>NC_139989.1:74199177-74324177 GCF_964263955.1 Coregonus lavaretus
GTGTGTGTGTCCAGTGTGAGTGTGTGTGTGTGTGTGTGTGTGTGTGTGTGTGTGTGTGTGTGTGTGTGTGTGTGTGTGTGTGTGTGTGTGTGTGTGTGTGTGTGTGTGTGTGTGTGTTTGTGTCCAGTGTGTGTTTGTGTGTGGGTCCAGTGTGTGTGTGTGTGTTTTTCCAGTGTGGACACACACACACACACACACACACACACACACACACACACACACACACACACACACACACACACACACACACACACACACACACACACACACACACACACACACACACACACAAACACACACACACACACACACACACACACACACACACACACACACACACACACACACACACACACACTGGACACACGCACACACACTTGACACACACACACACAGGACACAGGACACACACTGGACACACACACACACATTGGACACACACACACACACACACACACACACACACATACACACTGGACACACACACACAGTCTTTATATAACTTAGTCCAAGTGGTGGTCAGAATGTTTGTCTTAACTAGCCTGATAACTCCAACATGTCTGATATGAACATTGACATAAACCCTCTACATACTTGAGTTTCTCCAGTCTGCAGTGTGGATCCTCCAGTCCAGCAGAGAGCAGTCTGACTCCTGAGTCTCCTGGGTGATTGTAGCTCAGGTCCAGCTCTCTCAGGTGTGAGGGGTTTGACTTCAGAGCTGAGATCAGAGAAGCACAGCCTTCCTCTGTGACTAGACAGCCTGACAGCCTGCAAAGAGTCAAATCATATTAAAACCACACTGCTATTCTTTGGTGGTGAAAATAGTGGCAGTATATTTTTTTCAACATATTCAGATATATCAGTGTCCTGAAACCTGGCATATCTATTCATAAATGAATGTATCATTATTAGAAATGACAAATTATCAAAGTATTGCTTGTAGATAGAAAAATGTATAGTACAAATATTTGAGTAGACTGACCAGAGCAGTTTAAAAAGCTGTATCAGTCAAAAGACAGACAGTGAGGTATCAGATTTAGATTGTATTGAGTAAACAGTCCACACCATATCTAGTTTGACAGTGAAGCTAACATTTTAAATGTGGCTCTATACTCCAACATTTTGGATTTGAGATCAAATGTTTCATATGAGGTGACAGTATATAATTTCACCTTTTAATTTAGGGTATTATAATACATATCTGTTTCACCATTTAGAAATGAAAGCACTTTATGTGTCAAGTCTCCCTATTTGAAGAAGTCATAAGTATTTTGATAAATTCACTCATAGTGTATTAAAGTAGTCAAAAGTTTAGTATTTGGTCCCAAACTCGTTGGTTGCATTTGCAGTTTGTTTTGGTTGTGTTTTGGGTTATGTTTTGTCCAATAGTAACTGAATGGTGGATGATGACTGGAGTAATTTTCTGTCTAAGTGAGTAGATAACATGTTTCTAAACACTACTAAATTAATCCTGATGATGAAATGATTAAGAAAAATCATGAATGAATCATGAATAATAATGAGTGAGAAAGTTACAGAGGCTACAACAAAACATGCTAACCTCTCACCATTACCAATAACAGAGGGGGTATGATCCTTGTTCCTCTGTAACTTTCTCATTCATCATCATTCACGATTATTCATAATCATGGTAGCATCCACATGAATGTAGAAGTGTTCAGAAACATCTTCTATTCTTACTGACAATACAAGTGAAGTGACTCCAAAATTACAGGACATTATTCACCATTCAGTTTCTATTGGGAAAAACATCATCCAAAACACAACCAAGACAAACTGCAAATGCATTCAACAAGTTTGTAGAATCACAAGCTTGATGTAATCACTGCAGGTAAGGAATATGGGACCAAATACTAAACTTTGGACTAAATTAATTTGTCTAAATAATTATGACTTTTCAAATGGGAGAACTGCATAATAAAGTACTTTCATTTCTAAACGGTAAAATATACAGTGATGGAAAAAAGTATTTGATCCCCTGCTGATTTTGTACGTGTAACACTCTGGCTCTATGGACGTTTATATTGAGCCAGGGTTGTTCATTTTCTTGTGTTTGGGTGTATTTCATTTGGTGGTGTTGGGGATGGGTGAGTTTCATTTTGTTTGTGTCATGTGGTGATTGGTCGATGACTCCCAATCGGAGGTAACGAGTGTCAGCTGTCGGCTCGTTATCTCTGATTGGGAGCCATATATATTCTGTGTGTTTTCTCCTTTGTGTTGTGGGTTATTGTTTCTTTGTTGCTGTTAGTCTTATTTCAGTTTAGAACTTCACGTATCGTCATTTGTTGTTTTCTTCGTGGTTGCTTTAAGTTAATAAAGTCATCATGTTCACTCGCAACGCTGCGCATTGGTCCAATCCTTCAGACGAACGTGACAGAATAACCCACCTCAAGAGGACCAAGCAGCGTAACAAGCGGCAACAGGACCTACCTCCAACGGATTCATGGACATGGGAGGAGATACGGGCTGGAAAGGGTCCTTGGCCACAAATGGAGGAATATCACCGCCCTCGTGAAGAGCTGGAGGCGGCTGCAGCCGAGAGGAGGTGGTACGAGGAGGCAGCGCGGAGTCGAGGCTGGAAGCCCGTGGTTACTCCCCAAAAAATTTTTTGGGGGGGGCACATGGCTTGGGCGCCTGGGCAGCAGGAGGCTGCCACAGGTAGAGCTGGAGAGAAGGCATTCGGATTACGGGAGCCATTGGCGAGTGGAAGGAGGGAAGTTGTTGTGGCACGGCATGAGAGACTGAAGTGTGTTCCCAGTCTGGTCCGGTCCGTTCTTGATCCCCAGTTAAGGCCAGTGGTGGGTGTTCCCGGTACGGGCCGGTCTGTTACTACTCCACGCACCAGGTCCACGATGTGCGTCGCCAGCCGGCCAGAGTCTGCCGTCTGTCCTAGGGCGTCTGAACTGCCCGTCTGCCAAGCGCTGCATAAGCCGCCCGTCGGTACTGAGCCTGCAAAGCCGTCCGTCTGCCATGAGCCTGCAGATCCGTCAGCCAGCCATGAGCAGCCAGACCCGTCAGCCAGCCATGAGCAGCCAGATCCGTCAGCCAGCCATGAGCAGCCAGACCCGTCAGCCAGCCATGAGCAGCCAGACCCGTCAGCCAGCCATGAGCAGCCAGATCCGTCAGCCAGCCATGAGCAGCCAGATCCGTCAGCCAGCCATGAGCAGCCAGATCCGTCAGTCAGCCATGAGCAGCCAGATCCGTCAGCCAGCCATGAGCAGCCAGATCCGTCAGCCAGCCAGGATCAGCCAGAGCCGGCCAGCCAGGATCCGCCAGAGCCGTCCAGCCAGGATCAGCCAGAGCCGGCCAGCCAGGATCCGCCAGAGCCGGTCAGCCCGGATCCGCCAGAGCCGTCCCGCCAGGATCCGCCAGAGCCGTCCAGCCTGGATCCGCCAGAGCCGTCCAGCCTGGATCCGCCAGAGCCGTCCAGCCAGGATCAGCCAGAGCCGGCCAGCCAGGATCCGCCAGAGCCGGTCAGCCCGGATCCGCCAGAGCCGTCCCGCCAGGATCCGCCAGAGCCGTCCAGCCAGGATCAGCCAGAGCCGGCCAGCCAGGATCCGCCAGAGCCGGCCAGCCCGGATCCGCCAGAGCCGTCCCGCCAGGATCCGCCAGAGCCGTCCCGCCAGGATCCGCCAGAGCCGTCCAGCCTGGATCCGCCAGAGCCGTCCAGCCTGGATCCGCCAGAGCCGTCCCGCCAGGATCCGCCAGAGCCGTCCCGCCAGGATCCGCCAGAGCCGTCCCGCCAGGATCCGCCAGAGCCAGCCAGCCAGGATCCGCCATCTAGTCAGGTACTGCCCCTTAGCCCGGTGCTGCCCCTTAGTCCTGTACTGCCCTTCAGCCCGGTGCTGCCCCTTAGTCCGGTGCTGCCCCTGAGTCCGGTGCTGACCCGTAGTCCGGTACTGCCTCTTAGCCCGGTGCTGCCCTTTAGCCCGGTGCTGCCCCTTAGTCCGGTGCCGCCCCTGAGTCCGGTGCCGCACCTTAGTCCGGTGCCGCCCCTTAGCCCGGTGCCGCCCCTTAGCCCGGTGCTGCCCCGTAGTCCGGTGCTGCCCCTTAGTCCGGTGCTGCCCTTTAGCCCGGTGCTGCCCCTTAGTCCGGTGCTGCCCCTGAGTCCGGTGCCGCCCCTTAGCCCGGTGCTGCCCCGTAGTCCGGTACTGCCCCTTAGCCCGGTGCTGCCCCTTAGTCCTGTACTTCCCTTTAGTCCGGTACTGCCCCGTAGTCCGGTGCTGCCCCTTGTCCTGGTGCTGCCCCTTATCCCGGTGCTGCCCCTTATCCCGGTGCTGCCCCTTAGGCCGATGCTGCCCCTTAGTCCGGGGTTGCCCCTTAGTCCAGGTGGGGTTAGGTGGAGGGTGGTCATTGGGAGGAGGCTACCGAAGCAGGTTGTGACTGTGGTGGGGTGGGGATCACGACCGGGGCCAGAGCCGCCACCATGGACAGACGCCCACCCAGACCCTCCCCTAGTCCTGATGTTGGTGCGCCCGGAGTTCGCACCTTTAGGGGGGGGTACTGTAACACTCTGGCTCTATGGACGTTTATATTGAGCCAGGGTTGTTCATTTTCTTGTGTTTGGGTGTATTTCATTTGGTGGTGTTGGGGATGGGTGAGTTTCATTTTGTTTGTGTCATGTGGTGATTGGTCGATGACTCCCAATCGGAGGTAACGAGTGTCAGCTGTCGGCTCGTTATCTCTGATTGGGAGCCATATATATTCTGTGTGTTTTCTCCTTTGTGTTGTGGGTTATTGTTTCTTTGTTGCTGTTAGTCTTATTTCAGTTTAGAACTTCACGTATCGTCATTTGTTGTTTTCTTCGTGGTTGCTTTAAGTTAATAAAGTCATCATGTTCACTCGCAACGCTGCGCATTGGTCCAATCCTTCAGACGAACGTGACAGTACGTTTGCCCACTGACAAAGAAATGATCAGTCTATAATTTTAATGATATTTATTTGAACAGTGAGAGACAGAATAACAACAAAAAAATCCTGAAAAACACATGTCAAAAATGTTATAAATTGATTTGCATTTTAATGCGGGAAATAAGTATTTGACCCCTCTGCAAAACATGACTTAGTACTTGGTGGCAAAACCCTTGTTGGCAATCACAGAGGTCAGATGTTTCTTGTAGTTGGCCACCAGGTTTGCACACATATCAGGAGGGATTTTGTCCCACTCCTCTTTGCAGATCTTCTCCAAGTCATTAAGGTTTCGAGGCTGACGTTTGGAAACTCGAACCTTCAGCTCCCTCCACAGATTTTCTATGGGATTAAGGTCTGGAGACTGGCTAGGCCACTCCAGGACCTTAATGTGCTTCTTCTTGAGCCACTCCTTTGTTGCCTTGGCCATGTGTTTTGGGTCATTGTCATGCTGGAATTCCCATCCACGACCCATTTTCAATGCCCTGGCTGAGGGAAGGAGCTTCTCACTCAAGATTTGATGCGGTGAAGTTGTCCTGTCCCCTTAGCAGAATCCCCCCCAAAGCATAATGTTTCCACCTCCATGTTTGACGGTGGGGATGGTGTTCTTGGGGTCATAGGCAGCATTCCTCCTCCTCCAAACACGGCGAGTTGAGTTGATGCCAAAGAGCTCGGTTTTGGTCTCATCTGACCACAACACTTTCACCCAGTTCTACTCTGAATCATTCAGATATTCATTGGCAAACTTCAGACGGGCCTGTATATGTGCTTTCTTGAGCAGGGGGACCTTGCGGGCACTGCAGGATTTCAGTCCTTCACGGCGTAGCGTGTTACCAATTGTTTTCTTGGTGACTATGGTCCCAGCTGCCTTGAGATCATTGACAAGATCCTCCCGTGTAGTTCTGGGCTGATTCCTCACCGTTCTCATGATCATTGCAACTCCACGAGGTGAGATCTTGCTTGGAGCCCCAGGCCGAGGGAGATTGACAGTTCTTTTGTGTTTCTTCCATTTGCGAATAATCGCACCAACTGTTGTCACCTTCTCACCAAGCTTCTTGGCGATGGTCTTGTAGCCCATTCCAGCTTTGTGTAGGTCTACAATCTTGTCCCTGACATCCTTGGAGAGCTCTTTGGTCTTGGCCATGGTGGAGAATTTGGAATCTGATTGATTGATTGCTTCTGTGGACAGGTGTCTTTTATACAGGTAACAAGCTGAGATTAGGAGCACTCCCTTTAAGAGTGTGCTCATAATCTCAGCTCGCTACCTGTATAAAAGACACCTGGGAGCCAGAAATCTTTCTGATTGAGAGGGGGTCAAATACTTATTTCCCTCATTAAAATGCAAATCAATTTATAACATTTTTTACATGCGTTTTTCTGGATTTTTTTGTTGTTATTCTGTCTCTCACTGTTCAAATAAACCTACCATTAAAATTATAGACTGACCATTTCTTTGTCAGTGGGCAAATGTACAAAATCAGCAGGGGATCAAATACTTTTTTCCCTCACTGTATATGTATGAAAATCTTTAAATAAAAGGTGACATTCTGTACTGTTGCATAATATGAAACATTGTATCTAAAAACCAAATGTAAAACTGTAAGCTTCACTGTCCAAACACATATGGTGTGGACTATGTGTGCCTGGTAAACACATGTGGATCTGGTGAACAGTTATCACTTGTTGACCAACTACAGGAATACTGACCTCAGAGTCTCCAGTTTACAGTGGGGATTCCACAGTCCAGCAGAGAGCAGCTTCACTCCTGAATCCTTCAGGTCATTGTTACTCAGATCCAGCTCTCTCAGGTGTGAGGGGTTTGAACTCAGAGCTGAGACCAGAGAAGCACAGCCTTCCTCTGTGACTAGACAGATTGACAGCCTGCAAGAGTAAAATCACACTGCTAATCTTCTGTGGTGAAAATATATTTTTTCAACATTTTCAGATACAGTGGGGAAAAAAAGTATTTAGTCAGCCACCAATTGTGCAAGTTCTCCCACTTAAAAAGATGAGAGAGGCCTGTAATTTCCATCATAGGTACACGTCAAATATGACAGACAAAATGAGGAAAAAAAAATCCAGAAAACCATATTGTAGGAATTTTTATGAATTTATTTGCAAATTATGGTGGAAAATAAGTATTTGGTCAATAACAAAAGTTTCTCAATACTTTGTTATATACCCTTTGTTGGCAATGACACAGGTGAAACGTTTTCTGTAAGTCTTCACAAGATTTTCACACACTGTTGCTGGTATTTTGGCCCATTCCTCCATGCAGATCTCCTCTAGAGCAGTGATGTTTTGGGGCTGTCGCTGGGCAACACAGACTTTCAACTCCGTCCAAAGATTTTCTATGGGGTTGAGATCTGGAGACTGGCTAGGCCACTCCAGGACCTTGAAATGCTTATTACGAAGCCACTTCTTCGTTACCCGGGCGGTGTGTTTGGGATCATTGTCATGCTGAAAGACCCAGCCACGTTTCATCTTCAATGCCCTTGCTGATGGAAGGAGGTTTTCACTCAAAATCTCACGATACATGGCCCCATTCATTCTTTCCTTTACAAGGATCAGTCGTCCTGGTCCCTTTGCAGAAAAACAGCCCCAAAGCATGATGTTTCCACCCCCATGCTTCACAGTAGGTATGGTGTTCTTTGGATGTAACTCAACATTCTTTGTCCTCCAAACACGACGAGTTGAGTTTTTTTTTCTATTTTCGTTTCATCTGACCATATGACATTCTCCCAATCCTCTTCTGGATCATCCAAATGCACTCTAGCAAACTTCAGACGGGCCTGGACATGTACTAGCTTAAGCAGGGGGACACGTCTTGCACTGCAGGATTTGAGTCCCTGGCGGCGTAGTGTGTTACTGATGGTAGGCTTTGTTACTTTGGTCCCAGCTCTCTGCAGGTCATTCACTAGATCCCCCCGTGTGGTTCTGGGAGTTTTGCTCACCGTTCTTGTGATCATTTTGACCCCACGGGGTGAGATCTTGCGTGGAGCCCCAGATCGAGGGAGATTATCAGTGGTCTTGTATGTCTTCCATTTCCTAATAATTGCTCCCACAGTTGATTTATTCAAACCAAGCTGCTTACCTATTGCAGATTCAGCCTTCCCAGCCTGGTGCAGGTCTACAATTTTGTTTCTGGTGTCCTTTGACAGCTCTTTGGTCTTGGCCATAGTGGAGTTTGGAGTGTGACTGTTTGAGGTTGTGGACAGGTGTCTTTTATACTGATAACAAGTTCAAACAGGTGCCATTAATACAGGTAACGAGTGGAGGACAGAGGAGCCTCTTAAAGAAGAAGTTACAGGTCTGTGAGAGCCAGAAATCTTGCTTGTTTGTAGGTGACCAAATACTTATTTTCCACCATAATTTGCAAATAAATTCATAAAAAATCCTACAATGTGATTTTCTGGATTTCTTTTTCTCCATCTGTCGGTCATAGTTGACGTGTACCTATGATGAAAATTACAGGCCTCTCTCATCTTTTTAAGTGGGAGAACTTGCACAATTGGTGGCTGACTAAATACTTTTTTTCCCCACTGTACATCAGAGTCCTGAAACCTGCCATATCTATTCATAAATGAATTTATCATTATTAGAAATGACAAATTATCATAATATTGCTTGTAGAGAGAAAAATATGTATAGTACAAATATTTGAGTAGACTGACCAGACCAGTTTAAAAAGCAGTATTAGTCAAAAGACAGACAGTGAGGTATCAGATTTAGATTGTATTGAGTATACAGTCCACACCATATCTATTTTGACAGTGAAGCTAACATTTTAAATGTGGCTCTGTACTCCAGCATTTTGGATTTCAGATGAAATGTTTCATATGAGGTGACAGTATATAATGTCACATTTTATTTGAGGATATTTTAATACATATCTGTTTCAACATTTAGAAATGAAAGCACTTTATGTATCTAGTCCCCCATTTGAAGAAGTCATAAGTATTCTGACCAATTCACTTATAGTGCATTAAAGTAGTCAAAAGTTGAGTATTTGGTCCCAAACTCGTTGGTTGCATTTGCAGTTTGTTTTGGTTGTGTTTTGGGTTATGTTTTGCCCAATAGTAACTGAATGGTGGATGATGACTGGAGTAATTTTCTGTCTAAGTGAGTAGATAACATGTTTCTAAACACTACTAAATTAATCCTAATGATGCCATGATTAAGAAAAATAATGAATGAATCATGAATAATAATGAGTGAGAAAGTTACAGAGGCTACAACAAAACATGCTAACCTCTCACCATTACCAATAACAGAGGGGATATGATCCTTGTTCCTCTGTAACTTTCTCATTCATCATCATTCACGATTCATTCATGATTATTCATAATCATGGTAGCATCCACGTGAATGTAGAAGTGTTCAGAAACATCTTCTATTCTTACTGACAATACAAGTGAAGTGACTCCAAAATTACAGGACATTATTCACCATTCAGTTTTTATTGGGAAAAACATCATCCAAAACACAACCAAAACAAACTGCAAATGCATTCAACAAGTTTGTAGAATCACAAGCTTGATGTAATCACTGTGGGTAAGGAATATGGGACCAAATACTAAACTTATGACTACTTTAATACAATATAAGTGAATATGTCCAAATTATTACGACTTCTTCAAATGGGAGAACTAGATACATAAAGTGATTTCATTTCTAAACAGTAAAACAGATATGTATGAAAAACCTCAAATAAAAGGTGACATTCTGTACTATCACCTCATATGAAACATTATATCTCAAATCCAAAATGCTGGAGTATAGCACCAAATGTAAAACTGTAAGCTTCACTGTCCAATCACATATGGTGTGGACTATGTGTGCCTGGTAAACACATGTGGATCTGGTGAACAGTTATCACTTGTTGACCAACTACAGGAATACTGACCTCAGAGTCTCCAGTTTACAGTGGGGATTCCCCAGTCCAGCAGAGAGCAGCTTCACTCCTGAATCCTTCAGGTCATTTTTACTCAGATCCAGCTCTCTCAGGTGTGAGGGGTTTGACCACAGAGCTGAGACCAGAGCAGCACAGCTTTCCTCTGTGACTAGACAGCGTGACAGCCTGCAAAGAGTCAAATCATATTAAAACCACACTGCTATTCTTTGGTGGTGAAAATAGTGGCAGTATATTTTTTCAACATTTTCAGATACATCAGAGTCCTGAAATCTGCCATATCTATTCATAAATTAATGCATCATTATTAGAAACGTCAAATTATCATAATAATGCTTGTAGAGAGAAACATGTATAGTACAAATATTTGAGTAGACTGACCAGAGCAGTTTAAAAAGCATTATCAGTCAAAAGACAGACAGTGAGGTATCAGATTTAGATTGTATTGAGTATACAGTCCACACCATCTCTAGTTTGACAGTGAAGCTAACATTTTAAATGTGGCTCTATACTCCAGCATTTTGGATTTGAGATCAAATGTTTCATATGAGGTGACAGTATATAATGTCACCTTTTATTTGAGGATATTTTAATACATATCTGTTTCACCGTTTAGAAATGAAAGCACTTTATGTATCTAGTCCCCCCATTTGAAGAAGTCATAAGTATTCTGACCAATTCACTTATAGTGTATTAAAGTAGTCAAAAGTTTAGTATTTGGTCTCAAACTCGTTGGATGCATTTGCAGTTTGTTTTGGTTGTGTTTTGGGTTATGTTTTGCCCGATAGTAACTGAATGGTGGATGATGACTGGAGTAATCTTCTGTCTAAGTGAGTAGATAACATGTTTCTAAACACTACTAAATTAATCCTGATGATGCCATGATTAAGAATAATCATGAATGAATCATGAATATTAATGAGTGAGAAAGTTACAGAGGCTACAACAAAACATGCTAACCTCTCACCATTACCAATAACAGAGGGGGTATGATCCTTGTTCCTCTGTAACTTTCTCATTCATCATCATTCACGATTCATTCATTATTTATTCATAATCATGGTAGCATCCACATGAATGTAGAAGTGTTCAGAAACATCTTCTATTCTTACTGACAATACAAATGAAGTGACTCCAAAATGACAGGACATTATTCACCATTCAGTTTCTATTGGGAAAAACATCATCCAAAACACAACCAAAACAAACAGCGAATGCATTCAACACGTTTGTAGAATAACAAGCTTGATGTAATCACTGCAGGTAAGGAATATTGGACCAAACACTAAACTTTGGACTAAATTAATTTGTCCAAATAATAATATACTTTTTCAAATGGGAGAACTAGATACATTAAGTGCTTTCATTTCTAAACTGTAAAATATATATAAATACCTTTAAATAAAAGGTGATATTATGTACTGTTGCCTGACATGAAACATTTTATCTCAAATCCAAAATGCTGGAGCATAGCACCAAATGTAAAACTGTAAGCTTCACTGTCCAAACACATATGGTGTGGACTATGTGTGCCTGGTAAACACATGTGGATCTGGTGAACAGTTATCACTTGTTGACCAACTACAGGAATACTGACCTCAGAGTCTCCAGTTTACAGTGGGGATTCCCCAGTCCAGCAGAGAGCAGCTTCACTCCTGAATCCTTCAGGTCATTGTTACTCTGATCCAGCTCTCTCAGGTGTGAGGGGTTTGACTTCAGAGCTGAGACCAGAGAAGCACAGCCTTCCTCTGTGACTAGACAGCGTGACAGCCTGCAAAGAGTCAAATCATATTAAAACCACACTGCTATTCTTTGGTGGTGAAAATAGTGGCAGTATATTTTTTCAACATATTCAGATATATCAGTGTCCTGAAACCTGCCATATCTATTAATAAATGAATGAATGTTTTATTATTAGAAATGATCATATATTGATTGTAGAGAGAAACATGTATAGTACAAATATTTGAGTAGACTGACCAGACCAGTTTAAAAAGCACTATCAGTCAAAAGACAGACAGTGAGGTATCAGATTTAGATTGTATTGAGTATACAGTCCACACCATATCTATTTTGACAAAGATAACATTTTAAATGTGGCTCTATACTCCAGCATTTTGGATTTGAGATCAAATGTTTAATATGAGGTGACAGTATATAATGTCACCTTTTATTTGAGGGTATTTTAATACATATCTGTTTCACCGTTTAGAAATGAAGCACTTTATATATCTAGTCCCCCCATTTGAAGAAGTCATAAGTATTCCAACAAATGTACTTATAATTTGTAAAAGTAGTCAAAAGTTTAGTATTTGGTCCCAAACTCGTTGGTTGCATTTGCAGTTTGTTTTGGTTGTGTTTTGGGTTATGTTTTGCCCAATAGTAACTGAATGGTGGATGATGACTGGAGTAATCGTCTGTCTAAGTGAGTAGATAACATGTTTCTAAACACTACTAAATTAATCCTGATGATCCCATGATTAAGAAAAATCATGAATGAATCATGAATAATAATGAGTGAGAAAGTTACAGAGGTTACAACAAAACATGCTAACCTCTCACCATTACCAATAACAGAGGGGGTATGATCCTTGTTACTCTGTAACTTTCTCATTCATCATCATTCATGATTCTTTCATGATTATTCATAATCAAGGTAGCGTCCACATGAATGTAGAAGTGTTCAGAAACATCTTCTATTCTTACTGACAATACAATTGAAGTGACTCCAAAATGACAGGACATTATTCACCATTCAGTTTCTATTGGGAAAAACATAATCCAAAACACAACCAAGACAAACTGCAAATGCATTCAACTAGTTTGTAGAATCACAAGCTTGATGTAATCACTGCAGGCAAAGAATATTGGACAAAATACTAAACTTTAGACTAAATTAATTAGTCCAAATAATTACGACTTTTTCAAATGAGAGAACTACATACATTAAGTCCTTTCGTATCTAATTAGTAAAACAGATATGTATGAAGACCCTCAAATAAAAGGTGACATTCTGTACTGTCACCTAATATGAAACATTCTACCTCAAATCCAAAATGATGGAGCATAGCACCAAATTTAAAACTGTAAGCTTCACTGTCCAAACACATATGGTGTGGACTATGTGTGCCTGGTAAACACATGTGGATCTGGTGAACAGTTATCACTTGTTGACCAACTACAGGAATACTGACCTCAGAGTCTCCAGTTTACAGTGGGGATTCCCCAGTCCAGCAGAGAGATGCTTCACTCCTGAATCCTTCAGGTCATTGTTACTCAGATCCAGCTCTCTCAGGTGTGAGGGGTTTGACTTCAGAGCTGAGGCCAGAGAAGCACAGCTTTTCTCTGTGACTCCACAGCCTGACAGCCTGACAGAGAGATCATCATGATTTCACAAACACACTGTTAATTTAACCATTAGTGTAGAAGGACAATGGCAGATGCATTTGGTTTATTCCCTCAAACAACATATAGATTCATCTTCCGTCTCCTACAATTGTATGGTCATATTCTTATACTAATGTGAACACCAATGCACTGATAATGTTATACTAATGTGAAAATCAATTCAGTTATTCAATATGTTTTTCAATAGAATATTATATACATATAATAATACATATTTTACTCTAAACTTAATATTTCTTCCTGTTGATTAGTTCTTAAATGTCATTTTATGTACTCACAGAGCAGCTCTGGAGGCTTTGACCACTGGCAGCAGCCTCAGAAGACCTTCCTCTGATCTGGAGTATTTTTTCAGGTCAAACACATCCAGCTCCTTTTCTGAAGTCAGCAACACAAAGACCAGAGCTGACCACTGTGCAGGTGACAGTTCTTCTTCGGAGAGACTTCCTGATCTCAGGTAGCTTTGGATTTCTTCCACTAGAGAATGGTCCTTCAGTTCATTCAGACAGTGGAACAGATTGATGCACCTCTCTGGAGAGGGATTCTCCCTGATCTTCTTCTTGATGTACTTGACTGTTTCTTCATGGCTCTGTGAGCTGCTTCTTGTCTTTGTCAGTAGACCACATAAGTGCTTCTGATTGGACTCCAGTGAGAGGCCCAGAAGGAAGCGGAGGAACAGGTCCAGGTTTCCTGTCTCACTTTGTAAGGCTTTATCCACAGCACTCTTGTAGACAGTAACTTCAGTAACTTGAGGTTCGGCCATTAGATTCTCATTGTTGTTGATGAATGAGAGGAACACAAATACAGCAGCCAGAAACTCCTGAATGCTCAGATGCACGAAGCAGTACACCTTGTCCTGGTACAGCACACAGTCCTCTTTAAAGATCTGTGTGCACAATCCTGAGTACACAGAGGCTTCATTGACATCAATGCCAGCCTCTTTCAGGTCTTCTTCATAGAAAATCAGATTGCCCTTCATAAGCTGTTGAAAAGCCAGTTTTCCCAGTGACATAATGCTCTCTTTATTCCAGTGTGGACCTGTCTCTTCTTTCCCAAGATACTTTTCATTCTTCTGTTTGGTATGAAACTCCACAAGGTGTGAGTACATCTCAGTCAGAGTCTTGGGCATCTCTTCTGTCTTATGTTTCAACATGTGCTCAAGGACTATTGCAGAAATCCAACAGAAGACTGGAATGTGGCACATGATGTGGAGGCTCCTTGATGTCTTTATGTGTGAGATGATTCTGCTGGCCAGGTCCTCATCACTGAATCTCTTCCTGAAGTACTTCTCCTTCTGTGGGTCATTGAACCCTCGTACCTCTGTCACCTGGTCAACACACCCTGAAGGGATCTTATTGGCTGCTGCAGGTCGGGTAGTTATCCAGAGGAGAGCAGAGGGAAGCAGATTTCCCTTGATGAGATTTGTCAGCAGAACATCCACTGATGTTGACCTTGTGACATCACAACAGATCTTGTTCTTCTGGAAGTCTAGGGGCAGTCGGCACTCATCCAGACCATCAAAGATGAACAGAACTTTGAACTTGTCGTAGTTGGAGATTCTTGATTCTTTGGTTTCCATTGAGAAGTGATTGAGAAGTTCAATGAAAGTGTGTTTTTCCCCGTTCAACAAATTCAGCTCCCGAAAAGGGAATGAAAATACAAATTGGACATCCTGATTTGCTTTTCCTTCAGCCCAGTCCAGAATGAACTTCTGCACGGAGACTGTTTTTCCAATGCCAGCGACTCCCTTTGTCAGCACAGTTCTGATAAGTTTGTCTTGTCCAGTTAAGGGTTTGAAGATGTCGTTACATTTGATTGCAGTCTCTGGTCTTGATTGTTTCCTGGTTGTTGTCTCAATCTGTCTCAGCTCATGTTCATTATTGACCTCTCCTGTTCCACCCTCTGTGATGTAGAGCTCTGTGTAGATCTTATTGAGAAGTGTTGGGTTTCCTTGTTTAGCGATCCCCTCAAATACACATTGAAACTTCTTCTTTAGATTAGATTTGAGTTCACGTTGAAGAATCACAGCACGCTCATCTGAATCTAGAAATAACACAGAGGATATTAATATTACATCTGTTTTAATGCCTACAGTATTGTAAGACTGTCTTATAAAGTTTAAATTATAGTCATTGATTTCTTAACTGTCTGTATAAATCTGTAAATGTTTTCATAAAGCATTACAAACTGGTGTTACTGATTTATATCATTATTGGTATTATTGATGGCATTAATAATGTTGTCTCTCTCTCTCTCTCTCTCTCTCTCTCTCTCTCTCTCTCTCTCTCTCTCTCTCTCTCTCTCTCTCTCTCTCTCTCTCCTCTTCTCTCTCTCTAATTTAATCAACACAACACATCCCTGCTGCTACTTGATGAGGTCACTAGGCGTTTGAGTTAAGGCTGGTACAATATAATTTAGTTACACAGCTACTTTAGCTGTACTTTAGCTACAGCTTTTAAATGTTCTAAAACAGCATTCAACATGAGGCAGACAGCTCTTACTTTTCTCCAGTGTGTCAGCAAGCTCCTTCTGGTTCATTTTCCTCAGGACGTGCAGTGTGATCTTCAGAGCCCCCTCTCTGGCACTGCTCTCCTGCTTCTCATCTTCAGCATCCACCACTTCCTTATCCTGCTTCTGACTCTCAAAGCATTCTGGGAGTTCTGAACTAAGAATCGTCTTGAATATCTTCAGCTCGTTCTTCACAAATGTCATAATATTCTCTTCAAGCAACTGAAATAAATCAAGTAAATAAATTAAGCAAGAGAAGTAATGCTTTCTCATTAACACATTAATGAATGATTGACAGATCAACTTTACTTGAGGTAAACAAAAACAAATGTACATAACAGGACCACATACACTGAATATGGAGGCCAGGTCTGTTTGATGACTCTGGGAAGACTGACCACTGAGAATCTCTGACTCTGATCTCTCCTGTTGGTTTCTTTGGACAAAACATGAGATTACATCTCCTCATCCAGGGAGTGCACACACACAGACACACACACACACACACACACACACACACACACACACACACACACACACACACACACACACACACACACACACACACACACACACACACACACACACACACACACACAGGGAGGGATTTTTCATTATTTCTCTCATTTCTCTCATTGTTTAAAATCGCTTGATGGTTTATTTCAGAGAGACAAATAATGTAGTTTTCTTTGCCAAATGCTATATATCTGCCTCGCTCTCAGAGAAATAAGTAGTACTGCTAGGTTTTACACAGTCAAATATAACAAATAACTACATTTTTAATAAACATCTGTACAACTGTATAAAATTCAATACAGTAATATGAGATCTGTAAAACATTTACATTTTCGTCATTTAGCAGATGTTTTTTATCCAGGGTCTGGTTTTCCAAAAGCATCTTAAGGCTAAGTTCATCATTAGAACCTTCGTAGGAGGTCTCTGAGCTGTTTCCCAAAACCATCGTTATTAACGTTGCACTTGAAAACGCTCATATTCTAACACCTGCCTCAGACCACTTGTAGAACAGCCAAGTGCGTCGTTAGATGCTTTTTTGCCACTTTATACACAGAAGATCTCCGCTAAACATAGAATCACATGGTTTATCCGTCTCTTTGTGACCGCCGATAAATTCAGAACAAAGTTGACTACAAATACAAAGTTGCCAATGTTTTTGCAATTGATTCAAACAAGGGAAGTACACAAATTTGGTTCAAATGAAAACCGAGATGACTGCATTAAAATATAAACAGTAGGCTATAGGCCTATTTCAATCATATTGAAATATATTCCATGTTCAATATATTTAGTTTTATTTTGCTACTTGTAGGATACTGTCTGTAAATTGTCTCAATATATTTCATGATGTGTAGCCTAACATGTGCCCAATGATGTGCCAAATCTGTGATTTAGTGCTTTTTTATTGTGTAAGCATTAGAATAAACTACCTCAATATTTGCAGCCGTAGGTAGTAATATCTTTCTAGAAGCTGATCCATGGTCAGTATTGTGAAATAATTATAATGTTAAGGAATGATTTTAATGGAGAAAGCTGATCCGAGAGCAGCGCTCCCCTTCTTTCGATCCTATCAGTATTGATACATGCTCCACCGGACGTGATATCTTGTCGTGCTGCTGATCCAGTTTCTGCTGGTCTGCCTGCGGATATGGAACTCTGACCTGTTCACAGGACGTGCGACCTTGTCCCGAACCTGCTGTTTCGACCCTCTCTCTCTCTCTCTCTCTCTCTCTCTCTCTCTCTCTCCCTCTCCTTCTCTCTCCCTACCACACCTGCTGTCTCGACCTCTGAATGCTCGGGTATGAAAAGCCAAATGACATTTACTCCTGAGGTGCTGACGTGTTGCACCCTCTATAACCACAGTGATTATTATTTGACCCTGTTGGTCATCTATGAACATTTGAACATCTTGAAGAATGATCTGGCCTTAATGGCCATGTACTCTTATAATCTCCCCCGGCACAGCCAGAAGAGGACTGGCCACCCCTCAGAGCCTGGTTCCTCTCTAGGTTTCTTCCTAGGTTCCTGCCTTTCTAGGGAGTTTTTCCTAGCCACCGGGCTTCTGCATCTGCATTGCTTGCTCTTTGTGGTTTTAGACTGGGTTTCTATATAAGCACTTTGTGACAACTGCTGATGTAAAAAATGTCTTCTGGGAACGCATATGAAGCAGACCAGGCCAGGGTTTGGGGTTTGAGAAGTCAATGAGAGGTAAAAATGACTTCCTTAGTTGTTAATTTAAGTAGTTTAACAAACTGACACATTTTCATCATCATGTTGGTCAAAAACAACTTTATATCGAAGGAGTGACTTTGATTTGACGGCCTGCACATGAGGCTATACTAGTAGTACCAGTACTGAGTCAATGTGCAGGGTACCAGGTAGTTGAGGTAATAACTAGACTATATACAAGGAGTACCAGTACTGAGTCAATGTGCAGGGGTACCAGGTAGTTGAGGTAATAACTAGACTATATACAAGGAGTACCAGTACTGAGTCAATGTGCAGGGGTACCAGGTAGTTGAAGTAATAACTAGACTATATACAAGGAGTACCAGTACTGAGTCAATGTGCAGGGGTACCAGGTAGTTGAGGTAATAACTAGACTATATACAAGGAGTAGCAGTACTGAGTCAATGTGCAGGGTACCAGGTAGTTGAGGTAATAACTAGACTATATACAAGGAGTACCAGTACTGAGTCAATGTCCAGGGGTACCAGGAAGTTGAGGTAATATGTACATGTAGGTAGGGGTGAAAGTGACTAGGCAATCAGGATAGAGATATCATCTCCTCATCCAGGGAGTGCACACACACTCACTGACACACACACACACACACACACACACACACACACACACACACACACACACACACACACACACACACACACACACATACACACACACACACAGGGAGGGAATGCTGTGTTTGTTTAATATTGTTTCAGGACTATGAAAATGAAAAAAAGGATTGGCCTATGGATTATGAAAACAACAAACAGAAATGGGAAAATGGGAGAGGAGAAATGACTAGAGACAGTGTTGTTTAACTCACTGACCATGACCCATGAGTTCTTCTTACCTTTGTTCAGTAGAAAAGTCTCCATCTCTGAAGAATATAGGTAGACCCATAGACCTGTCACTCTTCATGGACACACAGCTGGGTACAGGGGAGGCTGGTCTCTCCTGCTTGATTGGGCTTCAACACAACAGAGACAAACATTACGTCTCTCATCTACTCTGAGCTCAGATGGGGTTTCAGATGGAGTTTCATTCCAAAACGCTATATATCCATTTTCAGAAATGTTCGTCAATTAGCTTCTATTGTTTAAATAAATTATGAAACAGATTGGTGTTTTTTTACTAGCTAATCATGGCATGGGGTTGATAAATGACAGACATGTATTTGTTTAAAATCTATCATTCAATCTATTCATTGTGGTCCTCTGTAGCTCAATTGGTAGAGCATGGCGCTTGTAACGCCAGGGTAGTGGGTTCGATCCCCGGGACCACCCATGTGTAAAAATGTATGCACACATGACTGTAAGTCGCTTTGGATAAAAGCGTCTGCTAAATGGCTTATTATTATTATATATTATATCACTTGATGGTTTCATTTCAGAGAGACAAATAATCATGTTTTTTTGCAAAATGCTACATATCTGCCTCACTCGCAGAGAAATAAGTAGTACTGCTAGGTTTTACACAGTAATAATTTATATCTACCTCACTCTCAGAGAAATAAGTAGTAATGCTAGATTTTACACAGTAATAATATATCTGCCTCACTCTCAGAGAAATAAGTAGTACTGCTAGGTTTTACACAGTAATAATATAACTGCCTCACTCTCAGCGAAATAAGTAGTACTGCTAGGTTTTACACAGTCAAATGTAGCAAAATTTGAAAATGTGTTTTTTACATTGGATAAAAGTAGAGACTCAGCGAGAAAAAGGTATATCATACACTACAGTTGAGGAACAATGGGAAAGTAATTCTGCTTTGAAAGATGATAATCTTGTAACCTCAATTTTGAGAAAATGGCCTTTGAAAGTTTTGGTACACCTACTGGAGAGCTCTTCTTTATCTACAGTGGTATTACTTTGGCAGATAATGTCACCCATCTAAATAAATAGTTAATATATATATATATATATATATATATATATATATATATATATATATATATATATAGTTAACTAAATGTATGGTGTTTTTGGTTTATGTCAGTTTCATTGTTTGTTATGCTATAAATTGTTATGTTATGGTTGTAAGTGGTAAAATGAACTAGAAAATGTCATATTTTGAAATTCTGAGTAATTACTACTTTAGTAAGGATATACTTTATTCAGTACTACTGCAGTTACTAAATAATTCCAATAGATGGCAGCATAAGACCACAAATGACATTTCAGAAGATCCGTTTAGTTTTCTCCCTGGAAACACCACCAATCCCCCTCACAGGAAAACTCCTGCACACGCTTTTTACTGTCCCTTTCCACACTGCTAACGCAAGAGGAACGACTGAAAAAGCATTTAACAGATTACTGTGAAATAATATAATGATGATTCATGTTTATTATTAGCTGTTTTTATGCTCATGTTTTGAAATTATATTTCATTACTATAACAATTGTCAATAAGCCTGAAAATAAATGTAGTCACCTCTGGTCGAGAAAAACACATTTTCCTAGTACATTCATTGTCAGATTCATCAACCAGCAGCGAGCACTCTGCCTTCTAGGACAAGCGAGGGGCATGTTGAGGTACATTTGCTAACCGCGAGGGTGGCATGATGTAATTTATTGGCCGGCTGGAAGACGCACTCTTGTCTTTTTTATTTCGAGGTTGTTTACTCCCAATATCAGATATTTAAAAAAATATATATCATGCATGTATACTAGGGTTGAGGTTAGCGCATCTGACTAGTGATTATTTACCCGGGGTTCAACACCTGCTATAGTCACTATTTAATTGCTCTTCCAAAAGCAACACAGGTCTAATACGAGATATATAGCTAACTAAAGTAATGAGTGACCATTTTAGATAATCATGGGACATATGGTCTTTGGTTGCATCCTATTTTATGTCAATCAATATCGTTGCTTGTAGCCTATAACTGATGCTTCGTGGTCTTATGCTGCCATCTATTGGAAATATTTAGCAATTCAAAGTAATTAATTCATGTACAGACATTGGTGAGGCAGCTGAAAATTAAGTGTATTTTTCTTGTTAATTCCTTAGATCAGTCTCAAACCTGCCCCACCTATCCCACGCCAATTGCTGGACTTTCACATAGAGGTTACTAGGTCAGCCAGTTCAAACCACATTTGAAAAATAAAACAAATGTGTATTATTTATCAAGCGTTCTGCCTTGCAATAATAAATATCATAAAATAACTAATAACAACGAAAAAACAGCAAAACGCTTGACAGGTGTTGATTAACAAAATAATCAAAATGTTATTTAGTACTATAATTGTATTTCCTAAGATAATATTATTACTAAAATAGTTTCTAAAAGTGTTCTAGGCTACCCTACCCTAGAATTAGGGGTTACGACTAAAATAGGTTATAAGTAGGGTAAGAGTTTCTGTATAGCACTTTGTGACATCTGCTGGTGTAAAAAGGGCTTTATCAATACATTTCATTGATTGTTAGGTTTAGGGTTTATATGGCAAAAAACTGTATTGTTTATAGCTCTCTTGCGCCGCCCTGTGGCCTTCTGCGGGTACTACATACCTCATTCATGACACCTGCTAGGCTCATAATCTGAGGAAGAAACTGCATCTGATCTACAAATCAATGAGCAAGCCCTCCCGATTAGACAACAATCACCCCATTATATCCATTTGGTTTGCAACTCAGTGAACCTGTGCAGCATTCGCTCAATTTGATGCCTACAAACAAAGAAGTCGAGGCATATCAAATCACCCAGCAGCCATTTAGAAACAACAAGTCGTCGAAAAAATGGTTATTTCTTAATTAAAAAATGTCTTCTGGCTGTTTAAATCTGCCACGTCTTGGAAAAGAAGGCAGGGACATGCGTTTTGTTTAGATTGTACACTTTTTTCTTAAAACAAATATGGTTAACCATGACCAGAAAATGTTTAATGTTTGATGGCTATCCGCCAGCCATCGCCGGGAGTACGGTTCACCACAACATGTAATCAGGTGAACAGTGAGTGCGCTCACCAAGTAGCCATAACCTTGTTAATAATAAGTTACCTGAGGTAAACCTACAGGGTTAACGCAGGCAGGTCTCATTGATAACAATAGTGAAGCTGGCATTGTGACGCAGAACAATGGGCTGGGAATAGAACGTTCTGAAGACGAGTCGGTGTCACGGAGCTCAATAGAACTAATAGGAGATGGTAGGGTGAAAAATGCCCTAATATAAGGCCTGTTTTTTCCCGATTACTTCATAACCAGGGACAAAAGGTAATATTATGAAACTGGGCTCCATGGCGGATGCAATGAACTAATTTTATCCGAAATAAACGCTGTAAAAAATGTCACTTGAGGCGCCCCGAAAATAATATTCAGAAGTTCAGTCCTTGGACACAGAAGGGTTTAACACTAAAGTTACCTCTAAGGAGAACCGGACAGAGGGAGCGTAGGAAGCCAGCATCCGTCAACGAGAGAGGGAGAAGCCCTCCACGTTATTTAACAGGTGGAAAAAACAACCGGGGAGCTCCATCGGTCCACAAGAAATGCAGGCAGCCGGTGATTATATAGTGGTAGCTAGGATAACTAGGATGCTGCTGGTAGAGTAGCTAGCTTAGCTAGCTGTACCGACTAGCTTGGCTAGCTAGCAGGTTGTTCGTCTGTCCATCGAGGATGATGACGAATCCGGTGAACCACACAATTAAACAAGAATAGCGAGTGAAAAGGATCTGGCTACACTCATACTGTCACTGACCATTATGCAAAAAATAAAATTGAACAATTAACTTCGGTCTCAACACTGTAACGAACTCCGTCGTTGTTCCCCAAGATCACCTCAGCCCACTCTGCGCGTAACTGGACAATATGCTTGGCGCCAAACCGTACGTGGACGCGGACAGTTCTGTACGGGGACGCGGACAGTTCCAGAACGCGGACATGAGCAGAGCCACACAATAAACTAAACCCAGTCTTTAAAGTCGGGTACATTAGTCATATTCATTTTTTATTATGTAAAACAAAAATTATTCGTTTTTTAAAACAATATTTTGAGATCTGGGACCATATAAAAAAAGCGGCACAGAGTAGAACATGTGTCGTATAAGTGCTGAGAATAAAGCAGTTTTAGTCCTACTCGTATGGGTAAAATTAAAGCTATGCATGAAGCCTCTATTCATAAGTGTCCCACCTAGTTGGCAGATATTTAGGACACCTCATGAGCTGTCCTAACCAGTTAAGAGGTACCAGCAGGTGTCTTGATAATAGAAACATGCAGCGAGTCAGTGGTTTCTGTGCAACATGTAATTGCTTTGGAGCAGTGCCGACCTGTCATTCAGATTTACAGTAAGTGCATTCATCTCATTTCAGCTAAACAATGGATATATAGCGTTTTGCAATAATACTAATAATAATTATACACATCTCAAATCTATTAATTAAACATCTGAGAACAGTATTATTGAAGGTACCCATAAGCAACCATTTTGTATTAAATAACATGTGAAAAATTATGGAAATAGCATTTAGGAAATACATTCTTAATAATTCTAAAACAAAATTGTCATCTCACCTCTTATCTTTGGTGTCATGTTCCCCAGAGAGACTCATTTTAGAGGCAGGGCCCCCCTCCTCTCTCTCCCCAGAGAGACTCATTTTAGACCACTGACCCCTAAACAGAGATCCAACATGTTGGTTGTAGTTAACACAGTAATTCTTGAATGTGAATTGTTATCATTTATTAATTATCTCTAACAAAACATTTACTAACAGACATATCGAAACAGTCAGGTGATTTAATGCAATCACATGAATATGTAGTTGTGACATCTCTTCACCATGGCCATGTCACGCCCTTATTTGTATTCATTAAAAGTCGGCCATTTATTATTTTTGAATCTGTTCTTTTCTAAACGTATCTGAGAATGTAGACAGAAGGGCTAAAACAGGCTTGATTGATCTGGGGGGGGATCAGTGAGCTATACAGAAAGGTTTTTTGCAACAATTAAGAGATGTTTTATTATTTAAAGTAGGCTAGGTTATAATGTATAACAGTTTTTTGTTGTTGTGTAAAGCAGATCAAGGTCTATACCTCAGCAAGTGGCGACCCGTCATTCAGGGCAGGTGAACTTTCCTGTTTTGCATGTTATTGTGGCATTAAAACATGTCACATATAAGTTTGCTAACAATGTAAAAAATATATACACTACCGGTCAAAGGTTTTAGAACACATTCAAGGGTTTGTCTTTATTTTTACTATTTTCTACATTGTAGAATAATAGTGAAGACATCAAAACTATGAAATAACACATATAGAATAATTTAGTAACCAAAAAAGTGTTAAAGAAATGAAAATATATTTTATATTTGAGATTCTTCAAATAGCCACCCTTTGCCTTGATGACAGCTTTGCACACTCTTGGCATTCTCTCAACCAGCGACCCGTCATTCAGGGCAGGTGGCCGTTCCTGTTTTGCATGTTATTTTGGCATTAATACGTGTCACATATCAGTTTGCAAAAAATTTAAAATAAATAAATATATATATAATTGAGTTAATAAAGCTGCAAAAAAACTTGGTCTCTTTTTTGTTTTTTTGAGTAAGGCAGCTCCAAAATGCAGGTGTTTCAGCCTAGCTCAGTGCTTTCTGTGGTGGTGGGGCGGCCAGCGGAAAATACGGAGCGCTGCGCCGTGATTGGCTCACTGTTCTGTCACTCATGGGGACACTACGTCACTGCCAAGTCTAAGGGTAGAGCTAGAAAATTCAAGCCCCTTGGGTTCTGCCACAGAGTTACATTAGAAGTGCCCATCCAAGAAGGTCATTGGCCAACAGATAAAATTACGTCAAATCACATTATATCTACAGTAGCTTTGATTGAACTGATCAGGTCAACATCATACTTTCAAAATCTTAGCCAGCAGTCATCATCATGAATCAAGTCGACAATCTACTGGCAAATCATTTTTAATCCTTGTCATATGAAGAGAAATAATGAAGAGAAATGATAGGGCAGATGTTGGGACTCTGCTGTTGGGACTCTGCTGTCGGGACTCTGCTGTTGGGACTCTGCTGTTGGGACTCTGCTGTTGGGACTCTGCTGTTGGGACTCTGCTTTATGTAGGCCCTAACAGTTTGTGGTCACCATTTCTCACCGTTATAGTGCAATGAATGTGTTGTTTAGTGTTGTGTTGTGGAGTGGCTTTGCTGGCATGCATCCCCCTTTATTTATGTTTTGCCCCACCAAGATTGACATGCTAAAATCACCACTGACCTCAGCTATAGCCTAGATGACCAGCCTAAACCTGTTCAGATCAGTTCCCATAACGTTACAGACCTAACAGTAGCAGGACAGAGCTTGTAGCCTAGGCATGGTATTTTACACACCATTTCAAACGGAGACCATCAGGTTTGTCAGCATGATATGTGATACTAGCTCAAACCTACTCTGACTATTGAATGTCTGACGTCGACCTAACCTTATAATAGTTTGTAGTTTAGCCTAGACTTACCAGGGTCTGCCCGTCTTTCCTACATATCAACACATTTACAGTGGGGGGGAAAAGTATTTAGTCAGCCACCAATTGTGCAAGTTCTCCCACTTAAAAAGATGAGAGAAGCCTGTAATTTTCATCATAGGTACACGGCAACTATGACAGACAAAATGAGAAAAGAAAAATCCAGAAAATCACATTGTAGGATTTTTTATGAATTGATTTGCAAATTATGGTGGAAAATAAGTATTTGGTCAATAACAAAAGTTTCTCAATACTTTGTTATATACCCTTTGTTGGCAATGACACAGGTCAAACGTTTTCTGTAAGTCTTCACAAGGTTTTCACACACTGTTGCTGGTATTTTGGCCCATTCCTCTAGAGCAGTGATGTTTTGGGGCTGTCGCCAGAGCAACACGGACTTTCAACTCCCTCCAAAGATTTTCTATGGGGTTGAGATCTGGAGACTGGCTAGGCCACTCCAGGACCTTGAAATGCTTCTTACGAAGCCACTCCTTCGTTGCCCGGGCGGTGTGTTTGGGATCATTGTCATGCTGAAAGACCCAGCCACGTTTCATCTTCAATGCCCTTGCTGATGGAAGGAGGTTTTCACTCAAAATCTCACGATACATGGCCCCATTCATTCTTTCCTTTACACGGATCAGTCGTCCTGGTCCCTTTGCAGAAAAACAGCCCCAAAGTATGATGTTTCCACCCCCATGCTTCACAGTAGGTATGGTGTTCTTTGGATGCAACTCAGCATTCTTTGTCCTCCAAACACGACGAGTTGAGTATTTACCAAAAAGTTATATTTTGGTTTCATCTGACCAGTTATATTTTGGTTTCATCTGACCATATGCCATTCTCCCAATCCTCTTCTGGATCATCCAAATGCACTCTAGCAAACTTCAGACGGGCCTGGACATGTACTGGCTTAAGCAGGGGGACACGTCTTGCACTGCAGGATTTGAGTCCCTGGCGGCGTAGTGTGTTACTGATGGTAGGCTTTGTTACTTTGGTCCCAGCTCTCTGCAGGTCATTCACTAGGTCCCCCCGTGTGGTTCTGGGATTTTTGCTCACCGTTCTTGTGATCATTTTGACCCCACAGGGTGAGATCTTGCGTGGAGCCCCAGATCGAGGGAGATTATCAGTGGTCTTGTATGTCTTCCATTTCCTAATAATTGCTCCCACAGTTGATTTCTTCAAACCAAGCTGCTTACCTATTGCAGATTCAGTCTTCCCAGCCTGGTGCAGGTCTACAATTTTGTTTCTGGTGTCCTTTGACAGCTCTTTGGTCTTGGCCATAGTGGAGTTTGGAGTGTGACTGTTTGAGGTTGTGGACAGGTGTCTTTTATACTGATAACAAGTTCAAACAGGTGCCATAAATACAGGTAACGAGTGGAGGACAGAGGAGCCTCTTAAAGAAGAAGTTACAGGTCTGTGAGAGCCAGAAATCTTGCTTGTTTGTAGGTGACCAAATACTTATTTTCCACCATAATTTGCAAATAAATTCATAAAAAATCCTACAATGTGATTTTCTGGATTTCTTTTTCTCAATTTGTCTATCATAGTTGATGTGTACCTATGATGAAAATTACAGGCCTCTCTCATCTTTTTAAGTGGGAGAACTTGCACAATTGGTGGCTGACTAAATACTTTTTTTCCCCACTGTATATGACTTCTAATGTTACCGATAAATACGTGCCACAGTTTCAACAGCCATTGTGTAACTGCGTAGGCTACACACTTACTTTCACGTTCATATGAGGAAATCACATAACTTCTGACAGTCGCTGGTGCAGCCGCCTGTTCTCTTGCAGATTAAGTAGCTTTTATAGGCGACTCATTCAACCAGCCTAAACAACAGTAAATAAAAGATGTCAAATGGTCAAAAGTCAATCCTGATATAGCCATGTACATCAAAGAGAGGTGTATTGCTACAGATGTATGATCTTAATTTTAGCCAGTTTGCTACAGCAGGAAAATAATCCTGCAGCAACAGGACATTTGAATTATTATGGGAATGGCCGGCAGGGATGTAGCTCAGTTGGTAGAGCATGGCATTTGCAACGCCAGGGTTGTGGGTTCGATTCCAGTATAAAAAAATTTAATGTATGCACTCGCAATGTATGTAAGTCGCTCTGGATAAGAGCGTCTGCTAAATGACTAAAATGTAAAATATCACAATGTAGAATTATGTGTACAGATGTAGGATCTTAATTTGATCACCCCCCACAGCAGAATAACTTTCCCTCAACGCAGTAAATGTAAAACGTGTAGTGTATTTGAGGTTTTAAAAGGCTTCTGAAGTTTGTAATTTCCACTTAGAAATGGCAGACTTCAGTTTCCCTTACTAAAAATGTATCAACCGCTACAAAAATGTCCATTCACCTTTTCAGTCACCTCCTCCTTGTGTGAAGGACAAGTAAATAAACAGGTTAATGTCAAGCTCTGCATGTTTTTTGGAATGTCTCATGCAATGTAGGCTTACATTGAACACCACACATTGGCTGTTACTGTAGGCTGAATGGTAGAACAGCTATTTCCATGTTAAATGTTATTGGAGGCCTTTTTTACATTATGATCAAATAGCCTACTTGGTCTCTGTTAAAACTGTAACTTAAAGTGGGTACAGCCTCAGTGTTCACAGTAAACTCACGCCGGAAAGTTGCACAGATCGCTATACTATAGTAGAACTATGATACAAATAAATTTATCAAAGGAAATGGGAAATGTAGAACTAGGATGAATGAATATAGATGTATTGAATTCACAGGAGGTTGGTGGCACCTTAATTGGGGAGGACGGGCTTGTGGTAATGGCTGGAGCGGAATAGGTGGAATGGTATCATTAATATGAGCCGTCCTCCCCTCAGCAACCTCCACTAGATTGAATTTGACTTGCCCACGTCCAGTTAGCGCCATTTTGTATGATTAAACTGTCAAGTCATTATATATTTTCCGTTCTGCTGAGAGAGCACCTTCCTGATGACTAGCGCTCTGTATATTCTAATGGATGAGGCCTGAGCTGGAATGTGAAGCTAACTGAAGCTAGCTTTAGAAAACCAGTATATCTAGCTAGCATCATAGTCCACCCCTCAGGCTAAGTTCAGGTTACAGCATCAGGCAGACATCAACAGCCGAGTTGTAGGCTACTACCTGGGTCGTGTTCATTAGTTTACTCCGCAGCCAAGAGTTTTAAAATGTTGCATAAACAGTTTACTCCAAACGCTGTCCAACGTGACCTAAACGGTTTCTGTTGCCAAACGTTTCGCTACGGTGGGCACTAATGAACACACACAACCTGTTTTGAGGAAGTGTAAGTTGTTGTTAGTCTTTCCACAATATTCATTTGTCTCTCTTTCACACAACATACCTTCCTGAGTGAAAAGAGTTAACAGTAGATTAGAAAGAGAAAATGTTGTTGCTTGTTGTGTTTTAAGCCTGTTTTGAGAAGACAAGTGATAGACCTATGATACAGTAGGAGATCACCCTGGGGAACACAGTCTATAGGTCTATGATACAGTAGGAGATCACCCTAGGGAACACAGGTGGGCACTGAACGAATTCACCCCCCCCCTCCGCATCGAATTTACTTCAAATACATTTTAAGGAGAGTAGGCCAATTATAACACTCTGTCTACCAAAAATATTAACTATATGAATACACATAACAATATCATCAACTATATGAATACACATAACAATATCATCAACTATATGAATACACATAACAATATCATCAACTATATTTATACACATAACAATATCATCAACTATATTTATACACATAACAATATCATCAACTATATTAATACACATAACAATATCATCAACTATATTAATACACATTACAATATCATCGACTATATGAATACACATAACAATATCATCAACTGTATTAATATCATAACAATATCATCAACTATATGAATACACATAACAATATCATCAACTATATTAATACACATAACAATCATCATCTTACCTTTTATTTCTCTCAACAGAAACAGAGTCTAGAATGATCATTCGGTGGTGGAAAGTTACTGCTGAACACATTTGCATATACATTTGCATATCAGGATCTACCTGTTCTCTCTCTCTCTCTCTCTCTCTCTCTCTCTCTCTCTCTCTCTCTCTCTCTCTCTCTCTCTCTCTCTCTCTCTCTCTCTCTCTCTCTCTCTCTCTCTCTCTCTCTCTCTCTCTCTCTCTCTCCAACACATCCCTGCTGCTACTTGATGAAGTCACTAGGTGTTGTGTTAAGGCTGCTCAAATATCATTTAGTTACACAGCTACTTTAGCTGTACTTTAGCTACAGCTTTTAAATGTTCTAAAACAGCATTCAACATGAGGTAGACAGCTCTTACTTTTCTCCAGTGTGTCAGCAAGCTCCTTCTGGTTCATTTTCCTCAGGACGTGCAGTGTGATCTTCAGAGCCCCCTCTCTGGCACTGCTCTCCTGCTTCTCATCTTCAGCATCCACCACTTCCTTATCCTGCTTCTGACTCTCAAAGCCTTCTGTGAGTTCTGGACTAAGAATCCTCTTGAACATCTTCAGCTCGTTTTTCACAAATGTTATAATATTCTCTTCAAGCAACTGAAATAAATCAAGTAAATATGTTATGCAAGAGACTAAATGCTTTCTCATTAACACATTAATGAATGATTGACAGGTCAACTTTACTTGAGGTAAACAAAAACAAATGTACATAACAGGACCACATACACTGAATATGGAGGCCAGGTCTGTTTGATGACTCTGGGAAGACTGACCACTGAGAATCTCTGACTCTGATCTCTCCTGGTGGTTTCTGTGGACAAAACATGAGATTACATTTTCTCATTCAGGGAGTGCACACACACAAACACACACACACACACACACACACACATACACACGTACACACACACACACACACACACACACACACATACACAGGGAGGGAATGTTGTGTTGGTTTAATATTTTTTTAGGACTATGAACATGGAAAAAAGTATTAGCCTATGGATTATGAAAACAACAAAAATAAATGGTAAAATGGGAGAGGAGAAATGACTAGAGACAGTGTTGTTTAACTCACTGACCATGACCCATGAGTTCTTCTTACCTTTGTTCACTAGAAAAGTCTCCCTCTCTAAACTCTATAGGTTGACGCATAGACCAGTCACTCTTCATGGACACACAGCTGGGTACAGGGGAGGCTGGTCTCTCCTGCTTGATTGGACTTCAACACAACAGAGACAAACATTACATCTCTCATCTACTCTGAACTCAGATGGGGAAACAAGAGTTTCATTCCAAAACGCTATATATCCATTTTCAGAAATGTTGGTAAATTAGCTTTTATTGCTTAAGGAGATTAAGAGATTGGTGTGTTTTTTCAGTAGCTAATCATGGCATGGTTGTTCAATGACAGATCTATCACTTGATGGATTCATTTCAGAGAGACAAATAATCATGTTTCTTTTGCAAAATGCGATATATCTGCCTCACTCAGAGAAATAAGGAGTACTGCTAGGTTTTACACAGTCAAATGTAACAAATAACTACATTTTTATTAAAGAAATGTACACATGATACATTGATGGTACATCAATGATACATTGATGATGGAAAGTTACTGCTGAAAACATTTGCATATCTACATTTGCATTTCAGGTTCTACCTGTTCTCTCTCTCTCTCTCTCTCTCTCTCTCTCTCTCTCTCTCTCTCTCTCTCTCTCTCTCTCTCTCTCTCTCTCTCTCTCTCTCTCTCTCTCTCTCTCTCTCTCTCTCTCTCTCTCTCTCTCTCTCTCTCTCTCTCTCTCTCTCTCTCTCTCTCTCTCTCTCTCTCTCTCTCTCTCTCTCTCTTTCTCCAACACATCCCTGCTGCTACTTGATGAAGTCACTAGGTGTTGTGTTAAGGCTGCTCAAATATCATTTAGTTACACAGCTACTTTAGCTGTACTTTAGCTACAGCTTTTAAATGTTCTAAAACAGCATTCAACATGAGGTAGACAGCTCTTACTTTTCTCCAGTGTGTCAGCAAGCTCCTTCTGGTTCATTTTCCTCAGGACGTGCAGTGTGATCTTCAGAGCCCCCTCTCTGGCACTGCTCTCCTGCTTCTCATCTTCAGCATCCACCACTTCCTTATCCTGCTTCTGACTCTCAAAGCCTTCTGTGAGTTCTGGACTAAGAATCCTCTTGAACATCTTCAGCTCGTTTTTCACAAATGTTATAATATTCTCTTCAAGCAACTGAAATAAATCAAGTAAATATGTTATGCAAGAGACTAAATGCTTTCTCATTAACACATTAATGAATGATTGACAGGTCAACTTTACTTGAGGTAAACAAAAACAAATGTACATAACAGGACCACATACACTGAATATGGAGGCCAGGTCTGTTTGATGACTCTGGGAAGACTGACCACTGAGAATCTCTGACTCTGATCTCTCCTGGTGGTTTCTGTGGACAAAACATGAGATTACATCTCATCATCCAGGGAGTGCACACACAAACACACAAACACACACACACACACACACACACACATACACACGTACACACACACACACACACACACACACACACACACACATACACAGGGAGGGAATGTTGTGTTGGTTTAATATTTTTTTAGGACTATGAACATGGAAAAAAGTATTAGCCTATGGATTATGAAAACAACAAAAATAAATGGTAAAATGGGAGAGGAGAAATGACTAGAGACAGTGTTGTTTAACTCACTGACCATGACCCATGAGTTATTCTTACCTTTGTTCACTAGAAAAGTCTCCCTCTCTAAACTCTATAGGTTGACGCATAGACCAGTCACTCTTCATGGACACACAGCTGGGTACAGGGGAGGCTGGTCTCTCCTGCTTGATTGGACTTCAACACAACAGAGACAAACATTACATCTCTCATCTACTCTGAACTCAGATGGGGAAACAAGAGTTTCATTCCAAAACGCTATATATCCATTTTCAGAAATGTTGGTAAATTAGCTTTTATTGCTTAAGGAGATTAAGAGATTGGTGTGTTTTTTCAGTAGCTAATCATGGCATGGTTGTTCAATGACAGATCTATCACTTGATGGATTCATTTCAGAGAGACAAATAATCATGTTTCTTTTGCAAAATGCGATATATCTGCCTCACTCAGAGAAATAAGGAGTACTGCTAGGTTTTACACAGTCAAATGTAACAAATAACTACATTTTTATTAAAGAAATGTACACATGATACATTGATGGTACATCAATGATACATTGATGATGGAAAGTTACTGCTGAAAACATTTGCATATCTACATTTGCATTTCAGGTTCTACCTGTTCTCTCTCTCTCTCTCTCTCTCTCTCTCTCTCTCTCTCTCTCTCTCTCTCTCTCTCTCTCTCTCTCTCTCTCTCTCTCTCACACACACACAATTTTTTTTTGAAAATCACATCAAATCCCTATTATCAAAACAGCATCGTGCTTTTAAAACTCACATCCCTGTGATTGATCCATTTGAAGAAAGAAGTTCAACAGGTTGGAAAACATGGTTGTTGTGGATGTTGTATATTATGTATACACATAGGCTATATATGAGCCCAAGCCCGAAAAAACGAATGATAAAATAAAGATTTTGCCATTATCCAATACATAGCCTACTGCATATTACACACGGCAGAAAAACACTAAAAACAGAAAAAAGATTGAAGATGTCTTCGGTACATAATTGGTCTAGCCTTGACTCCACAATTAAACACATTCTAGTAATGTCCTTTATAATAATAATAATATAATATGCCATTTAGCAGACGCTTTTATCCAAAGCGACTTACAGTCATGCGTGCATACATTTTTGTGTATGCGTGGTCCCGGGGATTGAACCCACTACCTTGGCGTTACAAGCGCCGTGCTCTACCAGCTGAGCTACAGAGGACCACATACTGGATGGACTGGTTACCTTATGTTACACTCCACACTTCCTATCCATGAGTCTGGGAGAGAACGTATAGGCCTAGGCCATGCTGTTGGTTCATTGATTGTGCAGGGCAGCTTACAGAGTTAGCCTTCCGGTTTACAGAATTAGATTTTAATATAGTCTAGTATTAGGAAGAAAACAAATATGTTCATAATTAACAAAAAACGAACAGGCAGAAAAGCAGCCTCCATTCACTAGTCGAGCTGTTCCCCTGACCCTGTTAATGCCCATTTGATAATCGGACATTATAAATCGAAACCAATTGTAAAATATTAAGGCCAGGCACCACAGGCAAAACATTTGATTTTGCTTCCATCTGTCAATGTTCCGATTTTGGGATATTTTGGAACTATAACTTCCATACTTTCATAAAATGTACAATTACATCGGCAATAATGTATATAAATACTTGGTTTGTATCATTTTATCCCAACTCCGTCAACTACACCTAGCATAAATGTCGTTTTTTTTAGCATGTTTCATGTAGAACTTCAAGAGCTATTTTTCAAACTCTCCATGTTGAATCATATATAATTCAACCTCTATTTTTCGAACTCTCCATGTTGAATCATATATAATTCAACCGCTATTTTTCAAACTCTCCATGTTGAATCATATATAATTCAACCGCTATTTTTCAAACTCTCCATGTTGAATCATATATAATTAAACAGCTATTTTTCAAACTCTCCATGTTGAATCATATATAATTCAACCTCTATTTTTCAAACTCTCCATGTTGAATCATATATAATTAAACAGCTATTTTTCAAACTCTCCACGTTGAATCATATATAATTCATCCGCTATTTTTCAAACTCTCCATGTTGAATCATATATAATTCAACCGCTATTTTTCAAACTCTCCATGTTGAATCATATATAATTCAACAGCTTGTTTTCCGGAGCAGATCGTTACTAGTCCATACATGGCTATATCCTTTGTGACGTGGTACTGAAAGAGGAGGCGTTTACTGACATCCGATTGGTTACTGACATTTAATGGCACTTTCCGGCAACCTGATTGGTTACTGGCATTTAATGGCACTTTCCGGCAACCTGATTGGTTAAAAGGCCTCACGTGCCGCACAGCGCTTCCTCGTTTGAAAATATCTCCCGCGAGGAATCCACGTAAAGAGAGACAAAATGAGAAAATCTCGAAGAATATACCTACATTATGTGAATAAAAAATAGGAGATCTCAGTTAGCCAATGTGAGAAAAGCAGTGAATGAAAGAAAACATGAGCCTGATCAGCCGATCCAGGCAGTAGCAGTACAGGTAGAGGAGGAAAAGGAGGAGGCCGGCAGCAGCGCGTCGAGACGCACATTAGTTGAGATGAAGATGACAGCTAGCAGCGATCAACCAGACAGACAGACAGCCAACAGAGGCTTTTATTCCACATGTCACAAAGAAACCAACTTGTACATGATTTGATTTGCCCTAAGTGTCTAAACACTGGACTGAAAATCACCATAGACCCCCACCAACCAGGGATTCTGTAATTCTGTCATGATAGAATGTGCACCCTGAGAAGGTGATCGTGATGCATTTAGGAGGAGTGTTTCCACTTCCTCCAGGCTGCAGGAGGGCTCCAGGGGAGATGTGGCATTTTATATAAATGTGAGGATGGTTCTTCTAGCACACGAACTTGGACTTGGTTATGCAGCTCTAAAGAAAATAAACAAAGTCCTAGGGATTCCTTCCCTGAGTCTCAGCTCATATCAGAGACATGACAGGAGAGTGACAGGTCAATAAAAAGAGAGAGTAGCCCATTATTGTCAGGTGACTTGCTGTGTATAAATAATATTTAGTAGCCAACTGCGATTACCAAGAAATTAGCTTTACATAAAGGAAATGCATGCTGATATGCTAATATATACATAGGGTAACATGCTGATATGCTAATATGTACATAGGGTAACATGCTGTATGCTAATATGTACATAGGGTTACATGCTGATATGCTAATATGTACATAGGGTAACATGCTGATATGCTAATATATACATAGGGTAACATGCTGATATGCTAATATGTACATAGGGTAACATGCTTATATGCTAATATGTACATAGGGTAACATGCTGATATGCTAATATGTACATAGGGTAACATGCTGATATGCTAGTATGTACATAGGGTAACATGCTGATATGCTAATATGTACATAGGGTAACATGCTGATATGCTAATATGTACATAGGGTAACATGCTGATATTGAGTCCTGCAGTTATGACTGTAATGTCGACAGACATCATAATAAGTACTCTTTTCCCCCACTTTAGTAGCAGAGATTCAGAGAGGGCAACAAAGCGGGGAGTGCTGCAAAGCTAATTAGAATACGCAGATATAGACCCAGACATAGCAGAGTTGCTGAAGGAGGATGAGGATGCCATCATAGACATTCATGGATCCTTTGATGGCTCTTGGCACAAGAGAGGATTCACTTCCAACTACGGGATAGGTGTGTTCATTGATGCTGGTACCAGCCAGCCCTAGAAAATGGTGAAGATCCACCCAGTCGCAAAAAACATGGAGGCCATACATTCTTTAATTGAGAGGATGCACAGAAAATGGTACCTGTATATCACAGGATGTCAAATGATAACATCCTCAAAAGAATGTAGCATGGAGAAACCCAGAATGCAAATGAACGTCTGAACTCTAATATGGTTGTGATGCCCCAAAACTGTCTTGTTGGGCAAAAGCCTCATTGCCAGTATGGCAGTAGCCACGTTCAATGAGGGAGCCACTGCTATATCAGATGGGATGGACTAATTGTGTATTGGCAGCACTTTGGTGACACTGGAAGCAATCAGAGAGGAGTTGTGAGAGCTGATGCTGCTTCAATGGAGTGTGACAAGGGGAGGCGCAGGTCACATGACACAGTCAAGAAAGTAAAGCAGCACCAGCAACAACTCAAAGAGGGCCGTACATATGGGTCAGGCATAGCTGATTACTGTTCTGCACATTTCAACAGCCATACAAAAGCCTTGGATGTGACACATTGAGCAAAGTGATATGAGAATTTGCCCAAAACTGCATATTTGGTATTCAAAGCATATGCTCTATTGCTTGAAACAAATGTATTAAACGTGCTGATGTATTTGTAAAAGGTATATTTGATGTTTATTTGTCAGTTTAGAAGTGATATATGAAAAAGAGATTAATTTAATGTGACGTAAATGGTCATATTTATGGTAAGTACATTTTAATTGTAGTCTGTGGTGTTTGGCATTACAGTTGTTCTCAATTGCTAAAACACAATTTCTGAAACCTTGCTCCATTTCCTGAAAACATTAAACACAAAACCTCATCTTCAAGCACTATTTACAAAACCTCTGACTCCTCTCGCAAAATGAAACATTCGCCTCAAAACAGTTTTTACCTGTGTTCAAAATCCAACACTGCTCTCAAATCATAAACAAAGTGATCAAAATGATAAACACTCTCAAGCAGTCAGTAAACAATACACAGAAAAATAGAAAACACATTGTTCAAAACATACAGTTCTCAAGGAGAAGTACATTTTTAATCTCAAAACAATTTTCATGTTTTTCCATCATTGTCTCTTCCTCTTCGTCCTCCTCTTCCTCTTTCTTGCCCTCCTCCTCCTCTTCCTCCTCGTCGCCCACCTCGCATACGCACTCGTCCTCGTCCTCTCACATTGTTTCTTCTATCCATTCTCAGACTTTCTCCTTCCCACCCTCAACAACCTGTTTGCTCTCTGAACTGCCTTATATTGGTTGTGTCGCATCATTTGAAACAGGTTAAATCCATTTTGAGTGGTTGTGTTCAATCAATGACTTTTGTTCTCTATTTGTGTTTGATTGTTGCCTCTTGTGTTTACCAGTATGGATGACATGTGCATTAGAGTGCAGAATGTGTATGGAGAATGAGAACGTGTTTAGAGTTTTGCTGAAAAGTCTAAGTGAGATCTGCAAATTGTGTTTTACCATGTGAAATGGTTTAAGGCAGGGGTGTCAAACGTCCGGCCCGCGGGCCGGATCAGGCCCACAAACAGGTTTAATCCGGCCCGCGAGATGATTTTGTAAAGTATAAAAATGAGCTGCAATTTTTCAATGTTCAGGGCCATACAATTTGTCCATTGTACAGTATACAGCCTACAAGGCAATGCACTACAGTATACAATACTAAAAGGGACACAAATCAAAGGAGTAAACATGTGATCAATGTGCTTCTTCTTGTCTTTGGGCTGGGTCAGGCCAGAGCACTTCGTCCACATCACAAGCAATATTGTCCCTCCTGAGGCAACGGGAGAAGAAGCCTCTTGTGTGCCGTATCCAGCCCTGACATGATTCCTCACCTGTTTCACCACAGGCTAAATCCATGGCTTGCAGCAGATTTACTCTGGTGTAGGGTTGTCTATCATACACTTTCCATCTCCAAGAGGAGAAAAACTCCTCAATCGGATTCAGGAAAGGTGAGTATGGAGGGAGGTACAAGGTCATAAACTGCCCGTTGATGTTAAACCATTCCCTTACCTGAGCAGCTCGGTGGAAACTGACATTGTCCCACACTATCACATAGGTGGGAATGGGATTCTCATTTAGCTCTTGAACCTGCTGCTCTTCAACCTGCTGCTCAAATAAAAATATCTCTTAGATTGGCAATAGATCTTAGAAGGTGCCGGGTGTTATATGGCCCGAGTGTAACATGGTGATGTAGAACGCCATGGTTGCCGATAGCAACACAGATTGTGACATCGCCACCTCGTTGACCAGGGACTTCAACAACGGCCCGCTGTCCAATCATGTTTCGGGCCTCTCCCTTCTCCTCTTTGTTAGATTGAAGCCTTGATTCATCGACAAAGATGAACTCATGGGGTCTGTCCCAGGATTCCAAGTCAAATATTGTCTGTGTAGAAATACAATATACTGTATGTAGGATTTTGTAAGTGGTACAGAGACAGTGCTATACTGTAGAGTACAATTAGGCCTACTGTATGCACTTCTGATTCACATACATTGGATGTACTGAAGAGTAATGTCATTCAAATAGTATGTGTTAGTACTGTAGACAATCTGGATTACAGTAAATGTTTCTGAATGTACACTTACTTGCACATACTGAGCTCGCAGTTCTTTCACCCTTGGTGAGTTGCGCTCAAAAGGTACTCTGTGTACTTGTTTCATTCGCATCCTGTTACGACGGAGGACACGGTCAATTGTGGAAATGCTCACACTGTCGATTCCCTGGAAGTGTGTGTTGTCTTGCATCACACGTTCCTGGATTTCTCTGAGTCGTATTGCATTATCTTGAAGGACCATGCCAACTATAACGGCCTCTTGCTCCCCAGTGAATATAGCTGTCCTTCCACCTGCATGTGGCAGCCTTGCAATTCTACAAAAAGTAGTTGTGCAGTTACAAAACATATTCATGCAGTACAATACATACAGTGATTCACTTTACAAACATCTATTGAAACAGCTGCATATAGTGTAGTACAGTACATTTGCAATGACAAAAATACAGTAGTACACTGTACCTGTTCTCTTCTCTGAATGTCCTTACTATGGTGGACACAGAAAATCGGCTCAAATTGGGTTGCACTCTAAGTCCTGCTTCCCTCATTGTCAGTCCATGGACAAGAACATGGTCTATGACTGTTGCTCGATTTTCATCAGATATTTCCACTCTTTGTCTTCCTCTTCCTCTTCGTCCTCCTCTTCCTCTTTCTTGCCCTCCTCCTCCTCCTCTTCCTCCTCGTCGCCCACCTCGCATACACACTCGTCCTCGTCCTCTCACATTGTTTCTTCTATCCATTCTCAGACTTTCTCCTTCCCACCTTCAACAACCTGTTTGCTCTCTGAACTGGCTTATATTGGTGGTGTCGCATCATTTGAAACAGGTTAAATCCATTTTGAGTGGTTGTGTTCAATCAATGACATGTGTTCTCTATTTGTATTTGATTGTTGCCTCTTGTGTTTACCAGTATGGATGACATGTGCATTAGAGTGCAGAATGTGTTTTGAGAATGAGAATGTGTTTAGAGTTTTGATGAAAAGTCTAAGTGAGATCTGCAAATTGTGTTTTACCATGTGAAATGGTTTAAGGTATTGACAATAGACTGCATAATTAGCTAAATTAGTCCAGACAACTGATAACCTTGTTCAGCCAATGGGTTTTAGTGTTTTAGCAATTGAGAAAAACTGTAATGCCACAGGGGGACAACAGTGTCCAACTGATCAGGGAAACCAAGTTGGCAGGATGTTAATGCCACAGGGGGACAACAGTGTCCAACTGATCAGGGAAACCCAGTTGGCAGGACGCTAATGCCACAGGGGGACAACAGTGTCCAACTGATCAGGGAAACCCAGTTGGCAGGACGTTAATGCCACAGGGGGGCAACAGTGTCCAACTGATCAGGGAAACCCAGTTGGCAGGACGCTAATGCCACAGGGGGACAACAGTGTCCAACTGATCAGGGAAACCAAGTTGGCAGGATGTTAATGCCACAGGGGGACAACAGTGTCCAACTGATCAGGGAAACCCAGTTGGCAGGACGCTAATGCCACAGGGGGACAACAGTGTCCAACTGATCAGGGAAACCCAGATGGCAGGATGTTAATGCCACAGGGGGACAACAGTGTCCAACTGATCAGGGAAACCCAGTTGGCAGGACGTTAATGCCACAGGGGGACAACAGTGTCCAACTGATCAGGGAAACCCAGTTGGCAGGACGTTAATGCCACAGGGGGACAACAGTGTCCAACTGATCAGGGAAACCCAGTTGGCAGGACGTTAATGCCACAGGGGGACAACAGTGTCCAACTGATCAGGGAAACCCAGTTGGCAGGATGTTAATGCCACAGGGGGACAACAGTGTCCAACTGATCAGGGAAACCCAGTTGGCAGGACGTTAATGCCACAGGGGGACAACAGTGTCCAACTGACCAGGGAAACCCAGTTGGCAGGACGTTAATGCCACAGGGGGACAACAGTGTCCAACTGATCAGGGAAACCCAGTTGGCAGGACGTTAATGCCACAGGGGGGCAACAGTGTCCAACTGATCAGGGAAACCCAGTTGGCAGGACGTTAATGCCACAGGGGGACAACAGTGTCCAACTGATCAGGGAAACCCAGTTGGCAGGACGTTAATGCCACAGGGGGACAACAGTGTCCAACTGATCAGGGAAACCCAGTTGGCAGGACGTTAATGCCACAGGGGGACAACAGTGTCCAACTGATCAGGGAAACCCAGTTGGCAGGACGTTAATGCCACAGGGGGACAACAGTGTCCAACTGATCAGGGAAACCCAGTTGGCAGGACGTTAATGCCACAGGGGGGCAACAGTGTCCAACTGATCAGGGAAACCCAGTTGGCAGGACGTTAATGCCACAGGGGGACAACAGTGTCCAACTGATCAGGGAAACCCAGTTGGCAGGACGTTAATGCCACAGGGGGACAACAGTGTCCAACTGATCAGGGAAACCCAGTTGGCAGGACGTTAATGCCACAGGGGGGCAACAGTGTCCAACTGATCAGGGAAACCCAGTTGGCAGGACGTTAATGCCACAGGGGGACAACAGTGTCCAACTGATCAGGGAAACCCAGTTGGCAGGACGTTAATGCCCTGGCATTTGCTGCCCAGTAATAATGCTTAAAGATGGGGAGGCCTAAGACGCCACTTTCCTTGGGCTTTTGCAAGTGGGCTTTACGAATACGATGGTTTTTGTAACCCCAGACAAATGACAAGATTGCCGAGTCCAAAGTCTTAAAAAATGACGAGGTAAGACAAATAGGAAGATTCTGGCAAAGATAAAGTGTAACAAAGTGAAAATGTAAAGTTTCCATCAACCTGGGTGCAATATAGACATCAAAGAGCGGTGCAGTTCGTGGTGGAGTAGTGGGTGAAACCATTCACTTCAGGAAAAGGGGTGATATAAATAAAGTTTCCTTTCATTTTGTGTTACTGAATTCAGAAAAATATTTGCTGCCATTGTAGTAAGGTTGGTAATACGAGAGGTCTTCGGACATAGCATTTTTTGTACTATTTTCTAGTGAAAGAACAACTAGTGGGTTTGGAGTGCCTCTCCCCTATTTGGGAAGTTGGTCTGCCCGCTCCTCAGTCTGAGAGAGATATTCTGAGAGCAGGTTCGTGTTCCTCTGTTTATAAAAACGGTTTAAAGCTGTATAACATAAGTGTTTTGGAAAACTGGTTCATATATCCTAAAGTCAATAGCAAATGTGGCTATGTATATATTTATTTTGCCGTTAATGTATTGAAGAACTATTTCAGCAAGTGAACCAAGTTTTTGCTGGCTTAGCTAGCCATGTTAATGATGAGCTAACTAGCACTGTTGGTCACTGCACTACAACGTCACGCTAGCTATTGCCAGCAGGTGACTTATTGAAACTAAGTGAATGTTTATTTTCTTACTACCTTAAAAGGTTTATATAAAAAGGTTTTACTTGTGCTCTGTATTTATGGATTAATATTACTTCACATTGAGGGTATGTTTCACTACTGTTGCTCCTATCTAAAATATATATTGTGTCCTACCTAACCAGTGAACGTGAGGCTGTGACCGTCCTGTCAATGCCTGTCATCACTGTTTGATATCTTTTACTGCAGATAAAACCCGAGTCAACCTGAAGTGTGGGTGTCCGTGTGCCTTTCTTCTGGGGGGATATGTGAAATTGGTTACAAAAGGAACCTGGGAAGAGAAACCATTTTTATGGCATTAATGCGCCCCATCATAGAAAGAGGCAATATTCCCCAGCTCTCTATGTTTTGTTTTAGCTTTGCAACCAGATCACTGTAGTTAAGCTTGAAGAAAAACTTTGGGTTTCTAGGTATGTTTAGTCCCAGGTATGTTTAGTCCCAGGTAAGTTAAGTGATCATGCACCACTTTAAATGGTATCCTCTCTAGCTCACTTGTTGTAAAATTATCTGAGATACACATGAGGTCACTTTTTCCCCAATTTATTGAATTTCCAGATAGTTTGCCAAATGAATTGATTAAGTCTAGTAGGTTAGGGACAGAGGCTACTGGGTCTGAGAGGTATAAAAGCACATCGTCTGCATATAACGAAATGATGCTTTCTATGTTTCCTACTTTAAGACCTTGGATATTAGGATGATCCCTTATTTGTATCGCCAGGGGTTCAAGGGAGACAGCGAAGAGCAGAGGACTGAGTGGGCAACCCTGCTGGACAGATCTAGGTAGTTCAAAGGGACTGGATTTGTCTCTGTTGGTCAGAATAGAGGATGTTGGGCAGGCGATCTCCTCCAGTCACATGTCATTCCCTTTTGTTTTATGGCAGACTCATATGAAATAATATGACCTCTCATAACCACTTGAAAAGGTTCCTATAGTGTAGAATCAGATACCACTCCTGTGTCATTAGTCTTTGGCTTGGATGCATATTTGATGTGGTTGAAATACTGTCATCTTTTATGATGCTGATAAAGACAGGGGCCGTCTGTTAAGGTGCTGACTGCACAGTGTAGCTACAGGTTATACACTGAGTGGACTAAATATTCACAACACTGTTATGACCAGTTTCTCTGGTATCTCGTACTTCAGGATGTAAGAGAGTAGTCGACCACTTAGATGGAGAGTTGATTCATTGTTATTTAATGGTTACAGTACTGGATTCAATGACAAGCGTTACTGCTAACCTTAACCTCACTGCTAATCCTTACCTTAAATTAAGACCATAGAACACAATTATTTTCCACAAATGTTTACGATATAGCCAATTTTGACTTTGCAGCTGTCATATCTAGAGGAAATGGTGCAGTTCTGCCTCCAGGGCAAAATTCATGACAAAACGTCATCCTGTGACTGGGAGAGGACAATGTAAAATCGATAACGAAATTGTTTTCACAATTAACTTGCTTTTTCTTGTTTAAAGTATGTTTTATTATGAAAAGTACAATATATCCATGTATAATTATGGAGCATATGTCCATGTACAATTTGTTTTTCAACATAAAAGACATACAAAAAATTATCACATTGTTATTTTAACGGTGTTATTGTAAGAGTTTAAATGGTTAAACAGAGGATACATCTAAAACAGTATAAAACAAGTGCAGTATGTTCTGAGTATGTTACCTTAACGTCAACTCATAACGTCCCACTATACTTCATGGGAGTCTAGTGGAAAGACTGCATGTTTTTTTGGGTGGATTCATCAACATTTGCAGAATATTCCTGTAATGTCAGATGGCATCTTGTCAGACGGCAACAGCCTAGTCGGCTGCAGACACTCATAAGGAGTTCAAGTAGTTGATTTGCCATTTGCAGGTATTAAAAGTAATACATACATTGTAATTCCTTGTTGGAGCTCATATAGGACAGTACATACCAGTGGAGGCTGCTGAGGGGAGGACGGCTCATAATAATGGCTGGAACGGAGCCAATGAAATGGCATCAAACACATGGAAACCATGGAAACCATGTATTTGATGTATTTGATACCATTCCACTCAATCCGCTCCAGCCATTACAAGCCTGTCCTCCCCAACTAAGGTCCCACCAACCTCCTGTGGTACGTACACACAAACAGTAAAATATATCATAAGAACATCAATAAAAAATGCAAAGTGGTAAAAGATCATAAAAGGAAAAAATGTTCAGTGATGTTCTAAAAGTCTGATGAAAACAGTTTAGGTTCCTTGATTTAACAGGCAGATAGAACTGGGATAGAAGCTGTTCTGGAACCTGGGATCCAGAAACTGCCTAGCAACCACTGGTCCTCACTAGACTGGTGCCCTGCATGTCTATTTGTTCATTGGAGTTTATCAGGTTTTGAAGTGATGTCTGTGTTTGTTGGACACTTAGTGCTGGAATGAGGTGTCTGTTTGTTCCCAATTCTATTAGAAATGATGGTCCTCATTTGAAGGTCCTGTGTCAAGGTCCTCACTATTAAAGGAAGATGTGTGAGTGTGTGTGTGTGTGTCCAGCGTGTGTGTGTGTGTGTGTCCAATATGTGTGTGTGTGTGTGTCTCCTGTGTGTGTGTCCAGTGTGTGTGTGTGTGTGTGTCCAGTGTGTGTGTGTCCAGTGTGTGTGTGTCCAGTGTGTGTGTCTCCTGTGTGTGTGTGTGTGTCCAGTGTGTGTGTGTGTGTGTGTGTGTGTGTCCAGTGTGTGTATCCAGTGTGTGTATGTGTGCGTGTGTGTCCAGTGTGTGTGTCCAGTGTGTGTGTGTGTGTGTGTGTGTAGCCAGTGTGTGTGTCCAGTGTATGTGTGTGTGTCCTGTGTGTGTGTCTGGTGTGTGTGTGTCCAGTGTGTGTGTGTGTCCAGTGTGTGTGTCTCCTGTGTGTGTCCAGTGTGTGTATGTGTCCAGTGTGTGTGTCCAGTGTGTGTATGTGTGCGTGTGTGGTTGTGTGTCCAGTGTGTGTGTGTGTGTACCCAGTGTGTGTGTGTCCAGTGTTTGTGTGTCCAGCATTTGTGTCCAGCATTTGTGTCCAGTGTGTGTGTGTGTGTCCAGTGTGTGTCTGTGTGTGTGTCCAGAATGTGTGTGTGTGTGTGTGTGTCCTGTGTGTGTGTGTCCAGTGTGTGTGTGTGTCCTGTGTGTGTGTGTCCAGTGTGTGTGTCTCCTGTGTGTGTCCTGTGTGTGTGTGTGTGAGTGTGTGTGTGTGTGTGTGTGTGTGTGTGTGTGTGTGTGTGTGTGTCCAGTGTTTGTGTGTCCGGTGTGTGTGTCCAGTGTGTGTTGGTGTGTGTGTGTCCAGTGTGTGTGTGTGTGTGTGTGTGTGTGTACCCAGTGTGTGTGTGTCCAGTGTTTGTGTGTCCAGCATGTGTGTGTGTCCAGTGTGTGTGTGTGTGTGTGTGTGTGTGTCCAGTGTGTGTCTTTGTGTGTCCAGTGTGTGTGTGTGTGCCCAATGTGTGTGTGTGTGTGTACCCAGTGTTTGTGTCCAGTGTGTGTGTGTCCAGTGTGTGTGTCTCCATTGTGTGTGTGTGTGTGTGTGTGTGTGTGTGTGTGCAGTGTGCAGTGTGTGTGTCCAGTGTGAATGTGTGTGTGTGTGTGTATAATAATTATACATTTAAACATGTATTGTTTAGTAAGGTGTAGTATTGTGTAATAATACAGTTTATGATCCATATAAAGGTTTAGTAGTAAACATTAGTGTCATAGTTTAATATTCAATATTGTTTAGTGAACTTTAATAACTTGTATATAAATGCTTACATTTCTGTAGCAACATTTTAGAAGAAAATAAAAGGTTTGAAAGAAAATTGTATTTCCCTTCAATGAATTACAGCTCTCTCTCTCTCTCTCTCTCTCTCTCTCTCTCTCTCTCTCTCTCTCTCTCTCTCTCTCTCTCTCTCTCTCTCTCTCTCTCTCTCTCTACACAAGAGCCATTGGTTCCTTGGGTTGTGTGTGTGTGTGAGCGTGTGTAGTGTGTCTTTGAAACAACTGTGTTTTAAACCGGTTTTACCTTTAACCTTTTAGAAAGAGTTCTCAGCTATCCATATTTTAATGGTCAACAGTTTGCTCATCTAGGGGGTCCCTTACACACAAGGGAACTGTATGTACACATGGGGTCCCCCAAGTGTCTTTGAAACTACTTTTTTAAACCCCTTTAACCTTTTAAAAAGAGATCTCAGGGGGGGCGTCCGGGAATGTCCGGGAGGCGTCCGAGGATGGAATGTCCAGTGGATGTCTCAGTCAATTAAAAACAAAAAAGGTAAAACAATTGTATTCTTAAAGATGTCCCGTTTTACTGCTGACCTAAACAGATCCATTTGACCCCATAAAAGAGCGTCCGTGGGATGTCTCAGTCAACCAAGAAAAAAGACCCAGAGGACCAGAAGGCCTGAAGACATACATCTAAAAGAGACTCCTTGAATCATTTATTCCTCATGGAGCATTTTGAAGGTGAATTGAATTTTCAATATGATGAAGGCTTTTATATATAACTATGCATATATATATATATATATATATATATATTATAAATGAATGTTTATAATAATGTATTGTATAAAATGCTATAGTATATAATGAATGAGATGTTGTGTTATTGATTTTTTTAAACGAGAATGGACTCTACCTACATATGTATATATCCTACTGTTTATACCAAACAAATGTCAATTTTATGTGACATGTCTCAAGGTGTCTCAGAACCCATGAAATTGCATGCCAACCATGCCAAACCAAGTCTCTACTCAGGAGTGGACCACTGTCTCCACCTAGTGGATTTTCAGTTACATCACAATTACAAAAAAATAAATAACCTAGCGACTTACATTTACATTTACATTTTAGTCATTTAGCAGACGCTCTTATCCAGAGCGACTTACAGTTAGTGAATACATTTTTATTTATTTTTTTATACTGGCCCCCCGTGGGAATCGAACCCACAACCCTGGCGTTGCAAACGCCATACTCTATCAACTGAGCTACATCCCTGCCGGCCATTCCCTCCCCTACCCTGGACGACGCTGGGCCAATTGTGCGCCGCCCATGAGTCTCCCGGTCGCGGCCGGCTGCGACAGAGCCTGGATTCGAACCAGGATCTCTAGTGACACAGTTTGCACTGTGATGCAGTGCCTTAGACCACTGCGCCACTCAGGACTTGCTTATGTATGTGTGTGTGTGTGTGTGTGTGTGTGTGTGTGTGTGCGTGTGTGTGTGTGTGGACTGTATCTAGAATGTTAGTATACTATTCTATATCACTCAATGTATAACAAGGTTTTTTTTCAAATATTTAACAGTGTTTTAATATTTATTTTTTTGCAGACATTTTAAGACTGAATGACATACAATTTTCAGGTAATTAATATTATTACTATATTGTATTTTATGTAAAATATCTGTATTTTTAAGTAAAACATGTATATTGTAATATAATGTAAATTCTACAGGTTACCCTACATTTATTCAGGAGGTACCCGAAGTCATTGATGTGGATCAAGAAGCAACACCACAAACAGAAGTGATTGTTATAGAGGATAACGAGTTTGAGGAACAACAGACAGAAGCTGTATCTTTACTCAGTCACTCGCCATCAAGATATTTTAGACGTGAGTCAACATTTAAATTAGTAATAATCTTTATATAATAAGCAATAAACAAAAGGTGTACTATGTTTTAAAAACCTAATCTTGTGTTTACAGCTGACACTCCATGTAGAAGCGTGTACAGCGTTCAACCCAGGCATTATGGACTCCTCCGTTGAATGACTGCTTGAATGATTGTGAAAACGACGTTCTCCTCTCTTTCTGTACAGCAGGCTTTGACATAGACGAAACTCAAACCAACCCAAGAACAGAGGGATTGTCATACCTAGACACGCCTCCAAACCCCCCCGAGGCGTTCAGTATATAATAGGGCACCAACACTATTTCAAAGTCCAGCACGGCTCCACAGACACATAGTTCAAGTTGACAGAATGGCTTCACCTTTGACCGAGGAGAACGATTGGTCTGAAAAGGACTGGATTGAAGAACCAGCTCTTTATGGATATGGTCTGTTTTATTATAGATATAACTTTTAATGACTATGTTAAAAACAATATTATGATTATTATTTTTGCAAAAAGACAGACTCAGACAATGGACAGTGGGAAGAAAACAGGCCTTCCATGACTCCACAGAAAAACAGGTTTAGTCAACAAACAGACAGCTATTTCCCTGGAACCAAAGTCCGAACAGTGAGAAACAGAAACAGTGAGTTAGGATATATTGATATGTTAACACATAATACATTAACTGATATACTGATTACTGCATCTATACAGGTCCATACATTCAATGATGTTAATGTTGAGGATGATGTGTTGAGGATGATGTGTTGAGCTATGATGAGGATGATGTGTTGAGCTATGATGAGGATGATGAGTTGATGTATGATTAGGATGATGTGTTGAGGTATGATGAGGATGATGTGTTGAGGTATGATGAGGATGATGTGTTGAGCTATGATGAGGATGATGTGTTGAGCTATGATGAGGATGATGTGTTGAGCTATGATGAGGATGATGTGTTGAGGTATGAAGAGGATGATGTGTTGATGTATGATGAGGATGATGTGTTGATGTATGATGAGGATGACGTGTTGAGCTATGATGAGGATGATGTGTTGATGTATGATGAGGATGATGTGTTGAGGTATGATGAGGATGATGTGTTGACGTATGATGAGGATGATGTGTTGAGCTATGATGAGGATGATGTGTTGAGGTATGATGAGGATGATGTGTTGATGTATGATGAGGATGATGTGTTGATGTATGATGAGGATGACGTGTTGAGCTATGATGAGGATTATGTGTTGATGTATGATGAGGATGATGTGTTGAGGTATGATGAGGATGATGTGTTGAGGTATGATGAGGATGATGTGTTGATGTATGATGAGGATGATGTGTTGAGGTATGATGAGGATGATGTGTTGAGGTATGATGAGGTGATGTGTTGAGGTATGATGAGGATGATGTGTTGATGTATGATGAGGATGATGTGTTGATGTATGATGAGGATGACGTGTTGAGCTATGATGAGGATGATGTGTTGATGTATGATGAGGATGATGTGTTGAGGTATGATGAGGATGATGTGTTGAGGTATGATGAGGATGATGTGTTGATGTATGATGAGGATGATGTGTTGAGGTATGATGAGGATGATGTGTTGAGCTATGATGAGGATGATGTGTTGAGCTATGTTGAGGATGATGTGTTGAGCTATGATGAGGATGATGTGTTGAGGTATGATGAGGATGATGTGTTGAGGTATGATGAGGATGATGTGTTGATGTATGATGAGGATGATGTGTTGATGTATGATGAGGATGACGTGTTGAGCTATGATGAGGATGATGTGTTGATGTATGATGAGGATGATGTGTTGAGGTATGATGAGGATGATGTGTTGAGGTATGATGAGGATGATGTGTTGAGGTATGATGAGGTGATGTGTTGAGCTATGATGAGGATGATGTGTTGAGCTATGATGAGGATGATGTGTTGAGGTATGATGAGGATGATGTGTTGAGGTATGATGAGGATGATGTGTTGATGTATGATGAGGATGATGTGTTGATGTATGATGAGGATGACGTGTTGAGCTATGATGAGGATGATGTGTTGATGTATGATGAGGATGATGTGTTGAGGTATGATGAGGATGATGTGTTGAGGTATGATGAGGATGATGTGTTGAGGTATGATGCGGCTAATCAGCTTGATACAATACATTCTGAGGTAGAGCCTATACTGATTGAGGACAGCGGCAGTGGGGACGAGGATCAGGATATAGATCTTCAAGATAGGTTTCTCACAGCCTTTTACAGGGCTCTGAAAGCCAGAGAGGTCCAGTTACACAAACGTATGGTTGCTTTGCTAAAACGTCAGTACATACAAGACATAGCCTTCTGGAAGAAAAACATGCCAAGTTTGATAAGCAGCAATCTGATGACAATAACAGAAACTCACAATTCTAGATCCTGTGATTCCTATCTTCTTTCCAATCCCTTGATCAAATCAAATCAAATTGCATTTGTCACATGCGCCGAATACAGCAGGTGTAGACCTTACAGTGAAATGCTGACTTACAAGCCCTTAACCAACAATGCAGTTTTAAGAAAGTATTTATTATATTAAAATAAACAGAAGTAAAAAATAAAAATATCTTCCATGGTTGTAAATCTTGCTTTTTGCCCCAGGCCATGTGTGTCTTAACCCAGAAGACTTTGGGGGAAATGTACCAGGAGTTCCAAGACAAGTGGTCCTCTTCCCAGGCTGCTGATGGGGTGAAAGGGAAGGTGATGTGGGAGTACGAGGGGACAGAACTCACAAGGTCTGATCCTCATGTTCCAGCTTTCCTTTCCACCTTTGACCCCAACCCCTGGAGCCCTGCCAGGCCTTGTTTGGGGGTCGTACCAATGCTTTGACCTTACGTTATATAGCTGATGAGGAAATTGGATATATAGATTATACTTCCCTTTATCCTCAAGTAATGCGTTCCTCTTGTTATCCTTTGAGACATCCTGAAATTATTCACTGTGACTTTGACTTACCACAAAATTATTTTGCTTTGATAAAAGCAACTGTTTACCCTCCCTGGGGCTTGTTTTTGTCAGTGTTGCCTTACAAAGGACCTCAAGGAAAACTTTTCTTTCCCCTTTGTCGCACCTGCAGTGAAAACAACAACCAGGAAAAACCCTGTGATCATTCAGATCAAGAAAGAGCCCTGACCGGTGTATGGGTCACCGTTTCATTCTCTAAGGCTATAGAGAAGGGGTATCGTGTGGCCAAAATCATTGAAGTGTGGAACTTTCCCAGGAAACCAGAGAAGAAATATGTTAACAACATCTATCATTAAAGATCCCGAAGAATTTATGGGATTGGTTTTTTCAGACCAATCTGACATTTCAAATGTTTTGTTCTTGAATCAAGACATAGCTCTGGTGTAATGTTTTCCCTCTCCTTCTGCCCTAATCACAGGTGTCCCTTGTTTTCCTGATTGGTGGTCGTTGGGGTGTCCCACCTGTCCGACATCCGTTCGTCTGCTGATTGCTGAGGTGGAAGAAGTGGGTTCTACCCCCGAGTAATGGAAACGTGTTTCTAGCAGCTTTTACCACGGCCTATGGGCGACTTGAACTACACACCCTCATGGAACACCTGCAGAGTCGGGTTCTTTACCATGACACAGACTCTGTGGTCTATGGAAGCAAACCTGGTGATTGGAACCCCCCTCTTAGCAACTATCTGGGTGGTTTAACGAGTGAACTCGAAGATGGTGACCATATCATAGAGTGGTCATCCTGTGGACCCAAACGCTATGCTTTTAGGACTAAACACAATCACGTAGTGTTGAAAGCCAAAGGCGTGACACAAAACTATGACAATTCCCTGCGTGTAAACTTGGAATCAATCACACGCTTAGTCAAGGGTTTTATAAACGACCGAAATAGTGTTTTAGAAATGTTGAAACTCCTACAAAAAGATTGTTAGGGATTAAAAGGGGTTCCATCTACGTAATGCCCCACTTACTAAAAGATTCCGGGTCGTCTGTGACAAGAGATGACTTTTACCTGACGGGACCACCTTACCCTTTGGTTACTGACTTTATGTTCCAATCCTTTTACCTGACGGGACCACCCTACCCTTTGGTTACTGACTTTATGTTCCAATCCTTTTACCTGACGGGACCACCTTACCCTTTGGTTACTGACTTTATGTTCCAATCCTTTTACCTGACGGGACCACCTTACCCTTTGGTTACTGACTTTATGTTCCAATCCTTTTACCTGACGGGACCACCTTACCCTTTGGTTACTGACTTTATGTTCCAATCCTTTTACCTGACGGGACCACCTTACCCTTTTGTTACTGACTTTATGTTCCAATCCTTTTACCTGACGGGACCACCTTACCCTTTGGTTACTGACTTTATGTTCCAATCCTTTTACCTGACGGGACCACCTTACACTTTGGTTACTGACTTTATGTTCCAATCCTTTTACCTGACGGGACTACCTTACCCTTTGGTTACTGACTTTATGTTCCAATCCTTTTACCTGACGGGACCACCTTACCCTTTGGTTACTGACTTTATGTTCCAATCCTTTTACCTGACGGGACCACCTTACCCTTTGGTTACTGACTTTATGTTCTAATCCTTTTACCTGACAGGACCACCTTACCCTTTGGTTACTGACTTTATGTTCCAATCCTTTTACCTGACGGGACCACCTTACCCTTTGGTTACTGACTTTATGTTCCAATCCTTTTACCTGACGGGACCACCTTACCCTTTGGTTACTGACTTTATGTTCCAATCCTTTTACCTGACGGGACCACCTTACCCTTTGGTTACTGACTTTATGTTCCAATCCTTTTACCTGACGGGACCACTTTACCCTTTGGTTACTGACTTTATGTTCCAATCCTTTTACCTGACGGGACCACCTTACCCTTTGGTTACTGACTTTATGTTCCAATCCTTTTACCTGACGGGACCACCTTACCCTTTGGTTACTGACTTTATGTTCAAATCCTTTTACCTGACGGGACCACTTTACCCTTTGGTTACTGACTTTATGTTCCAATCCTTTTACCTGACGGGACCACCTTACCCTTTGGTTACTGACTTTATGTTCCAATCCTTTTACCTGACGGGACCACCTTACCCTTTGGTTACTGACTTTATGTTCCAATCCTTTTACCTGACGGGACCACCTTACCCTTTGGTTACTGACTTTATGTTCCAATCCTTTTACCTGATGGGACCACCTTACCCTTTGGTTACTGACTTTATGTTCCAATCCTTTTACCTGATGGGACCACCTTACCCTTTGGTTACTGACTTTATGTTCCATTCCTTTTACCTGATGGGACCACCTTACCCTTTGGTTACTGACTTTATGTTCCAATCCTTTTACCTGACGGGACCACCTTACCCTTTGGTTACTGACTTTATGTTCCAATCCTTTTACCTGATGGGACCACCTTACCCTTTGGTTACTGACTTTATGTTACAATCCTTTTACCTGACGGGACCACCTTACCCTTTGGTTACTGACTTTATGTTCCAATCCTTTTACCTGATGGGACCACCTTACCCTTTGGTTACTGACTTTATGTTCCAATCCTTTTACCTGACGGGACCACCTTACCCTTTGGTTACTGACTTTATGTTCCAATCCTTTTACCTGACGGGACCACCTTACCCTTTGGTTACTGACTTTATGTTCCAATCCTTTTACCTGATGGGACCACCTTACCCTTTGGTTACTGACTTTATGTTCCAATCCTTTTACCTGACGGGACCACCTTACCCTTTGGTTACTGACTTTATGTTCCAATCCTTTTACCTGACGGGACCACCTTACCCTTTGGTTACTGACTTTATGTTCCAATCCTTTTACCTGACGGGACCACCTTACCCTTTGGTTACTGACTTTATGTTCCAATCCTTTTACCTGACGGGACCACCTTACCCTTTGGTTACTGACTTTATGTTACAATCCGTTTACCTGACGGGACCACCTTACCCTTTGGTTACTGACTTTATGTTCCAATCCTTTTACCTGACGGGACCACCTTACCCTTTGGTTACCGACTTTATGTTCCAATCCTTTTACCTGACGGGACCACCTTACCCTTTGGTTACTGACTTTATGTTCCAATCCTTTTACCTGACGGGACCACCTTACCCTTTGGTTACTGACTTTATGTTCCAATCCTTTTACCTGACGGGACCACCTTACCCTTTGGTTACTGACTTTATGTTCCAATCCTTTTACCTGACGGGACCACCTTACCCTTTGGTTACTGACTTTATGTTCCAATCCTTTTACCTGACGGGACCACCTTACCCTTTGGTTACTGACTTTATGTTCCAATCCTTTTACCTGACGGGACCACCTTACCCTTTGGTTACTGACTTTATGTTCCAATCCTTTTACCTGACGGGACCACCTTACCCTTTGGTTACTGACTTTATGTTCCAATCCTTTTACCTGACGGGACCACCTTACCCTTTGGTTACTGACTTTATGTTCCAATCCTTTTACCTGACGGGACCACCTTACCCTTTGGTTACTGACTTTATGTTCCAATCCTTTTACCTGACGGGACCACCTTACCCTTTGGTTACTGACTTTATGTTCCAATCCTTTTACCTGACGGGACCACCCTACCCTTTGGTTACTGACTTTATGTTCCAATCCTTTTACCTGACGGGACCACCTTACCCTTTGGTTACTGACTTTATGTTCCAATCCTTTTACCTGACGGGACCACCTTACCCTTTGGTTACTGACTTTATGTTCCAATCCTTTTACCTGACGGGACCACCTTACCCTTTGGTTACTGACTTTATGTTCCAATCCTTTTACCTGACGGGACCACCTTACCCTTTGGTTACTGACTTTATGTTCCAATCCTTTTACCTGACGGGACCACCTTACCCTTTGGTTACTGACTTTATGTTCCAATCCTTTTACCTGACGGGACCACCTTACCCTTTGGTTACTGACTTTATGTTCCAATCCTTTTACCTGACGGGACCACCTTACCCTTTGGTTACTGACTTTATGTTACAATCCTTGTGTCTTAACACTGAAGATACAATGGATGCTGTAGAAGGGTTTGATCCTAGGTTGCAACTACCATTTTCAGCCTTAATCGCAGGACCATCCAATAGCGGTAAAACTTGTTTTGTAAAAAGGATTTTAGAGAATTCTGAACATGTATTATCTCAGAAACCTGACAATATTGTGTGGTGTTATTCATGTTATCAACTTTTGTATGATGAGTTTTTGAAGAAAATAAAAATCTAATTTGTTGAAGGAATACCGGAATCCCTGTCTGATGATGAATTCTTACCTGCTCATAAAAAAAAATCTGCTGGTTTTGGATTATATGGTTTTTGCTGGTAGTGAACATCCTGAAATAGCTCAAGCTTTTACTCAATATACTCATCTTCAAAACTTGTCAGTGTGTTACTTCGTACAAAATGTGTTTCACCAAGGTAAAAATAGCCGTACCATTAGCTTGAACGCCAATTACTTGGATTTGTTCAAAGACCCTAGAGACAAACTACAAATAAACATTCTAACCGTAAATCCTACTTTATGGAAAGCAATGAGGACGCCACCAAAGCTCTTTTTTCTTATTTAATTGTGAATTTAAAATCAGTTGAACACAGAGTGTGATGGCCAATAAAATTTACTTAGTACCTAAACAAGATTTGGATAGACGTTGTTATGGAAACAGGTATCCTGTATGTGTGTTTGTTTTCCCTCTCCTTCAGCCCTAATCACAGGTGTCCCTTGTTTTCCTGATTGGTGGTCGTTGGGGTGTCCCACCTGTCCGACATCCGTTCGTCTGCTGATTGCTGAGGTGGACCAATCAGTGGACGTTCGACAGTATTGCCCCGCCTGTTTCTGGTTTTGCATTACCATATCAAATCCCCTGGTTTTAAAAGCCAGTCAGATGTGTTTTCTGACAGAGACTCTCTTTCTCTGTGAGTATGGCAACTGTGGTGTCTTGTTTTGTAGTGAAACAACGCATCTAACGACGCACTTGGCTGTTCTACGAGTGGTCTGAGGCAGTCGGTAAATAATGAGCGTTTTCAAGTGCACTTGAACTTTAGTAACGATGGTTTTGGGGAAACAGCTCGGAGATTTAACAATGCTCCTACAAAGGTTCTACTGATAAACTTAGCCTTAAGATGCTTTTGGGAAACTGGTCCCAGATGGTCTCCGTAGGAAATGTTGTGAAAATATTGGACTTAGGCTATATGCCCTGTTATTTAGACTTAACACCGATTTGTAGGTGATCAGTCCTGCTACTGATAGCCAATGGGAACTGATATGAACAGGTTTAGGCTGGTCATCTAGGATATGTAGGCCATATCTGAAGTACAGTACCAGTCAAAAGTTTGGACACACCTACTCATTCCAGGGTTTTTCTTTATTTTTTTACATTACATTTTTTACATAGGGTCCAGAGTTTTACTGGTTAGGTTAACAAATAAGGAAAAACTCTGGGCCCCAGGAAGTAAAATTGCCCCCCTACTCTGGGACCTATGGTGCCACCAGTCTGGTACTCTGGGCCCCAGGAAGTAAAATTGCCCCCCTACTCTGGGACCTATGGTGCCACCAGTCTGCTTGCAGTTGTCAGTTATCATCAGGTATGTGGATGATCAGGGCGTTATTCAGGAATGTTTCTTGGGCTACTTTGATGTGTCAAGTGGGCGAGATGCGAACTCTGTGTTTAACTTCACGGAGAAACTTGTTGTTCAAACCTATGAGTGCGCAGCTGTAATGGAATGTATCTGCTATGTGTATTTCCAGCTAAGTCCCCTCCTGTTTCCTGATTAAGAGGTGATGACCACTCCACTCTACTACCATTGTCAACTCTGTCCTGACATGAACTGAAGCCACGTCTCATGTCCCCCGCTCATCCACTGGCACATTGGAATGTTTCCTCTCCAAGCACTGTGAGTACCCCTATCAATTTTCTCTCGTTACTGTATGTAGAGTCAATCACATACAGAAACACAATGACATTATTACACATCAATGATTTTACTCCTTGCTTGGCCTGTCTCCTTCTCAGCTCTTTGGTCTCTAACTGTGTAGTGTGTTGTGTTGTTGTTTTTTGTCCTCCCAGTCAATTCCTGTCCTGCACTGAAGTCAAGCCTCTGAACACCTCAACACATGCCTCGTACCCTCATTCAATCACTGCTGTGATCCCTTCCCAACCCTGTGGAAGCAGCCCTCTCATCCAATCACTGCTGTGATCCCTTCCCAGCACTGTGGAAGCAGCCCTCTCATCCAATCACTGCTGTGATCCCTTCCCAACACTGTGGAAGCAGCCCTCTCATCCAATCACTGCTGTGATCCCTTCCCAACACTGTGGAAGAAGCCCTCTCATCCAATCACTGCTGTGATCCCTTCCCAACACTGTGGAAGCAGCCCTCTCATTCAATCACTGCTGTGATCCCTTCCCAACACTGTGGAAGCAGCCCTCTCATCCAATCACTGCTGTGATCCCTTCCCAACACTGTGGAAGCAGCCCTCTCATCCAATCACTGCTGTGATCCCTTCCCAACACTGTGGAAGCAGCCCTCTCATCCAATCACTGCTGTGATCCCTTCCCAACACTGTGGAAGCAGCCCTCTCATTCCCATTCCCCATAATATTGTACTATAAATGTCTTTATTAAATGCTTTAGGTTAAAATAATGACTCTTTGACGATTTTTGAAACACTTTGACATCTCAGTGCGTTCCGCGCCTATACCGTGGGTCTCCCATCCTCCTTGATTTTTCGAGTCACCAGCCTCCGCTGCTTTGTTACCAGTACAGAGGAAAGACTCTTCTTCTTGGATAGACAGTAGTATGAATACCTGTGTTACCAGTACAGTAGAGGAAAGACCCTTCTTCTTGGATAGACAGTAGTATGAATACCTGTGTTACCAGTACAGTAGAGGAAAGGCTCTTCTTCTTGGATAGACAGTAGTATGAATACCTGTGTTACCAGTACAGTAGAGGAAAGACCCTTCTTCTTGGATAGACAGTAGTATGAATACCTGTGTTACCAGTACAGTAGAGGAAAGACTCTTCTTCTTGGATAGACAGTAGTATGAATACCTGTGTTACCAGTACAGTAGAGGAAAGACCCTTCTTCTTGGATAGACAGTAGTATGAATACCTGTGTTACCAGTACAGTAGAGGAAAGACCCTTCTTCTTGGATAGACAGTAGTATGAATACCTGTGTTACCAGTACAGTAGAGGAAAGACCTTCTTCTTGGATAGACAGTAGTGTGAATACCTGTGTTAACAGTACAGTAGAGGAAAGACTCTTCTTCTTGGATAGACAGTAGTATGAATACCTGTGTTACCAGTACAGTAGAGGAAAGACCCTTCTTCTTGGATAGACAGTAGTATGAATACCTGTGTTACCAGTACAGTAGAGGAAAGACCCTTCTTCTTGGATAGACAGTAGTATGAATACCTGTGTTACCAGTACAGTAGAGGAAAGACTCTTCTTCTTGGATAGACAGTAGTGTGAATACCTGTGTTACCAGTACAGTAGAGGAAAGACTCTTCTTCTTGGATAGACAGTAGTATGAATACCTGTGTTACCAGTACAGTAGAGGAAAGACTCTTCTTCTTGGATAGACAGTAGTATGAATACCTGTGTTACCAGTACAGTAGAGGAAAGACCCTTCTTCTTGGATAGACAGTAGTATGAATACCTGTGTTACCAGTACAGTAGAGGAAAGACCCTTCTTCTTGGATAGACAGTAGTATGAATACCTGTGTTACCAGTACAGTAGAGGAAAGACCCTTCTTCTTGGATAGACAGTAGTATGAATACCTGTGTTACCAGTACAGTAGAGGAAAGACTCTTCTTCTTGGATAGACAGTAGTATGAATACCTGTGTTACCAGTACAGTAGAGGAAAGACCCTTCTTCTTGGATAGACAGTAGTATGAATACCTGTGTTACCAGTACAGTAGAGGAAAGACCCTTCTTCTTGGATAGACAGTAGTATGAATACCTGTGTTACCAGTACAGTAGAGGAAATACCCTTCTTCTTGGATAGACAGTAGTATGAATACCTGTGTTACCAGTACAGTAGAGGAAAGACCCTTCTTCTTGGATAGACAGTAGTATGAATACCTGTGTTACCAGTAGAGGAAAGACTCTTCTTCTTGGATAGACAGTAGTATGAATACCTGTGTTACCAGTACAGTAGAGGAAAGACTCTTCTTCTTGGATAGACAGTAGTATGAATACCTGTGTTACCAGTACAGTAGAGGAAAGACTCTTCTTCTTGGATAGACAGTAGTATGAATACCTGTGTTACCAGTACAGTAGAGGAAAGACCCTTCTTCTTGGATAGACAGTAGTATGCATACCTGTGTTACCAGTACAGTAGAGGAAAGACCCTTCTTCTTGGATAGACAGTAGTATGAATACCTGTGTTACCAGTACAGTAGAGGAAAGACCCTTCTTCTTGGATAGACAGTAGTATGAATACCTGTGTTACCAGTACAGTAGAGGAAAGACTCTTCTTCTTGGATAGACAGTAGTATGAATACCTGTGTTACCAGTACAGTAGAGGAAAGACCCTTCTTCTTGGATAGACAGTAGTATGCATACCTGTGTTACCAGTACAGTAGAGGAAAGACCCTTCTTCTTGGATAGACAGTAGTATGAATACCTGTGTTACCAGTACAGTAGAGGAAAGACCCTTCTTCTTGGATAGACAGTAGTATGAATACCTGTGTTACCAGTACAGTAGAGGAAAGACTCTTCTTCTTGGATAGACAGTAGTATGAATACCTGTGTTACCAGTACAGTAGAGGAAAGACCCTTCTTCTTGACACGCCCCAGCAGCAGTGGATGCAGCAAGGTTGATCTGCTCCTGTTTGGGAGACATCCAACAGAAATCAACCACCTCACACTCCAGCCACTACATTTGGTCTTGATGCATTGTGGGAGGTCAGCAGGTACTTGGTTCACCTTCTAAGTTCCACAGATGTTGGTGTCCAGAAGGGTGACATAAGCACCTGCTGCCAACTATATGAAGCAGAAACATGAAACAATCAATGATCACATATCTCCAAGTTGTGTTTTCCATATCTTGGATGTGTAACTACAGGATGTAACTACAGGATGTGTAACTACAGGATGTGTAACTACAGGATGTGTAACAACAGGATGTGTAACTACAGGATGTGTAACTACAGGATGTGTAACTACAGGATGTGTAACAACAGGATGTGTAACTACAGGATGTGTAACTACAGGATGTGTAACTACAGGATGTGTAACTACAGGATGTGTAACAACAGGATGTGTAACTACAGGATGTGTAACTACTGTGTAACTACAGGACGTGTAACTACAGGACGTGTAACTACAGGACGTGTAACTACAGGATGTGTAACTACAGGACGTGTAACAACAGGACGTGTAACTACAGGATGTGTAACTACAGGACGTGTAACTACAGGATGTGTAACTACAGGATGCGTAACTACAGGATGTGTAACTACAGGATGTGTAACTACAGGATGCGTAACAACAGGATGTGTAACTACTGTGTAACTACTGTGTAACTACAGGATGTAACTACAGGATGTGTTACTAGAGGATGTGTAACTACAGGATGTGTAACTACAGGATGCGTAACTACAGGATGCGTAACTACAGGATGCGTAACTACAGGATGTGTAACTACAGGATGTGTAACTACAGGATGTGTAACTACTGTGTAACTACAGGATGTGTAACTACAGGATGTGTAACTACAGGATGTGTAACTACAGGATGTGTAACTACAGGATGTGTAACTACAGGATGTGTAACAACAGGATGTGTAACTACAGGATGTGTAACTACAGGATGTGTAACTACTGTGTAACTACAGGATGTGTAACTACAGGATGTGTAACTATAGGATGTGTAACTATAGGATGTGTAACTACAGGACGTGTAACTACAGGATGTGTAACTACAGGATGTGTAACTACAGGATGTGTAACTACAGGATGTGTAACTACAGGATGTGTAACAACAGGATGTGTAGCTACAGGATGTGTAACTACAGGATGTGTAACTACAGGATGTGTAACTACTGTGTAACTACTGTGTAACTACAGGATGTGTAACTACAGGATGTGTAACTACAGGATGTGTAACTACAGGATGTGTAACTACAGGATGCGTAACTACAGGATGTGTAACTACAGGATGTGTAGCTACAGGATGTGTAACAACAGGATGTGTAACTACAGGATGTGTAACTACAGGATGTGTAACTACTGTGTAACTACTGTGTAACTACAGGATGTGTAACTACAGGATGTGTAACTACAGGATGTGTAACTACAGGAAACATATTGGAGAATAACAACAATCTCAATCTGAAGCTTTAAAGAAAATTGGGGAATTCCTCTGAAAATCAGGAACACCATTCTTCCTCCTGCCCCACCTATTGTCCCTGTATGAATATTAGTTGGCATCTAATTGGAGAACATACTGCTTTATAGATCCCAGCCTGACAAACAATTGTTTGGGCCTTACTTTGAGCACTTTGCACTGTGCCTCCATTGAGTCTCCATGTGTCAAGCAGTACAGAGAAACGCCCTCTAGATGACAGCAGAGGCCTGCTCTTGGATCTACCCTGTCTAACCACCAGTTTAGTGACCTTGTTCCATCAATATGTCCATACTACTTCACAACCGATTTGAGGTGTTGACCAGCAATGTCCCATTGGGCTCAACCAAGCTGAGAGTGAGGTTCTAGAAAGAGGACTGACTTTCATACCAACTCCTAAACAGGTGGACTGCGGGGAGCTCCGGAGGGATCTACACTTCTATCATAGAATATTGAAGTTATTAGATCATTTTGATTATGAAACAAATTTTCCTCATATACTATTTCCAAACCCCTCACATTGGGAACCTACGTTGGAGTCAGTGTCAGAAACTATACAGACTGTTATACGTAGGGATGTGGCTTCCTTTTCACAATTCAGAATCCGACCTGTATATCAGCTTACTGTGGTCCTCTGTAGCTCAATTGGTAGAGCATGGTGCTTGTAACGCCAGGGTAGTGGGTTCGATCCCCGGGACCACCCATACGTAAAAATGTATGCGCACATGACTGTAAGTCGCTTTGGATAAAAGCGTCTGCTAAATGGCATATTATTATTTAATCTTACAATACCTACTACCATACCCCGTTCAAAGGCACTTAAATATTTTGTCTTGCCTATTCACCATCTGAATGGCACATTTACACAATCCATGTCTCAATGCTTAAAAATCATTCATTAACCTCTCTCCTCCCCTTCATCTACACTGATTGAAGTTGATTTAACAACTTACATAAATAAGAGATCATGTCTTTCACCTGGATTCACCTCATCAATCTATGTCACGGAAAAAGCAGGTGTTCCTAATGTTTTGTACACTCAGAATATTAAAATATATGACATAAACAAATAATTATAAGCAGATGCTTTACAGTATATACTCAGATACACAAAATACATCTGGTTTTAGATCTAGAAGATTCTCCTATTCAATAGTAATATCATAAATTCTGACCAGTAACTTACCTAGGGTCAAAGGTCACTGATCCATCACTAAAATGTATAGGACGATCCATAGAGAAGTCACTCTTCATGGACAGATGACTTGGTACTGGAGAGACTGATCTCCGAATTTGGTTGGAGATTCTGAAAAACATAATAAATCCCCATGAAACTACATTTTAAAATATTTCAAAACTATATTTCAATAGATAAAATACATTACATGAAGCAATAAAACATATGCCATTACATAAAGCAAAAAGCATACACTGAGTATACAAAACATTAAGAACACCCTCCTAATATTGAGTTGCAACTCCCCTCTCTTTTGCCCTCAGAACAGCCTCAACTCGTCGGGGAATGGACTCTACAAGGTGTCGAAAGCGTCCCACAGGGATGCTGGCCCATGTTGACTCCAATGCGTCCCACATTTGTGTCAAAATGGCTGGATGTCCTTTGGGTAGTGGACCATTCTTGATACACACAGGAAACTTTTGAGCGTAAAAAACCCAGCAGCGTTGCAGTTCTTGACAAAAACCTGTGTGCCTGGTACCTATTACCATACCCCGTTCAAAGACACTTAAATATTTTTCACCATCTGAATGGCACATTTACACAATCCATGTCTCAATTGTCTCAAGGCTTAAAAATCATTCATTAACCTGTCTCCTCCCCTTCATCTACACTGATTGAAGTTTATTTAACAAGTTACATAAATAAGAGATCATATCTTTCACCTGGATTCACCTCATCAATCTATGTCACGGAAAAAGCAGGTGTTCATAATGTTTTGTACACTCAGTGTACATAACGCATTAAAATATATGCCATTACATAAAGCATTCAATTATGTGACATTACACAAAGCATTTAAATATATGCCATTACATAAAGCAACAAACAAACAGTGTAAAAAAACATGAAGAACACCCTCCTAATATTGAGTTGCAACCCCCCCCTACCAGTCTCCTCCCCTGCATCTACACTGACTGAAGTGGATTTAACAAGTGGAACTTACTTGTAACATCATCACATTGGCCTACTGATTCACTTCCTCATCTCAGTTCCACTTTAATCCTTAAGAGTCTATTCATACACATACTTTATAATATGTCCATATATAGTTATAATCTGTTCTAGGAACATCTACCCAAAATATTACACCTTCTTTATTACTTCACCAAACATACACTACATGATCAAAAGCATGTGGACACCTGCTGGTTCAACATCTCATTACACCTGCTGGTCCAACATCTCATTACACCTGCTGGTCCAACATCTCATTACACCTGCTGGTCCAACATCTCATTACACCTCCTGGTCCAACATCTCATTACACCTGCTGGTCCAACATCTCATTACACCTGCTGGTCCAACATCTCATTACACCTGCTGGTCCAACATCTCATTACACCTGCTGGTCCAACATCTCATTACACCTGCTGGTCCAACATCTCATTACACCTCCTGGACCAACATCTCATTACACCTGCTGGTCCAGCATCTCATTACACCTGCTGGTCCAACATCTCATTACACCTGCTGGTCCAACATCTCATTACACCTGCTGGCCAACATCTCATTACACCTACTGGTCCAACATCTCATTACACCTCCTGGTCCAACATCTCATTACACCTACTGGTACAACATCTCATTACACCTCCTGGTACAACATCTCATTACACCTGCTGGTCCAACATCTCATTACACCTGCTGGTCCAACATCTCATTACACCTGCTGCTCCAACATCTCATTACACCTGCTGGTCCAACATCTCATTACACCTGCTTCTCCAACATCTCATTACACCTGCTGGTCCAACATCTCATTACACCTGCTGGTCCAACATATCATTACACCTGCTGGTCCAACATCTCATTACACCTGCTTCTCCAACATCTCATTACACCTCCTGGTCCAACATCTCATTACACCTGCTGGTCCAACATCTCATTACACCTGCTGGTCCAACATCTCATTACACCTCCTGGTCCAACATCTCATTACACCTCCTGGTCCAACATCTCATTACACCTGCTGGTCCAACATCTCATTACACCTGCTGGTCCAACATCTCATTACACCTCCTGGTCCAACATCTCATTACACCTGCTGGTCCAACATCTCATTACACCTGCTGGTCCAACATCTCATTACACCTGCTGGTCCAACATCTCATTACACCTCCTGGTCCAACATCTCATTACACCTGCTGGTCCAGCATCTCATTACACCTGCTGGTCCAACATCTCATTACACCTGCTGGTCCAACATCTCATTACACCTGCTGGTCCAACATCTCATTACACCTCCTGGTCCAACATCTCATTACACCTGCTGGTCCAACATCTCATTACACCTGCTGGTCCAACATCTCATTACACCTGCTGCTCCAACATCTCATTACACCTGCTGCTCCAACATCTCATTCCAAAATCATGGCCATTAATATGGAGTTGGTTCCCCCTTTGCTGCTATACCAGCCTCCACTCTTCTGGGAAGGATTTCCACTAGATGTTGGAACATTGTGCGGGGACTTGCTTCCATTCCGTGGTCCTCTGTAGCTCAGCTGGTAGAGCACGGCGCTTGTAACGCCAAGGTAGTGGGTTCGATCCCCGGGACCACCCATACACAAAAATGTATGCACGCATGACTGTAAGTCGCTTTGGATAAAAGCGTCTGCTAAATGGCATATTAATATTATAAGATAATTAGTGAGGTCGGGCACTGATGTTAGGCGATTAGGCCTGGCTCGCAGTAGGCATTCCAAAGGTGTTCGATGGGGTTGAGGTCAGGGCTCTGTGCAGGCCAGTCAAGTTCTTCCAGTTCAAACCATTTCTGTATGGACCTTGCTTTGTGCACAGAATCGTCTAGAATGTCATTGTATGCGGTAGCGTTAAGATTTCCCTTCACTGGAACTAAGGGGCCTAGCCCGAACCACGAAAAACAGCCCCAGACCATTATTTCTCCTCCACCAAACTTTACAGTTGGCACTATGCATTAGGGCAGGTAGCGTTATCCTGGCATCCGCCAAACCCAGATTTGTCCGTCGGACTGCCAGATGGTGAAGCGTGATTCATCACTCCAGAGATCGTGTTTCCACTGCTCCAGAGTCCAATGGCGGCGAGCTTGTTGGAAATGTTGCATCCTATGACCGTGCCACGTTGAAAGTCACTGAGCTCTTCAGTAAAGCCATTCTACTACTAATGTTTGTCTATGGAGATTGCATGGCTGTGTGCTCGATTTTATACACCTGTCAGCAACGGGTGCGACTGAAATAGCCGAATCCACTAATTTTATGGGGTGTCCACATACTTTTGTATATATAGTGTATGTGTAAAAATAAATACATATATACAGTACCAGTCAAAGGTTTGGACACAGCTACTCATTTAAGGGTTTTTCTTAATTTTTACTATTTTCTACATTGTAGAATAATAGTGATGACATCAAAACTATGAAATAACACACATGGAATCATGTAGTAACCAAAAAAGTATTAAACAAATCAAAAAATATTTTATATTTGAGATTCTTCAAAGTAGCCACCCTTTGCCTTGATGACAGCTTTGCACAATCTTGAGCAATTTCCAAACGCCTGAAGGTACCACATTCATCTGTACAAACAATCGTACGCAAGTATAAACACCATGGGACCATGCAGCTGTCATACCGCTCAGGAAGGAGACGCGTCCTGTCTCCTAGAGATGAACGTACTTTGGTGCGAAAAGTGAAAATCAATCCCAGAACAACAAAAAAGGACTTTGTGAAGATGCTGGAGGAAACGCGTACAAAAGTATCTATATCCACAGTAAAACGAGTCCTATATCGACATAACCTGAAAGGCCGCTCAGCAAGGAAGAAGCCACTGCTCCAAAACCGCCATAAAAAAGCCAGACTACAGTTTGCATCTGCACATGGGGACGAAGATCATACTTTTTGGAGAAATGTCCTCTGGTCTGATGAAACAAAAATTTAACTGTTTGGCCATAATGACCATCGTTATGTTTGGAGGAAAAAGGGTGTTGCTTGCAAGCCAAAGAACACCATCCCAACCGTGAAGCACAGGGGTGGCAGCATTATGCTGTTGGGGTGCTTTGCTGCAGGCGGTACTGGTGCACTTCACAAAATAGATGGCATCATGAGGAATGAAAATTATGTGGATATTTTGAAGCAACATCTCAAGACATCAGTCAGGAAGTTAAAGCTTGGTCACAAATGGGTCTTCCAAATGGACAATGACCCCAAGCATACTTCCAAAGTTGTGGCAAAATGGCTTAAGGACAACAAAGTCAAGGTATTGGAGTGGCCATCATAAAGCCCTGACCTCAATCCTATAGAAAATTTGTGGTCAGAACTGAAAAAGCGTGTGCGAGCAAGGAGGCCTATAAACCTGACTCAGTTACACCAGCTCTGTCAGGAGGAATGGGCCAAAATTCACCCAACTTATTGTGGGAAGCTTGTGGAAGGCTACCCGAAACGTTTGACCCAAGTTAAACAATTTAAAGGCAACGCTACCAAATACTAATTGAGTGTATGTAAACTTTTGACCCACTGGGAATGTGATGAAAGACATTTAACATTCTTAAAATAAAGTGGTGATCCTAATTGACCTAAGACAGGGAATTCTTACTAGGATTAAATGTCAGGAATTGTGAAAAACTGAGTTTAAATGTATTTGGCTAAGGTGTATGTAAACTTCAGACCAACTGTAGATTGTAATATGTATTTTTCTGGCTTGTCTTCCCCAGTGATTTGACCCACGCACTCCTACTGCTTATTATGTGACTTGTTAAGCGCATTTCTACTCCTGAAACTTTTCAGGCTTGCCATAACAAAGGGGTTGAATACTTACTGATTCAAGACATTTCAGCTTTTCATTTTTAATTACATTTGTAAAGACTTCGTAAAACATAATTCCATTTTGACATTATGGGGTATTGTGTGTAGGCCAGTGACCAAATAAATCTGAATTTTATGCATTTTAAATTCAGGCTTTAACATAACAAAATGTGGAAAAAGTCAAGGGGTGTGAATACTTTCTGAAGGCACTTTATATACCTAAAATCCGGCAAATTGAGAGCTCTCTACTAAAGTTTTACAAACAATAAAAACCTTGGGGCGCCCGAAAATATTATTAAAAAGTTTGGTCCTTGGACACAGAGGGGTTAAACACTAAAGTTACCGTCCATCTAGTGAAGAGAGGAGAACCGGACAGAGGGATGGTAGGTAGCCAGCATCCGTCAACGAGAGAGGGAGAAGCCCTCCACGGTATTTAACAGGTGGAAGAAACAACCAGGGAGCTCCATCGGTCCACAAGAAATGCAGGCAGCCGGTGATGATGTAGTGGTAGCTAGGATAACTAGGATGCTGCTGGTAAAGAGTAGCTAGCTTAGCTAACTGTACCGACTAGCTTGGCTAACTAGCAGGTCGTTCGTCTGTCCCTCGAGGATGATGACGAACCCGTTCAACCACACAATTAAACAAGGATAGCGAGTGAAAAGGATCTGGCTACACTCATACTGTCACTGACCATTAAGCAAAAAAGCAAATTGAACAATAAACTTCGGTGTCTCAACACTGTAACGAACTCCATCGTTATTCCCCAAGATCACCTCAGTCCACTCTGCGCGTAACTGGACAATATGCTTGGCGCCAAACCGTACGTGGACGTGGACAGTTCTGTACGGGGACGCGGACAGTTCCAGAACGCGGACATGAGCAGTGCCACATAATAAACTACACCCAGTCTTTAAAGTCGGGTACATTAGTAATATTATTTTATTTATTATGTCAAACAAAAGAAAATCGTTTTTTAAAACAAGATTTTGAGATCTGGGCACGTATCCAAAAAGCGTCTCAGAGTAGAAAAATTGGTCCTCTCTCTCCCCAGACAGACTCATTTAATACTGGGTCGTTACAATATTTTGAGATCTGGGCCCATATCCAAAAACGTCTCAGAGTAGAAAATGTGTCGTATAAGTGCTGAGAATAAAGCCATTTTTGGCCTACTCTTATGGGTATAAATTAAAGCTATGCATGAAGCCTCTTTATTCATAAGTGTCCCACCTAGTTGGCAGATATTTAGGACACCTCATGAGCTGTCCTAACCAGTTAAGAGGTACCAGCAGGTGTCTTGATAATAGAAACATGCAGCGTGTCAGTGGTTTCTGTACCACATGTAATTGCTTTGGAGCAGTGGTGACCTGTCATTCAGGGCAGTTTAGCAGATGCTTTAGCAGATGCTCTTACCCAGAGCGATTTACAGTAAGTGCATTCATCTTAAGATAGCTAGGTGAGACAACCAGATAATACAGTCAAATATACAGGATACGAACATTCAATTTCAGCTAAACAATGGATATATAGCGTTTTGCAATAATAATAATAATAATAATGATATACATTTAAAATCTATTAATTAAACATCTGAGAACAGTAATATTGAAGGTACCCATAAGCAACCATTTCTGACTAAAAAACACATGTGAAAAATTGTGGAAATAGCATTTAGGAAATAAACTCTTAATAATTCTTAAACAAAATTGTCATCTCACCTCTTAGCTTTGGTGTCATGTTCCCCAGAGAGACTCATTTTAGAGGCAGGACCCCCCTCCTCTCTCTCCCCAGAGAGACTCATTTTAGAGGCAGGGCCCCCCTCCTCTCTCTCCCCAGAGAGACTCATTTTAGACCACTGACCCCTAAACAGAGATCCAACATGTTGGTTGTAGTTAACACAGTAATTCTTGAATGTGAATTGTTATAATTTATTAATTATCTCTTACACAACATTTACTAACAGACATATCGAAATAGTCAGGTGATTTAATGCAATCACATGAATATGTAGTTGTGAAATCTCTTCACCATGTTAACTGTCAATAATAATAATAAGTCACTGTTTGTTAAGGTAGTTATAGACAGTGCAGCAACACAAGGCCATGTCACACCCTTATTTGTATTCATTAAAAGTCAGCCAATTATTATCTTTAAATCTGTTCTTTTCTAAACGTATCTGAGAATGTAGACAGAAGGGCTAAAACAGGCTTGATTGATCTGGGGGGGATCAGTGATCTATACAGAAAGGTTTTTTGCAACAATTAAGAGATTCTTTATAATTTAAAGTCGGCTAGGTTATAATGTATAACAGTTTATTTTTTTGTGTAAAGCAGATCAAAGTCTATACTTCAGCCAGTGGCGACCCGTCATTCAGGGCAGGTGGCCTTTCCTGTTTTGCATGTTATTGTGGCATTAATACATGTCACATATCAGTTCGCTAACAACGTAAAAAATATATACACTACCGGTCAAAAGTTTTAGAACACACACTCATTCAAGGGTTTGTCTTTATTTTTACTATTTTCTACATTGTAGAATAATAGTGAAGACATCAAAACTATGAAATAACACATATAGAATCATGTAGTAACCAAAAAAGTGTTAAACAAATCAAAATATATTTAATATTTGAGATTCTTCAAATAGCCACCCTTTGCCTTGATGACAGCTTTGCACACTCTTGGCATTCTCTCAACCAGCAACCCGTTATTCAGGGCAGGTGGCCTTTCCTGTTTTGCATGTTATTTTGGCATTAATACGTGTCACATATCAGTTTGCAAAAAATGTAAAAATAAATAAATATATATATATATCATTGAGTTAATAAAGCCGCATACAAACATGGTCTCCTTTTTGCTTTCTTGAGTAAGGCAGCTCCAAAATGCAGGTGTTTCAGCCTAGCTCAGTGCTTTCTGTGGTGGTGGGGTAAGACAGAAGAAAATACGGAGCGCTGTGCCGTGATTGGCTCAGTGTTCTGTCATTCATGGGGACACTACGTCACCGCCAAGTCTAAGGGTAGAGCTAGAAAATGCAAGCCCCTTGGGTGCTGCCATAGAGTTACATTAGAAGTGCCCATCCAAGAAGGTCATTGGCCAACAGATAAAATGACGTCAAATCACATTATATCTACAGTAGCTTTGATTGGACTGATCATGTCAACATCATACTTTCAAAATCTTAGCCAGCAGTCATCATCATGAATCAAGTCGACAATCTACAGGCAAATCCTTTTTAATCCTTGTCATATGAAGATAAATAATGAAGAGACATTATAGGACAGCTGTTGGGACTCTGCTGTTGGGACTCTGCTGTTGGGACTCTGCTGTTGGGACTCTGCTGTTGGGACTCTGCTGTCGGGACTCTGCTGTCGGGACTCTGCTGTCGGAACTCTGCTGTTGGGCCAGCTTTATGTAGGCCCTAATAGTTTGTAGTTTAGCCTAGACCTACGAGAGTCTGCCCGTCTTTCCTACATATCAACACATTCATCCGACTTCTAATGTTACCGAGAAATACGTGCCACAGTTTCAACAGCCATTGTGTAACTGCGTAGGCTACACACTTACTTTCACGTTCATATGAGGAAATCACATCACTTCTTACAGTCGCTGGTGCAGCCGCCTGTTCTCTTGCAGATGAAGTAGCTTTTATAGGCGACTCATTCAACCAGCCTAAACAACAGTAAATAAAAGATGTCAAATGGTCAAAAGTCAATCCTGATATAGCCATGTACATCAAAGAGTGGTGTATTGCTACAGATGTAGGATCTTAATTTTAGCCAGTTTGCTACAGCAGGAAAAGAATCCTGCAGCAACAGGACATTTGAATTATTATGTGGATTATAATTAATGAACAATTATTTTAATAGAAAAGTGGAATTGATCATCTTCAGAAACCTTTTTTAAAGCTTAAATACACTCAAATACACTACAAGTTTTAGTTATCCTGCAACAGGGTGATCAAATTAAGATCCTACATCTGTACAGAGATTATGTCTTTATCTAAATAAGGCAGTTTGAGTTATTAGCAATAACGTTGCAACTGTCAGCTGCTGTAAACCTATGTGATTGGATGTTATAGACCCCCATCTGAATAGTTTATTTCCCCATGTTGTAGCCCTCACCAACTGGCCATCTGGCCCATAGAGACTAAAGGACTATACACTCTATGCTGCACACCACATCAAGCCATCTCTGAACTGTACACTAAATAACTGCACTATACTGCATTAGCACTCTGTTAATCTCTCTTAGATATATTTATACTGGTACTGTACATGTGGACATCCACCGTATATCAACTGTATACCCACTGTACTGTATATCTGTATATCAACTGTATTCCCACTGTACTATATATCTGTATATCAACTGTATTCCCACTGTACTGTATATCTGTATATCAACTGTATTCCCACTGTACTGTATATCTGTATATCCACTGCATATCCACTGTAGCACGAAGCTAGATAGCTAGCCGTTTTTCGAACAGAGTCAACACAGTAGCCATTGTGTGCTGTACTGTGGCAGCTAAATACAATATATTTGTGCTAGCTAGCCAACGTTTAATTATTGCTGCGTTATGAAAGGAACTAGACACGGACACGAATTATCTGTTTAGTGTGTTAACACACTATTGGTGGTTTGTTGTGACCAAGTGTTGGTGCTAAACTGTGTGTTATTGGATGCTAGCATGCTAGTTAGCTATGGTGTCATAGTTAGCTAGCTGAATAAAGTGGGTTGAGTCTATTCCTTGAAACATTGAACCGCTGTGGTTCACAACAATTCTGATTTCTAAAGGTGGAAGTTGGGAGAGTTTTTGTTCGGGTGGTTCAGTGAAACAATTATAGTTTCTGAGGTGGAAGTTTTGGTGAGGGAGGCCCTGCTCTCTCCTCTCCCAGATGTTTAGTTCATTTCATTCCGATCTCCTCTGCATTATTGTAGCCATTTGCTACAGCCTGTCAACTATGCCTCTGCCTATCCCTGTTCTCTCCTCTCTGCACAGGCTACACAAACGCCTCACACCGCGTGGCTGCTGCCTCTCTAACCTGGTGGTCCCTGCACACACCCCACACCTGGAGTTCCAGGTCTCAGGCAGCCTCTGGAACTGCCATTCTGCTGCCAACAAAGCTGACTTCATCCCAGCCTATGCTAACCTCCAGTCCCCCGACTTCCTGGCGCTGACGGAAACATGGATTACCACTGAAAACACTGCTACTCCTACTGCTCTCTCCTCGTCTGACCATGTGTTCTCGCATACCCCGAGAGCATCTGGTCAGAGGGGTGGTGGCACAGGAATCCTCATCTCTCCCAAGTGTACATTCTCAACTTTTCCCCTAACCCATCTGTCTATCTCCTCATTTGAATTCCATGCTGTCACAGTCACTAGCCCATTTAAGCTTAATATCATTGTCATCTATCGCCCTCCAGGTTCCCTTGGAGAGTTCATCAATGAGCTTGACGCCTTGATAAGTTTCTTTCCTGAGGATGGCTCACCCCTCACAGTTTTGTGGGATTTCAACCTCCCTACGTCCACATTTGACTCATTTCTCTCTGCCTCCTTCTTTCCACTCCTCTCCTCTTTTGACCTCACCCTCTCACCGTCCCCCCCTACTCACAAGGCAGGCAATACGCTTGACCTCATCTTTACTAGATGCTGCTCTTCTACTAATCTCACTGCGACTCCCCTCCATGTCTCCGACCACTACTTTGTTTCCTTTTCTCTCTCGCTCTCCTCCAACACTACTCACTCTGCCCCTACACAGATGGTAATGTGCCGCCGCAACCTTCGCTCTCTCTCTCCCACTACTCTCTCCTCTTCCATCCTATCATCTCTTCCCTCTGCTCAATCCTTCTCCCTCCAATCTCCTGATTCTGCCTCCTCAACCCTCCTCTCCTCCCTTTCTGCATCCTTTGACTCTCTGTGTCCCCTATCCTCCCGGCCGGCTCGGTCCTCCCCTAAAGCTCCGTGGCTTGATGACTCATTGCGAGCTCACAGAACAGAGCTCCGGGCAGCGGAGCGGAAATGGAAGAAAACTAAACTCCCTGCCGACCTGGCATCTTTTCACTCCCTCCTCTCTACATTTTCTTCATCTGTTTCTGCTGCTAAGGCCACTTTCTACCACTCTAACTTCCAAGCATCTGCCTCTAACCCTAGGAAGCTCTTTGCCACATTTTCCTCCCTGCTGAATCCCCCCCCCCCCCCAAAAAAAAAAAAAAAAAAAAGTGTAAAGTGGTTATCCCACTGGCTATAGGGTGAATGCACCAATTTGTAAGTCGCTCTGGATAAGAGCGTCTGCTAAATGACGTAAATGTGCCCTTGAGCAAGGCACTTAACCCTAATTGCCCCTGTAAGTCGCTCTGGATAAGAGCGTCTGCTAAATGACTAAAATGTAAATGTAAATGTATTCCCACTGTACTGTATATTTGTATATCAACTAGGGGTGTAACGATTCATCGACTACATCGATGTATCGATTTATATTCATATGATTCAACTACATCGATCTGTGCGCGGCGAGTTGGCCTTTTGGACAACATATATCGATCTAATATCGTTTTAAAATGTAATAAATCGATTGTATCGATACTAGGAAATAACCCATTGGATTTAAGCACGTCAGACTTTATATGCAGGGGTGCACATAACTGGTACGCAGATACGCAAGCGCAACAAATTACTACGTGCCTTTGCGTACTTGACCGATTTTCTCATCTAACCTTACACATGACATGTTGCTTGTCAACTACTGTCAGGGATGTCCAAAAAGCAACAGACATTAAGCAGCCTTTTTGGCGTTTCGCCACCTACAAAGAAACGCCAACTGGAGCCAGAGCCGAAGAAATGTGGTGCAAGATTTGCCGCTCAAATCCACATCTAGCAGACAAAACAGGTGCATTTTATAAAGGCTCAAAGAATTTCAACCATCCTTTATTTGACAAACATGAAAAGAGCAAGGAGCACACGAATGTGGCGCAAGCCATTGCTAAAAGCTAGCCGAGAATAAATGTCCAGTCGCCCACTTGCCAGATAGCGAGACAAGCTGAATGAAGAACAGCGGCAAGCTCTGTTTAATATTTTTCTCTTTCCATAAAGCTAAACACGCACGTCCCATGTCTTCCTATTCTGAGGATGTTCCTTTACTGAATGCTTTTTGATGGATCTGAGGACATCACAAAAACTGAGCAGGAAATAGTTTACATTGTGTCCAGCAACGGAGAGTTTACTTCGGACTTTATTGGACTGATTGAATTGGGTGCTGACCGAACCGCACAGGCCATAACAGACGGACTTGTGAGACTTTTCCAGGACACAGGCTTGGATGACTGGACAACAAAGTTGCACAGACGGGGCTGCTGTCAACGTAGGTATGGGTAAGTTTCATAATACCAGATGGTCTGCATGGAGGCATGAAACACTGTTAAAAATAGCAAGACTATTGCCAGCCATTAAAATGCAACTGGTTACCAGGTATTTATTTCAGTCACACTGGTTGAATTTTTGGCTAAAAGGTTACTGAATCGATTTCAAGTCACTGAATCGTTTCGGATCGTATCGTTCTAAATGAACCAATATCGTCCTTGAATCGTATCGACAACCACAAATCGTGATACGAATCGAATCGTTGTTAAAACGAATCGTTACACCCCTAATATCAACTGTAATCCCACTGTACTGTATATCTGTATATCAACTGTATACCCACTGTACTGTATATCTGTATATCAACTGTATTCCCACTGTACTGTATATCTGTATATCAACTGTATACCCACTGTACTGTATATCTGTATATCAACTGTATTCCCACTGTACTGTATATCTGTATATCAACTGTATTCCCACTGTACTGTATATATGTATATCCACTGTTCATTCTCCTATAGCTCTATGCTCACTCTTCCTAGTTGTGTATAATGTTGTACAGACATTTGTGAAAACTCTTTTGTCTGTATTCTGTCTCTAAATGTTGTCTGTCACTATCACCATGTAAAATTATGTGTACAGATGTAGGATCTTAATTTGATCACCCCCCCCCCCCCCCCCCCCCCACTGCAGAATAACTTTCCGGCAATGCAGGAAATGTAAAACTTGTAGTGTATTTGAGGTTTTAAAGGCTTATGAAGTTTGTAATTTCCAGTTAGAAATGCCAGACTTGAGTTTCGCTTAATAAAAATGTATCAACCGCTACAAAAATGTCCATTAATTATAATTCACATAATAATTCACATTTCCTGTTGCTGCAGGAATATTTTCCTGCTGTAGCAAACTGGCTCAAATTAAGATCCTACATCTGTATGTGCAAATGTACTTGGCGAAAAAAGGTGATTCTGATTCTGCAAAGGTTGAGTCTTGAATATTGATATATTGAATTTGACTTGCCCACATTCAGTTTATTTTTATTTTATTTATTTTTTCACCTTTATTTAACCAGGTAAGCCAGTTGAGAACAGGTTCTCATTTACAACTGCGACCTGGCCAAGATAAAGCAAAGTAGTGCAATAAAAACAACACAGAGTTACATATGGGGTAAAAAAAAAACATAAAGTCAGAAATACAACAGAAAATATATATACAGTGTGTGCAAATGTAGCAAGTTATGGAGGTAAGGCAATAAATAGGCTATAGTGCAGAATAATTACAATAGTATTAACACTGGAATGCTAGATGTGCAAGAGATTATGTGCAAATAGAGATATTGGGGTGCAAAAGAGCAAATTAAATAACAATATAGGGATGAGGTAGTTGGGTGGGCTAATTTCAGATGGGCTGTGTACAGGTGCAGTGATCGGTAAGGTAGTTTTTTGGGGGTATCTGTACTTTACTATTCATATTTTTGACAACTTTTACTTTTACTTCACTACATTCCTAAAGAAAATAATGTACTTTTTACTCCATACATTTTCCCTGACACCCAAAAGTACTCGTTACATTTTGAATGCTTAGCAGGACAGAAAATGGTCTAATTCACACACTTATCAAGAGAACATCCCTGGTCATCTCTACTGCGTCTGATCTGGGGGACTCACTAAACACATGCTTTGTTTGTAAATGATGAGTTGGAGCATGCCCCTGGCTATACGGAAATAAAATAAAAACTAGAAAATGTGGCCATCTGCTTTGCTTAATATAAGGAATTTGAAATTATTTATACTTGTACTTTTACTTTTGATACTTAAGTACATTTTAGCAATTACATTTACTTTTGATACTTACGTATATTTAAAACCATATACAATTACTCAAGTAGTATTTTACTTGGTGACCTTCACTTTTACTTGAGTCATTTTCTATTAAGGTATCTTTACTTTTACTCAAGTACGACAATTGGGTACTTTTTCCACCACTGAAATTACACCATACATTTAATTTCTCTACACACTTCAATAATCCCTGTGAAGTGTCTTACCTTGTAGCCTGAATTCACAACCAGAACATGTCAAGTCATTGAGATATTTTCTGTTGTGCTGAGAGAGCACCTTCCTGATGTGGTGGTATCTATGTTCTACGTACAGTTGATATAATATCTGGTCAAAGTATAGTGGCACAACACCATAGTATAGCATTAACAGAACAGTAGTTTAATCTTTTACTTTTTTTCTCAAAAAGGTAGGGGTCAAAATTGGCTCTCCCTTTCAATACCTCCATTGCGAGGATAACGGCACTGAGGCTTTTTCTAAAATGTTTTCTGAGTTGGAGTGATCTTAGACCATTCCTCCATTCAGAATCCTTCCAAATGGCCAACTACAGGAAGGTAAAGGTACAACTAAACACACAATAAAGAAACAAATCTCCCTAACTGACGGGAGGCTTGAATCTTAGTCATTTACCCACCGGCCTCTTACTGCTATCCCAATGTATACATTCTACCAACATCATACATAAATAATCCCTGGTAGGATCCTTACTACTATCCCAATGTATACATTCTACCAACATCATACATAAATAATCCCTGGTAGGATCCTTACTACTATCCCAATGTATACATTCTACCAACATCATACATAAATAATCCCTGGTAGGATCCTTACTACTATCCCAATGTATACATTCTACCAACATCATACATCAATAATCCCTGGTAGGATCCTTACTACTATCCCAATGTATACATTCTACCAACATCATACATAAATAATCCCTGGTAGGATCCTTACTACTATCCCAATGTATACATTCTACCAACATCATACATAAATAATCCCTGGTAGGATCCTTACTACTATCCCAATGTATACATTCTATCAACATCATACATCAATAATCCCTGGTAGGATCCTTACTACTATCCCAATGTATACATTCTACCAACATCATACATCAATAATCCCTGGTAGGATCCTTACTACTATCCCAATGTATACATTCTACCAACATCATACATAAATAATCCCTGGTAGGATCCTTACTACTATCCCAATGTATACATTCTACCAACATCATACATAAATAATCCCTGGTATGATCCTTACCTTGCAGCCTGAATTCAAAAACAGAACATGTCAAATCATCGAGATTTTCCTTTGTGCTGAGAAAGTTCCTTTGTGCTGAAAAGTTTATTCACCTCCCCAATGTCAACTGACGTTGTGTAATTTTTGTTACTGATTAATTTAACATCTGCTAAAGTCTAGTGACATTGACCCCATGTCAGAATAATCAGAAAACCAGTTGAACCTGTTTAGGAGAAAAGCCATGGGTTTCCAACATGGCTGTGTAGCTACTGCTAGAGGTCTCATGGATGGAATGGCATTTATATTTTTAATAATTTCATCATTAATAAACGGTTTTGTTATATTTCAGTCTTCTGTCATGTATATAAAGTGTAATATTGGGACGTAAACTCAAATTGTAATACATTTCTACTCTATATCTGACATGGTCCAGGGGTCTTTCTACTCTATATCTGACATGGTACAGGTGTCTTCTTTTTATTAAGCCCATAACCATGTGTGTGAGGTGTGTACTTTGGTTTCAAAGTAGATTTGTTTAAGAATACCAAGAAACACTGTGTGACCCTGATTTAGGCCACTGCAGTACAAGGTTAATCATTAAAAACAATATGGTATGAACAACTTGCAGTGTCCAGGTCCAGTGATTCAAGTCTGAGGTTCCATCCCAAATGGCACCCTATTCCCTCCATAGCGCACTACTTTAGACCAGGACCAATAGGGCTGTAGAAGTGCACTATATAGGATGCCATTTGAGGAGGCAGACTGAGTGTTATCCAGTCTTCTCTCTCTCTCCCCTCTCTCTCTCTCTCTCTCTCTCTCTCTCTCTCTCTCTCTCTCTCTCTCTCTCTCTCTCTCTCTCTCTCTCTCTCTCTCTCTCTCTCTCTCTCTCCTCTCTCTCTCTCTCCCTCCCTCCCTTCCAGGCTGTTAGGTTAATGGACTATGGAAACCTACTGAGAATCTGCCATACAGAGAGAGCTACAAATTAACATGACTAAACTATTTTAGTAAAAGGAAATTGCATTAAACTGTGTTAAACACATTTACATGTATGTTGTTCTCTCTCTCTCTGTTTGCAGGACTAGAAATTGGGTTTAAATCAGGTCAGTACAGCCAGAGAATTAATTATATATCCTCAAACCGTAGACTCATGTCCGTCCACATGCTGGCTCAAACCTAACCCTAACCCTATCCCAACCCTAACGCTACCCTGTCCCTAACCCTAACCCTAACCCAACCCTGTCCCTAACCCTATCCCTAGCTCCAAGCAGCAGCACTGTGGAAAGGACTTATGCCAAGTTGTTTGGATGAATTGTGATCTGCATGATTTTTAACAAGCAACTCCACTCTACTACAAAGTTCATATTCAATGTGATAAAAACAACTTGTTCCTTACTTTTTATTTTGTTTTTAGAAACCACTTTTCAGACCTTGTTTTTCCATTACCACATTTAAATGTACCCCTTGATTTCTGTTGAAATATTTAGTGTTTGTGTGTGTATCTTGTTGCCTAGTTTCCAGCAGAAGGGATCCAGGTGGGTATCTGAAGTTCAATTGATCCTGATTGTTTACAGGTTTGATGCCAGGAACAACTAGTGAAGATTTCGACACACAAGAGCTTTCATTGGTTCTATGGTTGATTCAACTAGATATGTATTCTGTTCCTCATTATATATCCATCTGTGGTTGGTTCAGCTAGATATGTATTCTGTACCTCATTATAGATCCATCTGTGGTTGGTTCAGCTAGATATGTATTCTGTACCTCATTATAGATCCATCTGTGGTTGGTTCAACTAGATATGTATTCTGTACCTCATTATAGATCCATCTGTGGTTGGTTCAGCTAGATATGTATTCTGTACCTCATTATAGATCCATCTGTGGTTGGTTCAGCTAGATATGTATTCTGTACCTCATTATATACCCATCTGTGGTTGGTTCAGCTAGATATGTATTCTGTACCTCATTATAGATCCATCTGTGGTTGGTTCAGCTAGATATGTATTCTGTACCTCATTATAGATCCATCTGTCAGCATCGTAAACAATGTCACGTCTAGAGTGTAACACACACACACACTAATCTGTAGGAATGTCACACACACACACTTTATGGAACCACGACTGTCTCACAAAAGTTCCTCTGCATTACAGCCCCCCCTTGTGGTCTGGATCAGTACTGCAGATATGTCATTCAGGATAGTTTGGAATGAATGAATGAATTATTATTTCAAGGGTTTTTATTCATCTAAACATTTATTTTTATTTTTTTTGCTGCAAAATTGTCTTTGTACAGAAAGGGCACACGTACAAGACACACATAACTAGTATTGTTAAAATAATTTAATAACACATCACTAACAACCAGGCTATACAGTAGAAGACTGGCTGAGACAAAGCACTATTTTCATTTCAGAATCCTAGTAGTCAATACAGTACTTGTATTTGGCGTATCACAAAGATTTAAAACAGTAATGGTCATTAGTTCATTAACATAATTAGAATTAGTTGGATCCTAAACATATCCCCATTTTCCTTCATCAAGAGAACTGTTGTTTATGAATTAACTTTGTCTGAAGGAGTTGACTAGCCTGATGGCCAGTCTGTTCTTGCTTTCTTGCCAACTCCTTATGGAATTGTCATGTTTGACTTGACAATGACAAGCTAGGAGTTGGAACTACTCTATAGTAAAGCAAAATAAACATTTAAAAGGTTTTTAAAATGTTGGTTTTTTCCCTAAACGCTGATATCACAGCTTTATCTCTTTGGCACAGAGGAGAAAATATATATATATTTTTAAAAGCACTCTAACAATGAACTGAGCTCAACAAAGCAACTCAACCCCAGTATGTACTAAAGGTGCTCTAACAATGAACTGAGCTCAACAAAGCAACTCAACCCCACTATGTACTAAAGGTGCTCTAACAATGAACTGAGCTCAACAAAGCAACTCAACCCCACTATGTACTAAAGGTGCTTTAACAATGAACTGAGCTCAACAAAGCAACTCAACCCCACTATGTACTGAAGGTGCTCTAACAATGAACTGAGCTCAACAAAGCAACTCAACCCCACTATGTACTAAAGGTGCTCTAACAATGAACTGAGCTCAACAAAGCAACTCAACCCCACTATGTACTAAAGGTGCTCTAACAATGAACTGAGCTCAACAAAGCAACTCAACCCCACTATGTACTAAAGGTGCTTTAACAATGAACTGAGCTCAACAAAGCAACTCAACCCCACTATGTACTAAAGGTGCTCTAACAATGAACTGAGCTCAACAAAGCAACTCAACCCCACTATGTACTAAAGGTGCTCTAACAATGAACTGAGCTCAACAAAGCAACTCAACCCCACTATGTACTAAAGGTGCTCTAACAATGAACTGAGCTCAACAAAGCAACTCAACCCCACTATGTACTAAAGGTGCTCTAACAATGAACTGAGCTCAACAAAGCAACTCTCTAGGTCTAGTATGTGGTCCTATTAGTTTCCTGATTCAGACCTGTTCAAACCAACTCTTAGTTTCCTGATTCAGATCTGTTTAAACCAACTCTTAGTTTCCTGACTCAGATCTGTTTAAACCAACTCTTAGTTTCCTGATTCAGATCTGTTGAAACCAACTCTTAGTGTCCTATATCAGATCTGTTGAAACCAACTCTTAGTGTCCTATATCAGATCTGTTGAAACCAACTCTTCTGACTCATTGTCATGCCCTGTATATCTAAAGGAGTTGGCTAAAGCACACACAGATCTGGGACCAGACTAATGTATCCGTGGGTTGCCAGTTAGACTGTTTGTCTGGTTTCTGGTCTGTGGTCAGCAGTGGTGGCTGGTGGCATGGAGGACAGGCTCTTAATAATGTCTGGAATAAAATGAATGGAATGGTATCAAACGCATCAAACACATACGTACAATTCCATTCACTTAATTCCAGCCCTTATTATGAGCCGTTCATCCTCCCCTTACCAGCCTCCTCTGGTGGTCAGTAGACACAGCATGGTTGGGGTCAATTCCATTTCAATTTCAATCAATTCAGAAGGTAAACCTCATTAAGAAGCATTGAAGAGAATTGTAACGTTAGTGTACTTCCTGAATTGACTCCAACCCTGGGGCAAAGTGCTGTGTTCTTGTGGTGGTGGTGGTGTGAGGCCTTAACCTCAGCCTCCCTCCCTCTCTCATTCCCTCTTCCTCAGTACCATGTAGATGAGACCACTGACCAGACACAGAGGGAAGGACACCCAGGCCAGGACGTAGGCAAAGCCCAACGCAGCATCCACCTCCCCATCCGGACACATCACAGTGTAGATTATTGAGCCACACATCACAAAGACCTGGAGAGAGGGGGAGGAAGAGAGAGGAAGGGGGAGGAAAGGAGAGAGAGACAGAGAGACAGAGAGAGAGAGAGAGAGAGAGAGAGAGAGACAGAGAGAGAGAGACAGAGACAGAGAGACAGAGACAGAGAGAGAGACAGAGAGAGACACACGTGCCTTGGTAAAATATATATTAAAATATATCCGGCTATAAACTGAAGTAAATAAAGTAAATAAGTTATGCAAGAGACTAAATGCTTTCTCATTAACACATTAATTAATGATTGACAGATCAACTTTACTTGAGGTAAACAAAAACAAATGTACATAACAGGACCTCATACACTGAATATGGAGGCCAGGTCTGTTTGATGACTCTGGGAAGACTGACCACTGAGAATCTCTGACTCTGATCTCTCCTGTTGGTTTCTGTGGACAAAACATCCAAGGATTGCACACACACACAAACACATACTAAAATGAGGGAATTTTGTGTTTTAGGACTATGAAAATGGAAAAAATAATTAGCCTATGGATTATGAAAACAACAAAAATAAATGGTAAAATGGGAGAGGAGAAATGACTAGTGTTGTTTAACTCACTGACCGTGACCCATGAGTTCTTCTTACCTTTGTTCAGTAGAAAAGTCTCCCTCTCTCTAGGTTGAACCATAGACCGGTCACTCTTTATGGACACACAGATGGGTACAGGGGAGGCTGGTCTCTCCTGCTTGATTGGAGTTCAACACAACAGAGACAAACATTAAGTCTCTCATCTACTCTGAGCTCAGATGGGGAAACATAAGAAGAGTTTAATTCCAAAATGCTATTTAACCATTTTCAGAAATCCTGGTAAATTACATTTTTTTGTTTAAAGAAATTATTAAAGATATTTGTGGGTTTTTTCACCATCTAATCATGGCATGGGATTGTTTCATGACAGAAATGTATTTGTTTAAAATCTATCACTTGATGGTTTGATTTCAGATAGACAAATAATCTATTATTTGTCTATCTGATGCTAATCTAATGCTATATATCTGCCTCACTCTCAGAGAAATAAGTAGTACTGCTAGGTTTTACATCGTCAAATGTAACAAACTCATGTAACGACATAAAAAATCTGTACAAATGATACATTTGTGACATCAATATTTTAAAAAAATGTTTGAAAAATAATTATATACAGTCCAATTTTACGAGATTTTAATCTCCAGGCCATCAGACTAGCTGGCCTCCGCCCAGTACACTGCCCTGAACTTAGTCACTGTTTCTAGCTGGCTATCACCCTGTACACTGCCCTGAACTTAGTCACTGTTTCTAGCTGGCCTCCGCCCAGTACACTGCCCTGAACTTAGTCACTGTTTCTAGCTGGCTATCACCCTGTACACTGCCCTGAACTTAGTCACTGTTTCTAGCTGGCCTCCGCCCAGTACACTGCCCTGAACTTAGTCACTGTTTCTAGCTGGCCTCCGCCCAGTACACTGCCCTGAACTTAGTCACTGTTTCTAGCTGGCCTCCGCCCAGTACACTGCCCTGAACTTAGTCACTGTTTCTAGCTGGCTATCACCCAGTACTCTACCCTGCACCTTAGTGACTGCTGCCCTATGTACCTAGTCATTGAACACTGTTCACTTTAATAGTGTTTACATACTGCTTACCCTCTTTATATGTATATACTGTATTCTAGTCAAGGCATTGTTTTTTCCTGATATTTCTTAATTTCTTATTTTTATTTTGGGGATTTGTGGGTATTGTTTTTCAAATATGTGTATGCGACCAATACAATTTGATAGATTTTTGGTATAAAACATTTACCTTTAACATTTTAGTAATTTAGCAGTTGCTCTTATCCAGGGCCCGGCTTCCGCTGTCACTTTATACACAGAAGATCTCCGCTAAGCATAGAATCACATGATCTATCCGTATCTGTATCTGTGACTTCCAATAACTTCAGAACAAAGTTGACTACAAATACATAGTTGCCAATGTCTTCGCAATCGATACAAAGAAGTGATGTATACAATTATGCTTCAAATGAAAACTGAGATGACTGCATTAAAATATAAACATTAGGCTATAGGCCTATTTCAATCATATTGAAGTACATTTCATGTTCAATTAATTGAGTTCTATTTTGCTACTTGTAGGCTACTGTCTGTAATTTGTCTCAATATACGCTACATGGTCAAAGGTATGTGGACACCCCTTCAAATTAGTGGATTTGGCTATTTCAGCCACACCTGTTGCTGACAGGTGTATAAAATCAAACAGACAGCCATGCAATCTCCATTGAAAACATTGGAAGTAGAATGGCCTTCCTAAAAAGCAAAGTGACTTTCAATGTGGCACCATCATAGGATGCCACCTTTCCAACAAGTCAGTTCATCAAAATTCTGAGACATCACATTTCTGCTCTGCTAGAGCTGCCCCGGTCAACTGTGTGCTGTTATTGTGAAGTGAAAATGTCTAGGAGTAACCGTAAAGTGGTAGGCCACACAAGCTCACAGAACTGGACTGCCGAGTGCTGAAGTGTGTAAAACCGTCTGTCCTCGGTTGCAACGGTCATGGAAATTCAACACAAGGACACTCAAAGTCAATCGTAAATGAATCATTCTTTATTGTCAGCAAGCTGGAGAGGTCACAGTCAAACTTAGATGCATAAAGTGCCGGTCTGAAGTGATGGTCCTTTCATAATGCCTTATACGGTTACACAAAAAACCTACATAAACATGATTCATACGATTGGTTCCTGCATGTGACTGGCACCATCTCCTATCTTAACTTATAGAACATATTCTGGGCATTCTGCCAGATGGTCTTAAGGAAGGGGTCATGACGTCCCCCCCTTATATCTTTACCCAGCACAGGCAGGAACCAATGATTGTTTATGACAGAGTGGACAATATGAACATTTTCAAGGCTGTCCCTCCAGACTATACATTTTTCCTCCACATTCCCCCCTCTTATCACTTCTATGATAATAATTGTTCAAATGTAATGCGTATGACTTAAATCAAAGGAGGTTCTATCAAAATACATTACATAATTTCATTAATGATAATACTATCATCATAATAAATCATAATAAAGGTTATCCTTCTATTAACAGGAGCTAATCTAATTTAATTCATAATCATCATCATAAAGCTCAAATCTACAATAAGGTTATACTTTTATCAACGGGAGTGGATCTATCAAAAATACACACACATACACAAGGGATCTGTAGATTCAGAGGTGAATAAATCTCTCAAGGTTTAACCATTGTTTCCATAGTTACTTACCACAATCGGGTTGTATTAACATTACACATATTAACGTATCACAGCAACTGGTTTGATATATTCACCTCTGAAGATAAATAATATACTTACATTCAGTAATCTTGCTCTGATTTGTCATCCTAAGGGTCCCAGAGATAAAATGTAACATAGTTTTGTTTGATAAAATCCATTTTTATATTGAAATATAGGAACTGGATTCTACAGTTTGAACCCCTGCTGTCTCTGGCTCCACACCCCCCCTGCCCGGCCAACTAGATGTGTGAAAGTTAGTGTATAAGCTAATGATCCATCATTTATGACATTCCTGGGAGTGTGTAAACTTACATTTTGTATCACCATATCATTTTTGTATGTTCTCTATAGTTATGTACTTGAAAATGTATCAATTGACCAATTCGGCACATTTGGGCAGACTTGATACAAAATAGTCCAGTATTGCAATCCTTCACTGGATCAATCTGAAACTTTGCACAAACACTGCTGCCATCTAGCGGCCAAAATCTAAACTGCGCCTAAACTGCAATATTATATTGTGGCCTTTCTCTTGCATTTCAAAGTTGATGGAACAAAACAAAAACAAAAAAACACATGACAGCTGCTGAGATCTTATTAGCCCTGGAGACACTGATAGCCTTATAGCATGTTAATAACACAACATAGCAAACTAAGCAAAAAATGCATGCTGCAGCCCATTGGGCAATTTGGGATCCCCAACTTCCAAACAGGGATTCCAACCAAGTTGCAAGTGTCCACTCTGGTTTTGGGGAATTATTCTCAGCAACAGTGGCAATGTTTTCTGGAAGATCAGTCACATTAGAAGAGTGATCTGGGAGTACAAAAGTACAACATACATCATCAATGACTGCACAAGTGCCCCCTTGACCTGCCAGAATATAGTCAAGAGCCTCTCTGTTTTGCAGAGCTAACTTAAGCAATTCTTTTAGTTCCCCATTCAATTGTTCCAGGGCATTTCTAGTAGCGTTGCCAAATTTCTCTATGTGTCTAGAGAGGTCACGCATTTGGTCTTGGGCACATGCAACTCCATACCCAGAGAAAAACACCCCAAAGAACCTGGAGGCTGGTGCCTGAGTGTGAGTGACGTCAGCTAGAGACCTCTTATCTCTCCTCATTCCAGGAAGTTTGTAGTCTCTAAACAGAGCCTTCAGATCCTTTTCATTATCTGGAACGGTTCTCATAGCTGTCACCAAAAACCCAATAGTACAAGTACCTCCCCAGTTCGATGGAAGGCTATAGTAAGCCATCTTACCACATAGCCAATAGGTGCCATTCGGGGCTCCTTTCAGAGTTGTGCTATGTTTGTCAACCCACATTTTAAACGGTTCCTTATCGGCCTGACCATTCTCCTGTATCACTGTTAAATTGCAAGCATTTGATCCATTAAGATTCATAGTACAATTACATTTCAATTCACCCAAATCGTGATCTCCATATCCTCTAATACACCAAGGGGCAGTCATCACCCCAGCCACTGAAATGGGCGGGAGTAAGACATTACCAGGCCTCAGGTAATAGGATACATTGGGTTGATTATATACCTTAACATTGCTGGTCATAGTATAAAAAGGAATTTTTCCTGCCAATGCTATAGTAAAGTTCACCCCTATTGGGACTCCTATAAGGGGCAAGCCTGCCCCTACCTTAACCGGACCCATCCCACACACCCAACAGTCCTTTTCTTTTGATGTCAGGTCGGCAACCATTTCTGCTCTAGAAAATAACAAATTGTCCTTATGGTTGTGAGGGCCCAGCAGGGTTCTCCTTCTGTCATTACCATCTACTTCTGGGCCACTACTCCAGGCCTGCATTGGCCTTTTTGGCTCAGGACTCCTTCTGTCATTACCATCTACTTCTGGGCCACTACTCCGGGACTGCGTTGGCCCCTTTGGCTCGGGACTCTTCTCATCCTCTGTCAGATCTCCAACAAGAGGACAACCTACAGTTCTTATTAGCACTACTGTGCTAATACAGAGGAGGGCCACACTGCACCACCAGAACTGGCCAGGCCCCATCTTCTTCTGGATCAGGAACTCGTCTGCAGTGCGACAGGTGGGTCCAGGTATCTCTCTCAGCAACCTTCACCGCAGTGGGGGGTGGTCAGAAGAACTTGGTACGGGCCTCTACACAGGGGTCCTTCCAACTATTTCTCCTGAAGTCTTTCACCACCATGAAATCACCTGGGTTCAAACAGTGTTCAGCTCCATCTGCTAGATTTAGCAAAGACACCTTCAGACCGGGGGAAAAGAGTCTTAAGAACACTTTTAAGGGTGACACAACACTCAACCAAGCCTTCCTCCATTTCTTCCAGGGACAACCTGTTCTGGGAAAAAGGTGTATTTGTCATCCGCATGGGACGGCCAGTCAGCACCTCATGTGGAGAGAGACCAGTGACTGTAGGGGATCAGCCTCTCATCGTAATCAGTGACAATGGAAGCACGTTCACCCATGTCAGGCTTGTTTCACCAATTCATTTGGTTAATTTAGTTTTCAAAGATTGGTTCGTCCTTTCGACTACACCCCCAGATTGGGGATGATAGGCACAATGTGTTCTCAAATCAATCTGCAAAGCCTCTGGCAGGGATTGAACAATCTCATTCACAAACTGGCGACCATTGTCAGAATACATTTTTGATGGCAGTCCCCACCTAGGTATGATCTCTCTCTCGCTGTGGCTCTCCTGCAAGGGAAAGTTTCAATCCATTTAGAAAACATGTCAACAGTCACCAAACAATACTTATTCCCCTCACAAGGGGTCAACTCAATGAACTCCATCATTAATTGCTCAAAAGGTCCTTCATGCCTTGGATGGGATGCGGGAGATACTGAAATGCCACGTCCAACATTGTTAGTCATACAAATCAAGCATGTCTTACTGAAATTTCCTGCAAACACAGTAAAACCTAATGTACCCCAATATTTATTTACAAGATCCACCATCCCTCCTTTTGACACATGGTCTTGACCATGTGACAATGTTGTGAGGAACTGGAATGTACAATGGGGCATGGCAGGTCTGCTCCACACATCAAGCCATACACACGAGGTGTCCTTATGACAGCACCCCGCCCACTTGAGTTTCTGAAAGCATCAGCCATGGCCTGTAAAGCAATTATATCATTAACAGAGAAAGGGTTGGTGGGAGCTGGAAATGCTGCCATCTGTCGGAAGGGGGAAACAGAAGAAGAAGCAGACAATTTAGCAGCACAGTCAGCCTTGGCATTCCCCAGAGAAATGTTATCCATAGAGGGAGTATGGGCCTGACACTTCATCACCGAGATTGACGAGGGGAGTTGAACAGCCTCCAACAGAGAGGACACAAGTTTCATCAGTCCAGACCACAACTTCACTCACCTCCATCTTTCTCCTATAAATAAAATCCTGGGGAAAGGTCAAACTTTCTTCAGAGGGAATTCCAGATGCTCCAACCGTGTGTATTGTTTTCGTTGAGGGGAGAACAGATAGGGCAGACATTTTCAACACTGAGACCATGGCCCCCAGTGTCCACCAAAAATTCAATTTTATAATTATTAACTAAAATGTCAATAAGGGGGTTTTGGGTTGACAAGGTGGTCCATTTTAACATTTGACAGGTTTCTTTTGGTTCTTCATCAATGTTTTCTTCATTAGTTTCTTATTCTGTTTAAACCTCATCCTATGTTTGGTAGCCCCCTCGTCTTCCAAATGGGTTGTCCACCTGTACGCCAACAGCTGGGGAAGGCCAATCGTTTTGTTGTTCTCCTCCTTCAGGACAGTTTCTTGAGAAATGCCCTAACTTCCCACAGTTGTATCAGCTCCAGTCTCTCCTTCCGTCAGCTCCAGCAGGGGCCCCTCGGCCTCTACCTCTGCCTCTTCGGTTTCCACGGTTACCACCATTTCTTCAACGTCCTCTTCCTCCTCCAGAGTAGTACATCAGCTGTGCCTTCTTCAGTGTCTTTCCGTCCTTAGTTTCATTTTCATTCAACTGTCTTTCTTCATGGGTTATATATGGCTTTACTTCAGACAGTGGTTTAGTTCCCCATGCAAAACAAGTTGTTGTTACAGCCGTCTTAAAATCTTGTCTCAGGCCGGTTACCACAGCATGGCACAATAGGCTGTTGTAGGAGTCTTGGTCAGGCGTCAGGCCTGAATGTTGGAGGAATACTGGCTCCATTCTTTCCATGTAGTCACTCAATGTTTCACCAGTTCCCTGTTTAGTGGAATGGATTTTCTGCCAGTCTGTGTGTTTAGGGAAAGCAGCCTTAATAGCGGTAAACACTGCATCCAGCCGCTAGTACATCACGGTTCCACATGTGTTTATAGTCCTTCCATTTCCATTTCAAGCAGCAGCAGAGTATTTCTTCAGTTTCTCTGGTAGTGGGGTTGTACATGGAGATATTTGCTCTTAGCTATTCTTTGAACTTTACAGCATCTTTTGCTGGGTCAGTAACATCACCCACTATTTATTAAATTTCGTCAACATCCCACGGTCTCTCCATTTCCAACATGCCACCACCACTGGGGAAGCGTATTATCAGACACTTTTTCTCCTTTTTCCTATTTCTTCAGTTTTTGTCCTGGCTGCTTGCTTTATTTTCTTCTTTGTCTTGTCTACTTTCTTCACTGACGTCATTGTTCCTGCATGCGCTCCTTCCTTTGCCTCTTGTTTTTCTACGGCTCGTCCACAGGCCCAACCCCAAGTGGGTTTGAGGGGTGGGAGGTCACTGGTGGAGGATTTGGCAGTGGTGGATACCAGGGGGGCCCAAAGTTAAGGATTCCCCTCGGAGAAGAAGGGCCAGACAGGCTTCTTCTTCTTCTTCTTCTTCTTCTTCTTCTTCTTCTTCTTCTTCTTCTTCTTCTTCTTCTTCTTCTTCTTCTTCTTCTTCTTCTTCTTCTTCTTCTTCTTTTTCTTCTTCTTCTTCTTCTTCTTCTTCTTCTTCTTCTTCTTCTTCTTCTTCTTCTTCTTCATCCTCCTCTTCTTCTCTGGTAATACCACTTGTTTTACCATCAGTCCTCTTACAGATTTATCTTTTGCATTTTCTGCTTCCATTTACCATTTTCTGAAATCGTCCCACTTCACTTTCACTTTGTTCAGCAGAGTAAAATCTCTGAGCTGGTTCAAAAAACCATTGTTATTAACGTTGCACTTGAAAACGCTCATAATCTAACGCCTGCCTCAGACCACTCGTAGAAAGACTAAGTGAGTTGTGAATCGTTAGAAACTTTTTTTGTCCTCCTGCATCACTTAAAACACAGAAGATCTCCCCTAAAAATGGAATCACATATTTCTCTCTGTGATGCCGATAAATTCAGAACTCAGTTCACTACAAATACAAAGTTGCAAATGTCTTTGCAATTGATACAAACAAGTGATGTATAAAATGATGCTTCAAATGAAAACCGAGATAACTGCATTAAAATATAAACAGTAGGCTATAGTCCTATTTCAATCAAATTGAAATACATTTCATGTTCAATCAATTGAGTTCTATTTTTCTACTTATAGGCTAATCTTTCATTTGTCAATATATTTCATGATGTGTAGCCTAACATGTGCGCAATGAAGTGCCAAATCTGTGATTTAGAATAAACTACCTCAATATTTGCAGCTGTAGGTGCTAATATCTCTTTAGGAGCTGATCCGTCATCAGTATTGTGAACTAATTATAATTATAAGGAAAGATTTTAATGGAGAAAGCTGATCCGAGAGCAGCGCTCCCCTTCTTTCAATCCTATCAGTATCGATACATGCTCCACCGGACGTGATACCTTGTCATGCTGCTGATCCAGTTTCTGCTGGTCTGCCTGCGGATATGGAACTCTGACCTGTTCACCGGACGTGCGACCTTGTCCTGAACCTGCTGTTTCGACCCTCTCTCTCTCTCCCTCTACCACACCTGCTGTCTCGACCTCTGAATGCTCGGCTATGATGAGCGAACTGACATTTACTCCTGAGGTGCTGACGTGTTGCACCCTCTTTAACCACAGTGATTATTATTTGACCCTGCTAGTCATCTATTAACATTTTAAAATCTTGAAAAACTATCTGAACCATATCCTCTTATAATCTCCCCCCAGCACAGCCAGAAGAGGACTGGCCACCCCTCAGAGCCTGGTTCCTCTCTAGGTTTCTTCATAGGTTCCTGCCTTTCTAGGGAGTTTTTCCTAGCCACCATGCTTCTACATCTGCATTGCTTGCTCTTTGGGGTTTTAGACTGGGTTTCTATATAAGCACTTTGTGACAACTGCTGATGTAAAAAATGTATTCTGGGAACTCATTTGAAGCAGACCAGGCCAGGGTTTGGGGTTTGAGAAGTCAATGAGAGGTAAAAATGACTTCCTCAGTTGTTAATATTGAAAATGTTCTGTCTTAAGTTGTTTATTGAACTGACACATTTTCATGTTAGTCAAAAACAACGATTTGACGGCCTGCACATGTGCAGTTCAACAAAACACGACCATTAGACCCAATGACGTATTTCTGCGCATGAGCTTCAAATCACATCAAATTGTATTTCTCACATGCGCCGAAAACAACAGTGGTACACTTTACCGTGAAATGCTTACTTACGAGTCCTTTCCCAACAATGCAGAGTTAAAAAGTCACAAATATTAGCTAAATAAAAAAAGGAAATAGTAACATAATAAAATAACAATAATGAGCCTATAAGGAGTACCGAGTCAATGTGCAGGGTACCAGGTAGTTGAGGTAATAATGAGGCTATAATGAGTACTGAGTCAATGTGCAGGGGTACCAGGTAGTTGAGGTAATAATGAGGCTATAAGGAGTACCAGTACTGAGTCAATGTGCAGGGGTACCAGGTAGTTGAGGTAGTTGAAGTAATAATGAGGCTATAAGGAGTACCAGTACTGAGTCAATGTGCAGGGGTACCAGGTAGTTGAAGTAATAACTAGACTATATACAAGGAGTACCAGTACTGAGTCAATGTGCAGGGGTACCAGGTAGTTGAGGTAATAATGAGGCTATAAGGAGTACCAGTACTGAGTCAATGTGCAGGGGTACCAGGTAGTTGAGGTAGTTGAGGTAATATATACATGTAGGTAGGGGTGAAAGTGACAAGGCAATCAGGATAGAGATTATATCTCCTCATCCAGGGAGTGCACACACACTCACTGACAGACACACACACACACACACACACACACACACACACACACACACACACACACACACACACACACACACAGGGAGGGAATGTTGTGTTTGTTTAATATTGTTTCAGGACTATGAAAATGGAAAAAAATGATTAGCCTATGGATTATGAAAATAACAAAAATAAATGGTAAAATGGGAGAGGAGAAATGACTACAGACAGTGTTGTTTAACTCACTGACCATAACCCATGAGTTCTTCTTACCTTTGTTCAGTAGAAAAGTCTCCCTCTCTAAACTCTATAGGACGATTCATAGACCAGTCACTCTTCATGGACACAGAGCTGGGTACAGGGGAGGCTGGTCTCTCCTGCTTGATTGGGCTTCAACACAACAGAGGCAAACATTACGTCTCTCATCTACTCTGAGCTCAGATGGGGAAACAAGAGTTTCATTCCAAAATGCTTTATATCCATTTTCAGAAATGTTGGTAAATTAATGTTTTTTTTTTGCAAAATGCTATATATCTGCCTCACTCTCAGAGAAATAGGTAGTACTGCTAGGTTTTACACAGTAATAATATATCTGCCTCACTCTCAGAGAAAAAGTAGTACTGCTAGGTTTTACACAGTAATGATATATACCTGCCTCACTCTCAGAGAAATAAGTAGTACTGCTAGGTTTTACACAGTCAAATGTGACCGACTGGCTCGATTCGGTCTTATTTAGCAACATTTGAAATGGTGTTTTTTACATTGGATAAAAGTAGAGACTCAGCTAGAAAAAGGTATATCATACACTACAGTTGAGGAACAATGGGAAAGTAATTCTGCTTTGAAAGATGATAAACTTGTAACCTCACTTTTGAGAAAATGGCGTTTGAAAGTTTTGGTACACCTACTGGAAAGCTCTTCTTTATCTACAGTGATATTACTTTGGCAGATAATGTCACCCATCTAAATAAATAGTATATATATGAATATATAGTTAACTAAATGTATGGTGTTTTTGGTTTATGTCATTTTCATTGTTTGTTATGCTATAAATGGTTATGTTATGGTTGTAAGTGGTAAAATGAACTAGAAAATGTCATATTTTGAAATTCTGAGTAATTACTACTTTAGTAAGGATATTCTTTATTCAGTACTACTGCAGTTGCTAAATAATTCCAATAGATGGTAGCATAAGACCACAAATGACATTTCAGAAGGTTAGTTTAGTTTTCTCCCTGGATACACCACCACTCCCCCTCACAGGAAAAGAGGAACGACTGAAAAAGCATTTAACACATTACTGTGAAATAATATAATGATGATTCATGTTTATTTTTACCTGTTTTTATGCTCATGTTTTGAAATTATACTTCATTACTATAACAATTATCAATAAGCCTGAACATTAATTTAGTCAACTCTGGTCGAGAAAAACGTATTTTCCTAGTACATTCATTTTCAGATTCATCAAACAGCAGCGAGCACTCTGCCTTCTAGCACAAGCGAGGGGCATGTTGAGGTACATTTGCTAACCGGGAGGGTTGCATGATGTAATTTATTGGCAGGCTGGAAGACGCACTCTTGTCTTATCTATTCCGAGGTTGTTTAATCACAAAATTAGATATTTAAAAAATGCATTTATACTAGGGTTGAGGTTGGAGCATCTGACTAGTGATTATTTACCAGGGGTTCAACACCAGCTATAGTCACTATTTAATTGCTCTTCCAAAAGCATCACAGGCCTAAAACGAGATATATAGATAACTAAAGTAATGAGTGACCATTTTAGAAAATCATGGGTCATATAGTATTTGGTTGCATGCTATTTTATGTCAATCATATTTCTGCTTGTAGCCTGTAACTGATGCTTCGTGGTCTTATGCTGCCATCTATTGGAAATATTTATCAATTAAAAGTTATTAATTCACGTACAGACGTTGGTGAGGCAAATGAGAAATAAAGTGTATTAGATCAGTCTCAAACCTGCCCCACGCCAATTGCTGGACTTTCACACAGAGGTTACTAGGTCACCCAATTCAAAACACATTTGAAAAATAAAACAAATGTGTCTGTCACGGTTACGGCCGAGGCTGCTCCTCCTCCTGGTTCGGGCAGGCTTCGGCGGTTGTCGTCCCCGGAGTACTAGCTGCCACCGATCTATGTTTCATGTTCGTTTGGTTTGGTCTTGATGATGTACACCTGTGTCTAGTTAGTCCTCGTTAGTGATCTATTTAGTTCTCGTTGTGTGTGTCTGTGTTTGTGTGTGATTGCGCTTCTGTTTCGTGTTGGAGCTACATTTTCCCTCCAGTGTTTTGGAGAGGTTATTTTGCACAGGTTTGTGCGCCGTTTGTTTTGTCGCCTGTGTGCGCCGTGTATTCGCCTTCGGGCTTATTGTGCTTTTGTCTTTTATGAATATTGCACTAAAGCCTTTGGACTGAGCCTCTGCGTCCTGCACATGATTCTTACACCACACCCACCTTCAGCACCCCTTGACAGAATCACACACCTTACATGGAATCAGCAGGATCGGCAGTGACGCCTGTGTCGCTCGAGGAGCATCTCCGTGGGCAAGAGGGCCAGATAAGACTACTGGAGACCGCTCTACAGGAGGTAATCAACACCTTGCACCGATGGGAGGCCAGCAAGGTACCTACACCTCCACCTACCCTGCCCATCCCATCGGTCGGTCCACCAGTCCCAGGTTCGGAACCCAGGGGGATTCGGCTCTCGCTCCCGAGGGCGTATGACGGAACAGCTGCCGGGTGTCAGGGGTTCCTCCTGCAGGTGGAGCTCTACCTGGCCACTGTACACCCGGTGCCCTCGGGATACGAGAGCGTTTCCGCCCTCATCTCCTGTCTCACGGGCAAGGCGTTGGAGTGGGCTAACGCCGAGTGGAGGAAGATGGACGCCCACGCCATCACCTACGCCGAGTTCTCCCGCCGCTTCAAGGCCGTGTTCGACCATCCACCTGAGGGCAAAGCGGCGGGGGAGCGTCTAGTCCATTTGAGACAGGGGAGGAGGAGCGCTCAGGTGTTCGCTCTAGAGTACCGGACTCTAGCGGCGGATGCAGGGTGGAATGAACGGGCTCTCATCGACCATTTTCGATGTAGCCTACGAGAGGACGTTCAACGTGAGTTGGCCTGCAGGGATACCCATCTTACCTTCGACCAGTTGGTCGATATGTCCATCCGTCTGGACACCCTGCTGGCCACCCGTGGACGTGCCGAGGGGAGTCCGTCCATTCCGCCCTCCGGCACCTCCGAGCCGAGCCCTATGGAGCTCGGGGGTGCCGGCGCTAGAGAACGGAGGAGGAGGAGCCCGAGGGGGCCTGTCTCCTGCACCAAGTGCGGTCGTGGAGGGCACACTGCGGCCAGGTGCTGGGGAGGGTTCTCCGGGGGAGAAGACAACAGGCCAAGCACTGGGGGGGCCTCCCAGGTGAGTAGACGTCCCACTTACCCAGAGCTTTCTGTTGCGCACTTTTGTGTACCTGTTTGTTTTCCACAGGTTGCACCTCATTCCCAGCATAAGGCGCTAGTAGATTCAGGCGCAGCTGGGAATTTTGTTGATCGGAAGTTTTGTTTTGAGTTAGGGATCCCTCTCCTACCTGTTGACAAACCTTTTCCCGTTCATGCCTTAGATAGCCGCCCGTTGGGGTCGGGGTTGATCAGGGAGATCACAGCGCCACTTCGGATGTGTGCGCAGGGGGGTCATGAGGAGACTATACAGCTGTATCTGATCGACTCTTCTGCGTACCCAGTGGTGCTGGGGATTCCCTGGTTAAGCACTCATAACCCTGCTATTTCGTGGCAACAGAGGGCTCTCGATGGGTGGTCTGCTCAGTGCGAGGGGCGATGTCTGGGTGTTTCCGTGGGGGCGACTTCGGTGGAAAGTCCAAACCAAGTGCCCGCACTGCACATTCCGCCTGAATATGGGGATTTAGCTCTCGTGTTTAGAAAAACTAGGGGGCGACGCAGTTGCCTCCTCATAGACAGGGGGATTGTGCGATTGATCTCCAGGCAGGGGCAGCGCTCCCACGGAGCCATGTGTATCCTTTGTCTCAAGAGGAGAGAAAAGCTATGGAGACTTACATAGCCGAATCTTTGAGACAGGGATACATTCGGCCCTCCACTTCTCCCGCCTCCTCGAGCTTCTTTTTTGTGAAAAAATAAGATGGAGGGTTGCGCCCGTGCATTGATTACCGTGGGCTCAATCAGATTACTGTGAAATACAGTTATCCACTCCCTCTGATTGCGACCATGACTGAGTCATTGCATGGAGCGCGGTTTTTCACAAAACTGGATCTCAGGAGCGCGTATAACTTGGTGCGCATTAGGGAGGGTGACGAATGGAAGACAGCGTTTAGTACCACGTCAGGTCATTTCGAATTTATCTCGTCATGCCATATGGGTTGATGAATGCTCCATCAGTCTTCCAATCCTTCGTAGATGACATTTTCCGGGATATGCAGGGACAAGGGGTGGTCGTGTACATTGATGACATTCTGGTGTACTCGTCTACCCGAGCCGAGCATATAACCCTGGTGCGTCGTGTATTGAGGAGGCTGTTGGAGCACGACCTACAGTGCCCTCCACTATTATTGGCACCCCTGTTTAAGATGTGGTCGAGGACTTCCAAAAATTCTCATTTTTTTTTAAACAACATAGAACCCAAACGCAAAAAAAGAGAAAAATCCAACCTTTTATTTAAGTACATTACTTTGGTGGTAAAAAAAAATCACACATTTAGAAAAAGAAAAACTTGAAATCATGTGTCACCTGCAGTGGTCAGCCGATGCGGACAGGGCCTTTAGGAGACTGAAGGACCTGTTTACGTCGGCTCCGGTGCTGGCGCATCCGGATCCCGCATTACCCTTTCAGGTTGAGGTAGACGCGTCTGAGGCAGGTATAGGGGCCGTTCTCTCTCAACGGTCCGGCACGCCACCTAAACTCCGCCCCTGTGCTTTTTACTCAAAGAAGCTCAGCCCGGCGGAGCGTAACTATGACTTTGGGGACAGGGAGCTGTTAGCTGTAGTTCAAGCCCTTAAAGTGTGGAGGCATTGGCTTGAGGGGGCTCAACACCCTTTCCTCATTTTGACTGACCATCGGAACCTGGAGTACATCCGGGCAGCGAGGAGACTGAACCCTCGCCAGGCTCGATGGAGTATGTTTCTCACCAGGTTCGTATTTAAAATCACGTACATCCCTGGGTCCCAGAATGGTAAGGCAGATGCACTGTCCCGGCGGTATGACACGGAGGAGAGGTCCGTTGAGCCTACTCCCATACTACCGGAGTCTTGCCTTGTGGCACGGGTGGTGTGGGAGGTCGATGCCGAGATCGAGCGAGCGTTGCGTACCGACCCCAGCCCTCCACAATGTCCTGAGGGTCGGAGGTACGTTCCGCTCGAGATTCGGGATCGACTCATCTACTGGGCTCACACGTCACCCTCCTCTGGACATCCGGGTATTGGCCGGACAGTGCATTGCCTTAGCACTAAATACTGGTGGCCTACTTTGGCTAGGGATGTGAGGGTTTACGTCTCCTCCTGCTCGGTGTGCGCCCAGTGTAAGGCGACCCAACATCTGCCCAGGGGTAAGTTACAGCCCCTACCCGTTCCAAAACGACCATGGTCCCACCTCTCGGTGGATTTTGTAACAGACCTTCCCCTCTCTCAGGGGAATACTACCATCCTGGTCGTTGTGGACCGGTTCTCTAAGGCCTGTCGTCTTCTCCCTATGTCGGGTCTTCCTACTGCCCTACAGACCGCTGAGGCCCTATTTACCCACGTCTTCCGGCATTACGGGGTCCCCGAGGATATAGTGTCTGATCGAGGCCCCCAGTTTACCTCCCGTGTGTGGAGAGCGTTTGGGGGTCTCGGTTAGCCTTACCTCGGGGTACCACCCGGAGAGTAACGGGCAGGTAGAACGTGTCAACCAGGATGTGGGTAGGTTTCTGAGGTCGTATTGCCAGGACCGGCCTGAGGAGTGGGCGCGTTACATTCCCTGGACCGAGATGGCCCAGAACTCTCTCCGCCACTCCGCTACCAACCTAACCCCTTTCCAATGTGTATTAGGTTACCAGCCGGTTCTGGCACCGTGGCAGCAGAGCCAGATCGAGGCCCCTGCGGTGGATGATTGGATGAGGCGCTCGGAAGAGACGTGGAACGCTGCCCACGTTCACCTGCAGCGGGCCGTCCGTCGTCACAAGGCGAGCGCCGATCTCCACCGCAGTGAGGGGCCGGTGTACGCACCCGGAGATCGAGTCTGGCTCTCTACCAGAAACCTACCCCGCCGCCTGCCCTGCCGGAAGCTGGGTCGGCGGTTTGTGGGGCCCTTTAAAGTCCTGAGAAGATTGAACGAGGTGTGTTATAGGTTACATCTACCTGTTGAATATAAGAATATTAACCCCTCGTTCCATGTGTCTCTTCTCAGGCCGGTGGTAGCTGGTCCACTCCAGGACAATGAGATAGGAGAGACTCCTCCGGCCCCATTGGACATCGAGGGGGCTCCGGCGTACACCGTTCGGTCCATCTTGGACTCCAGACGCTGGATGGGGGGTCTCCAGTATCTCGTGGAGTGGGAGGGGTACGGCCCGGAGGAGCGGTGCTGGGTGCCGCGGAGGGACATCCTAGACCCATCTCTCCTGTCGGAGTTCCACCGGGACCATCCCGCGCGCCCTGCTCCGCGTCCTCCTGGTCGTCCCCGAGGCCGGGGTCGGCGCACGGCTGGAGCCGCGCGTCAAGGGGGGGGGTACTGTCACGGTTTCGGCCGAGGCTGCTCCTCCTCCTGGTTCGGGCAGGCTTCGGTGGTCGTCGTCCCCGGAGTACTAGCTGCCACCGATCTATGTTTCATGTTCGTTTGGTTTGGTCTTGATGATGTACACCTGTGTCTAGTTAGTCCTCGTTAGTGTTCTATTTAGTTCTCGTTGTGTGTGTCTGTGTTTGTGTGTGATTGCGCTTCTGTTTCGTGTTGGAGCTACATTTTCCCTCCAGTGTTTTGGAGAGGTTATTTTGCACAGGTTTGTGCGCCGTTTGTTTTGTCGCCTGTGTGCGCCGTGTATTCGCCTTCGGGCTTATTGTGCTTTTGTCTTTTATGAATATTGCACTAAAGCCTTTGGACGGAGCCTCTGCGTCCTGCGCATGATTCTTACACCACACCCACCTTCAGCACACCTTGACAGTGTCTTATTTATCAAGTGTTCTGTCTTGCAATTATACATATAATAAAATAACAACAAAATAATCAAAACGCTATTTAATACTATAATTGTATTTACTAAGATCATATTATTACTAAAATAGTTTCTAAAAGTGTTCTAGGCTACCCTACCCTAGAATTAGGGGTTAGGGTAACGGCTAAAATAGGTTATAAGTAGGGTAAGAGTTTCTCTATAGCACTTTGTGATATCTGCTGGTGTAAAAAGGGCTTTATAAATACATTTGATTGATTGTTAGGTTTAGGGTTTTTATGGCAAAAAACTGTATGGGTTTATAGCACTCTTGCTCCTCCTTGTGGCCGTATGTGGGTACTACATAACTCATTCATGACACTTGCTAGGCTCATAATCTGAGGTAGCAACTGTGTCTGATCTACAAATCCATTAGCTAGACCACCCGATTAGACAACAATCACCCCATTATACCCATTTGGTTTGCAACTCAGTGAACCTGCGCAGCATTCGCTCAATTTGATGCCTACGAACAAAGATTTAGATGCATATCAAATTACCCAGCAGCCATTTAGAAACAACAAGTCGTCCAAAAAATGGTTATTTCTTAATTAAAAAATGTCTTCTGGCTGTTTAAATCGGCCACATCTTGAAAAAGAGGACAGGGACATGCGTTTTGTTTAGATTGTACACTTTTTTCTTAAAACAAATATGGTTAACCATGACCAGAAATTGTTTTATGTTTTTTGGCTATCCGCCAGCCATTGCCTCTTAAACTGTGTCTCACCTCACTATAGGTGACCACAACATGTACTCAGTGTGCACGCTCACCAAGTAGCCGAAACCTTGTTAATAATAAGTTACCTGAGGTAAACCTACAGGGTTAACGCTCACCAAGTAGCCGTAACCTTGTTAATAATAAGTTACCTGAGGTAAACCTACAGGGTTAACGCTCACCAAGTAGCCCTAACCTTGTTAATAATAAGATACCTGAGGTAAACCTACAGGGTCAACACAGGCAGGTCTCATTGATAACAATAGTGAAGCTGGCATTGTGACGCAGAACAATGGGCTGGGAATAGAACGTTCTGAAGGCGAGTCGGTGTCACAGAGCTCAATAGAACTAATAGGAGCTGGTAGGGTGAAAAATGCCCAAACATAAGGCTCGTTTTTTCGCGATTACTTCAAAACCAGGGACAGAAGGTAATATTATGAAACTGGGCTCCATGGCGGATGCAATTAACTAATTTTATCAGAAATAAACGTTGTAAAAAATGTCACTTGAGGTGCCCCGAAAATAATATTCAAAAGTTCAGTCCTTGGACACAGAGGGGTTAAACACTAAAGTTACCATCTATCTAGTGAAGAGAGGAGAACCGGACAGAGGGAGGGTAGGAAGCCAGCATCCGTCAACGAGAGAGGGAGAAGCCCTCCATGTTATTTAACAGGTGGAAGAAACAACCAGGGAGCTTCATCGGTCCACAAGAAATGCAGACAGCCGGTGATGATGTAGTGGTAGCTAGGGTCACTAGGATGCTGCTGGTAGAGTAGCTAGCTTAGCTAGCTGTACCGACTAGCTTGGATAGCTAGCAGGTCGTTCATCTGTCCCTCGAGGATGATGACGAATCCGGTGAACCACAAGATGAAACAAGGATAGCGAGTGAAAAGGATCTGGCTACACTCATACTGTCACTGACCATTACGCAAAAAAAGCAAATTGAACAATAAACTTCGGTGTCTGAACACTGTATCGAACTCCGTCGTTATTCCCCAAGATCACCTCAGACCACTCTGCGCGTAACTGGACAATATGCTTGGCGCCAAATCGTACGTGGACGCGGACAGTTCTGTACGGGGACGCGGACAGTTCCAGAACGCGGACATGAGCACTGCAACACAATAAACTAAAAGCAGTCTTTAAAGTCGGGTACATTAGTAATATTCTTTTTTTATTATGTCAAACAAAAGAAAATCGTTTTTTAAAACAAGATTTTGATATCTGGGCACGTATCCAAAAACCGTCTCAGAGTAGAAAAATTGGTCCTCTCTCTCTCCAGACAGACTCATTTAATACTGGGTCGTTACAATATTTTGAGATCTGGGCCCATATCCAAAAAGCGTCTCAGCGTAGAAAATGTGTCGTTTAAGTGCTGAGAATAAAGCCGTTTTAGTCCTACTCTTATGGGTATAAATTAAAGCTATGCATGAAGCGTCTTTATTCATAAGTGTCCCACCTAGTTGGCAGATATTTTGGACACCTCATGAGCTGTACTAACCAGTTAAGAGGTACCAGCAGGTGTCTTGATAATAGAAACATGCAGCGAGTCAGTGGTTCCTGTGCAACATGTAATTGCTTTGGAGCAGTGGTGACCTGTCATTCAGGGCAGAGCCCCACCTGTTTAGCAGATGCTCTTACCCAGAGCGATTTACAGTAAGTGCATTCATCTTAAGATAGCTAGGTGAGACAACCAGATAATACAGTCAAATATACAGGATACGAACATTCAATTTCAGCTAAACAATGGATATATAGCGTTTTGCAATAAAAATAATAATAATGATATACATCTAAAATCTATTAATTAAACATCTGAGAACAGTAATATTGAAGGTACCCATAATCAACCATTTCTGATTAAAAAACTCATGTGAAAAATTGTGGAAATTTAGGAAATAAACTCTTAATAATTCTTAAACAAAATTGTCATCTCACCTCTTAGCTTTGGTGTCATGTTCCCCAGAGAGACTCATTTTAGAGGCAGGGCCCCCCTCCTCTCTCTCCCCAGAGAGACTCATTTTAGACCACTGACCCCTAAACAGAGATCCAACATGTTGGTTGTAGTTAACACAGTAATTCTTGAATGTGAATTGTTATCATTTATTAATTATCTCTTACAAAACATTTACTAACAGACATATCGAAACAGTCAGGTGATTTAATGCAATCACATGAATAAGTAGTTGTGACATCTCTTCACCATGGCCATGTCACACACTTATTTGTATTCATTAAAAGTCGGCCATTTATTATTTTTGAATCTGTTCTTTTTTAATCGTATCTGAGAATGTAGACAGAAGGGCTAAAACAGGCTTGATTGATCGGGGGGGGGGGGGGATCAGTGATCTATACAGAATGTTTTTTTGCAACAATTAAGTGATTTTATATTATTTAAAGCAGGCTAGGTTATAATGTATAACAGTTTTTTTGTTGTTGTGTAAAGCAGATCAAGGTCTATACCTCAGCAAGTGGCGACCCGTCATTCAGGGTAGGTGGCCTTTCCTGTTTTGCATGTTATTTTGGCATTAATACGTGTCACATATCAGTTTGCAAAAAATACAAAAGTATATATATATCATTGAGTTAATATAGCCGCAAACAAACATGGTCTCTTTTTTGTTTTCTTGAGTAAGGCAGCTCCAAAATGCAGGTGTTTCAGCCTAGCTCAGTGCTTTCTGTGGTGGTGGGGCAAGCCAGAAGAAAATACGGAGCGCTGCGCCGTGATTGGCTCAGTGTTCTGTCACTCATGGGGACACTACGTCACTGCCAAGTCTAAGGGTAGAGCTAGAAAATACAAGCCCCTTGGGTGCTGCCACAGAGTCACAGATAAAATGACGTCAAATCACATTATATCTACAGTAGCTTTGATTGGACTGATCATGTCAACATCATACTTTCAAAATCTTAGCTAGCAGTCATCATCATGAATCAAAGCGACAATCTACAGGCAAATCCTTTTTACTCCTTGTCATATGAAGAGAAATAATGAAGAGAAATGATAGGACAGCTGTTGGGACTCTGCTGTTGGGACTCTGCTGTTGGGACTCTGCTGTTGGGACTCTGCTGTTGGGACTCTCTGTGATCATAGCTCAAACCTACTCTGACTATTGAATGTCTGACGTCGACCTAACCTTATAATAGTTTGTAGTTTAGCCTAGACCTACGAGAGTCTGCCCGTCTTTCCTACATATCAACACATTTATCCTACTTCTAATGTTACAGAGAAATATGTGCCACAGTTTCAACAGCCATTGTGTAACTGCGTAGGCTACACACTTACTTTCACGTTCATATGAGGAAATCACATAACTTTTTACAGTCGCTGGTGCAGCCGCCTGTTCTCTTGCAGATGAAGTAGCTTTTATAGGCAACTCATTCAACCAGCCTAAACAACAGTAAATAAAAGATGTCAAATGGTCAAAAGTCAATCCTGATATAGCCATGTACATCAAAGAGAGGTGTATTGCTACAGACGTAGGATCTTAATTTGATCACCCCCCACTGCAGAATAACTTTCCCTCAACGCAGTAAATGTAAAACTTGTAGTGTATTTGAGGTTTTAAAAGGCTTCTGAAGTTTGTAATTTCCACTTAGAAATGGCAGACTTGAGTTTCCCTTACTAAAAATGTATCAACCGCTACAAAAATGTCCATTAATTATAATTCACATTTCCTGTTGCTGCAGGAACATTTTCCTGCTGTAGCAAACTGGCTCAAATTAAGATCCTACATATGTACATGCAAATGTACTTGGCGAATAAAGGTGATTCTGATTCTGCAATGGTTGAGTCTCTAGATTCCCTTGCTGCTCTGGGGAAATAATGAAATGGAAATCATGGGCGATTTAAACTGGGACTGGTTTTCTCCAAACTTTGAGACCATGTCATTTGTTATATTTCACCCAATTGATAAAGGAAGCTAGAAGGCTGAACACAGAAGACATCTTTAAATCAACACTTACTGATATTATCCTAAAATCCTTTCACTCATATTGTTGTGTCTCTTTGTTCAACGGACGTCGGGTAGCCTGTGATATTAATATTGTAGCAAACAGCGGGGCAGGGCAGTGAACCCAGGTCGCTGGCCAAAACTAGGTTAACCCTATTGCTGTGATGGGAATTGTAACCTGTCTCACACTGCCCCCTATAAAAGCAAGTCTCGTGCTTCGACTACTCAGACCCCTCACACATCCGGGCCGTGCAATCTGATGGCCTCACAGACACCATACAAATTCTGACACCAATGTAGCAAACAGCGGGGCAGGGAAGTGAACCCAGGTTGCAAAAAAAAGGCAAACAACCTACGCATCGCGCCATTGGCGCCAATTGGGTTACTTGGTTGGAATTGCATCATAGTACATGGGAATAATGATGCATTTTATTTAGTAAAGTGGTTTCTTGCATCAAACACAACAACATTTTCAGTCACCTCCTCCTTGTGTGACGGACAAGTAGATAAACAGGTTCATGTCAAGCTCTGCATGTTTTTTGGAATGTCTTATGGAATGTAGGCTTACATTGAACACCACACATTGGCTGCTACTGTAGGCTGAATGATAGAACAGCTATTTCCACGTTAAATGTTATTGGATGCCTTGTTTACATTATGATCAAATAGCCTACTTGGTCTCTGTTAAAACTGTAACTTAAAGTGGGTACAGCCTCAGTGTTCACAGTAAACTCACGCCGGAAGTTGCACAGATCGCTACACTATAGTAGAACTATGATACAATTACATTTATCATACGAAATGTGAAATGTAGAACTAGGATGAATGAATATTGATGTATTGAATTCACAGGAGGTTGGTGGCACCTTAATTGGGGAGGACGGGCTTGTGGTAATGGCTGGAGCGGAATAGGTGGAATGGTATCATTAATATGAGCCGTCCTCCCCTCAGCAACCTGCACTGATTGAATTTGACTTGCCCACGTCCAGTTAGCGCCATTTTGTATGATTAAACTGTCAAGTCATTATACATTTTCCGTTCTGAGAGCACCTTCCTGATGACTGGCACTCTGTACATTCCTATGGATGAGGCCTGAGCTGGAATGTGAAGATAACTGAAGCTAGCTAACTTTAGAAAACCAGTATATCTAGCTAGCTAGTAGGCCAATTATAACACTCTGTCTACCAAAAATATAAACTATATTAATACACATAACAATATCATCAACTGTATTAATACACATAACAATATCATCAACTATATGAATACACATAACAATATCATCAACTATATTAATACACATAACAATATCATCAACTATATTAATACACATAACAATATCATCAACTATATGAATACACATAACAATATCATCAACTATATTAATACACATAACAATATCATCAAACTATATTAATACACATAACAATATCATCAACTATATTAATACACATAACAATATCATCAAACTATATTAATACACATAACAATATCATCAACTATATTAATACAGATAACAATATCATCAACTATATTAATACACATAACAATATCATCAACTATATTAATACACATAACAATATCATCAACTATATTAATACACATAACAATATAATCAACTATATTAATACACATAACAATATCATCAACTATAGTAATACACATAACAATATCATCAACAATATTAATATCATAACAATCGTCGTCTTACCTTTTATATGTCTCTCAATAGAAGTAGAGTCTGGAATGATCATTCGGTGGTGGAAAGTTCCTTTAGTTCGTTCTGCTCATTTCCATATCAGGTTCTACCTGTTCTCTCTCCCACTCCCTGTCTCTTTATAGCTCTTACAATGTGCCTTGGCAAACATTCTACAAGTGTCTGGAACTCCAAATGTAGTTCTGATTTAGTGTTCCAAATGAAAACAATTTGATTAAACTGGTTAATATGGTTAAAATACATTAAGACTGAGTAATGCTGTGATTGTTTTTATTATTTTGTATTGAAATGTTTGACTTTATTTTCCCTATGTCCTTTCAATATAGGAACAATTTGTGAAATGACAGCCTTCTGTAAATATGGACAAAAGTCTTTGGATTCATTTTATGGTATGTGTCTTGCAACATTATGTAAAATGACAGGTTGAGAAACACTGCATTTTCCTAGGTGCATATGTGAGAAGGAACGCAAACTGTCTCCCTATGTGTGCCATCCCTAAACATCAAGTGTTTGTGGTTCATTAAAATGTTTATTGTCAAGGTTGAAAAATGAAAAAATAAGAAAATAAAAGTGTCTGGAACTCTATTGGACGGATGTGACATCATTCTACCACAAGAAATTCCATAATTTAGTGTTTTGTTGATGGTTGTCTTCAATTGGGTTGAGACCTGGTGACTGAGACGGCCATGGCATATTGCGAAACATCAGCAAGTTTAGCAGTCTTCATCACTGAAGCTCCTGCCAAACGTGCCCCAACAATCACCAGTCGTTAAGCTCTTCCCGAGCAGGGTCGCAGTCTCTCTTCGTTGCAGCTCCTCTCTCCCCAGGGGTAACAGCTCCTCTCCCCAGGGGTAACAGCTCCTCTCTCCCCAGGGGTTGCAGCTCCTCTCTCCCCAGGGGTAGCAGCTCCTCTCTCCCCAGGGGTATCAGCTCCTCTCTCCCCAGGGGTAGCAGTTCCTCTCTCCCCAGGGGTAACAGCTCCTCTCTCCCCAGGGGTATCAGCTCCTCTCTCCCCAGGGGTAGCAGCTCCTCTCTCCCCAAGGGGTAACAGCTACTCTCTCCCCAGGGGTAGCAGCTACTCTCTCCCCAAGGGTAACAGCTCCTCTCTCCCCAGGGGTAGCAGCTCCTCTCTCCTCTAGGATTTGAAGACATCGGTGGCTTAGCCCATAACAGTAGGGGGGTCCGGGAAGGAATTTCAACAGCTAAATCCATGAATACATCTACAGTGTATTGCCAAAAACCACTCAACATATTCAAACATAGACTCTGACCTGTCCAATGAGCCAAACTGATTAAAGAATCCCACAGTACCTTAACTCTCTCTCTCTCTCTCTCTCTCTCTCTCTCTCTCTCTCTCTCTCTCTCTCTCTCTCTCTCTCTCTCTCTCTCTCTCTCTCTCTCTCTCTCTCTCTCTCTCTCTCTCTCTCTCTCTCTCTCTCTCTCTCTCTCTCTCTCTCTCTCTCTCTCTCTCTCTCTCTCTCTCTCTCTCTCTCTCTCTCTCTCTCTGTGTAATGAGATATTTTTGTCAGATGTTACTATGGTATACTGAAGTATAATTACAAGCATTCCATAAGTGTCAAAGGCTTTTATTGACAATTACATAAAGTTTATGCAAAGAGTCAATATTTGCAGTGTTGACCCTTCTTTTTCAAGACCTCTGCAATCCGCCCTGGCATGCTGTCAATTAACTTCTGGGCCACATCCTGACTGATGGCAGCCCATTTTTGCATAATCAATGCTTGGAGTTTGTCAGAATTTGTGGGTTTTTGTTTGTCCACCCGCCTCTTGAGGATTGACCACAAGTTCTCAATGGGATTAAGGTCTGGGGAGTTTCCTGGCCATGGACCCAAAATCTCGATGTTTTGTTCCACGAGCCACTTAGTTATCACTTTTGCCTTATGGCAAGGTGCTCCATCATGCTGGAAAAGGCATTGTTCGTCACCAAACTGTTCTTGGATGGTTGGGAGAAGTTGCTGTCGGAGGATGTGTTGGTACCATTCTTTATTCATGGCTGTGTTCTTAGGGAAAATTGTGAGTGAGCCCACTCCCTTGGCTGAGAAGCAACCCCACACATGAATGATCTCAGGATGCTTTACTGTTGGCATGACACAGGACTGATGGTAGCGCTCACCTTGTCTTCTCCGGACAAGCTTTTTTCCGGAAGCCCCAAACAATCGGAAAGGGGATTCATCAGAGAAAAATACTTTACCCCAGTCCTCAGCAGTCCAATCCCTGTACCTTTTGCAGAATATCAGTCTGTCCCTGATGTTTTTCCTGGAGAGAAGTGGCTTCCTCGCTGCCCTTCTTGACACCAAGCCATCCTCCAAAAGTATTTGCCTCACTGTGTGTGCAGATGCACTCACAACTGCCTGCTGCCATTCCTGAGCAAGCTCTGCACTGGTGGTGCCCCGATCCCGCAGCTGAATCAACTTTAGGAGACGGTCCTGGTGCTTGCTGGACTTTCTTGGGCGCCCTGAAGCCTTCTTCACAACAATTGAACCTCTCTCCTTGAAGTTCTTGATGATCCGATAAATGGTTGATTTAGGTGCAATCTTACTAGCAGCAATATCCTTGCCTGTGAAGCCCTTTTTGTGCAAAGCAATGATGACGGCACGTGTTTCCTTGCAGGTAACCATGGTTAACAGAGGAAGAACAATGATTTCAAGCACCCCCCTCCTTTTAAAGCTTCCAGTCTGTTATTCTAACTCAATCAGCATAACAGAGTGATCTCCAGCCTTGTCCTCGTCAACACTCTCACCTGTGTTAACGAGAGAATCACTGACATGATGTCAGCTGGTCCTTTTGTGGCAGGGCTGAAATGCAGTGGAAATGTTTTTTTGGATTAAGTTAATTTTCATGGCAAAGAGGGACTTTGCAATTAATTGCAATTAATCTGATCACTCTTCATTCTGGAGTATATGCAAATTGCCATTATAAAAACTGAGGCAGCAGACTTTGTGAAAATGAATATTTGTGTCATTCTCAAAACTTTTGACCACGACTGTATACACACACTTAGAAATATGGGTACAGTATAGTTCCCTGGAGTACAAAAATATCAAAATACACAATGTACCTTCAGAGATATGTAATGTATTGTCAAATACTTTATGATGATAGACTTTATGATGATAATATATGCCTAGGAACTAACTTGGTTAAGGCCACAGGACTGAAAATGAAGGAATTCAACGACCATGTCTCTGTCACTAACAAGTACAGTCAGTGGTAACGTTACAGTTCACTATAAAAGACAAGACACACTGGGAAATGATTTAGGAGGCGTGGCTTAGTGGGGGCAAGGCTTTCACATTACCTGGAGTGGGAGATGTACCGTGCTACAGACAAGCCCCCTTTATGAGAGTCACGAGTACGCATCAGGCACTGAAGGAGGCAGTGTCATGGTGCGTTTGTTACCAAGTGGGAAGTGGGAATTTACTACATAACACTGGGAAAATCCACTTGAACGGCCCTCCAACTGGTAATTACTAGTGGGAAACTGGTCTATCATCCTGAGCGCCCACTTCTCCCACATGGTGACCTCTGACCTCACCTACTAAGGAAATGGTTTCTATAACAACATTTTTGGCAGTTAAATGCAACAACAAAACATTATTTATAAAAATCTATCTGTTTTTGAACTCTATAATTTGGTTACAAACATGATAACTGTACTTTTAGTTCATGGTTGACGAAGTTGTTGGCCATTAGCCAACCACCGTTTATCAATGAGTTCAAATTAAATGAATGCATCCAACTGCTTTTTACAACTTCAGAACTGGTAAAATTCCCAACTTCCACATGGTTACAAACGCAGCATCAGAGTGGAAACTTGAGAGACCAAACAAAACAATCCTGTCACAACAGAAAATGCCATTGTGAATGCTGAACAATAGGAATGTTCTTTTAAAGAGTCCTTGGCAGTTTGCACAGTGCAAGAAATCTTTTGGATTTCCATTTGGGAAACTGCTTTGTTTACAAGGAACTATAACACCTTTGCCTTCTCTTATGATTTGCCTGTTGTGTGCTCTGTCCCCACGTTGTCTCAGTATGGTCAGTGGGAGCTTCCAGTCTTTGGAGTTCTTTGGGAAAGAAAGGGCCTTTTGCCACTTCAGCTTCACCTTTATGAATCATTTCCACATGCCGGGCAATTTTTGATTGTAGTTTCTCACAAAAGAGACAGTAATGTTTTGATCAATCTTTAGTCTTTGTAATGTGTATGACTTCAAGTGAACTTGCGGATTCTTGCACAGAGGTGTCAGACTCAGTATTTCTATGTCCCTTATAGGCCTTTGTTCTTCCATACAGTAAAGCTCTAAACTGCTCTCGTTGCCACGTTCTGTTCCTGGCACATATTCATCTTCTGTTGTTTCTATGGTGCTGATTGAGTCTTCAGAATCATATCCAAGCATTTGTTTGTTGAGCTGAAATCATAAAAACAATCAGAATTCATACAGTTGTTTTACTGAATACATTGTCTGATCACTGAAAACATGAACTGTTTTACTCCAAAATATCAACTCTTATTTACTAAACCAATAACTGTTCAATCATGTCATGATTTTTCTGAAAAGGGTTATTTCATATAATCAAGAAAGAAAAACTGTAATCATTCCATTACCTATTTTGTAGGCTAATGCACAGAATAGTACGCACCCCAAATCCTATGGGGACAGCCAAAGAACCCTTTTGGGTTCTAGATAGCACTTTTTCTTTCCTAAGAGTGTAGAAAGATGATATCCACAGTATTTTGGCCTGAGCTCATGGTCTTCCTCTACCTCTTCTGTGACAGCCAGGGGGAGCAGGAAGCTGACTAGTGGTGGTTATTCAGCATGAAACGTCCATTGGGGTGGGGGCACGGTAAGACGTCTGTAGCATCCACAGTGTTTAGAAAACAACACAATACATTATTTAGCATTCATTTCAGTTCGGCACAAAATAATCAGAAACGACCTAAACAAACTGCAAATGCATCCATCGAGTTTGAAGAGTCACAAGCTTGATGTATCCATTGTGTGCTAGGAACATGGGATACATACTACACTTTGGAAGTGAAACAAGCCCCAAAATGGCTACTGCACAAGCATCCCAAAAACATTTCCCTAACACAAGTGGTTAGTACCTGTGCATGAATGAAATAATCACAGCCATTTTGTGTTGAGATATAAGGGGTTGGGGTCAATTCCATTTAAATTCCATTCAATTAAAAAAGTTAACCAAATTCCAATTCCACATTTTCCTAATTGAAAACTATTGAAGAGAATTGGAATTTCAGTGTACTTCTTGAATTGACTGGAATTGAAATGGAATTGACCCCAACCCTGTGGGATAAACTGTACATTGATATTTACAAATACACTCTCTGCTCTTTCCAGTTGCGGAACCACTTCTCTGGTTGAAACAGATGTATTGTCAGTTTTTGGGCTCGACTGAAAAATAAATCAAATAAGAACCATTTCAAGTAATGAAATGACAATCCTCATGTCAGTGACTTGGATCTTATGAGAGGTTGAATTGACTGGCTTCCAAAATAAAAACAGAAGGAAGCAAAGCTCTAGCAAACACATTTCTAAACATCTAGGTCAGGGCTATTCAACTGGCAGCCCACAGCCAAGATCCATACTATTTATCAATTTAGAATGGCCCTTTGATAAATGCTGAACATTAATTAAAAATAATCTGCAAAACAATCCCAGTAAAAATGGAATGTTTAGGGCCAAAATGAGCCCTCGTTCAATATTCTCCAATGGGAGAATCTGTTTTCCTATAGTCTTGCCCATTAAGTGCTGTCAATCAATATAAGTAACATACCAGTTGCAGCCAATCAGAGCTGCTAACAGGGGTACAGGGACTGTCTGCCCGCCTACTGGCTCTTTCGCCACTGATAAGACTACACTGCCAGAGCGTGCTTTGGCTAAACTCAGCATTGACTTAAAAAACAATGGACTCAGTTATGGCTATCATAAACTTTATCCGATCAACATTTATCCTTCAACATTGATGTTTCGTGGTCTGCTGAGCATCATGATATCCTTTTACATATTGAGGTTCAGTAGCAAATAAGGGTAGGCCTAATTCTCTCAAGAGAGTATGTGAGTTTAGGGAGGAGATCATTGCTTTGCTGTAATGAATATGTAGTGAATTATCATTAAGTGATAACAGTCTGGGGGAACAAGGTATGAGGATACCTCTTTCCAAAACATGTCCCCTGGTCACTCCCAGTACATATAATTAAAGGAGCCCAAGGCACCTTGATTACATAGATCACACAGAGGAGCGGTTGTGATTTCTATTAAATGATGTTTTCTAGGTGGAAGGTATACCCTGTGTATGAGATTAAAATGTATCAGCTGGTGATTAGGATTGTTAGATGAACCCACTAAGTTCCTGATGAACTCAACTGGTGAGCCTCTTTAGCAGCTAGTTCCATGGACACACTGATTCCAATGTCCTTTGCCAAGGTCAGATGACTTTCAGTCAACAGTCTCTTTGTGTAGCTTCACTCCGTAGCCCACAGAGCTCACACCCAGTGGCTCTCCAGGACCAGGTTCAGAGAACACCTGACTCACTGATAATAGTCTAACACCTGGAAGGACAAGGGATTCACTAAAATTATATTTAGTGGGTTTTAATGAAGGGTTTTAATTGAAGATATTGTAAGAGTGCGTCAATTCAAGTCTGGTATTGGAATGAAAGACATCATTGAAGTTATTGCAAATCAAGCTAAGTTTATTAAATGCAAATGTATAAATGATAAGTATGAGGGTTCGTATACGGGCTCACTGATGCACCACGCAGGGAGATCAGAGAACTAGTGGCTGTCTCACATGTTCTTCCTTAAATACCCTTGACAGAGATAGTTCCTGTTTCTGAACAGGCCTGTCAGAGCAGAGGCTGGGCGTGGTTTAGACTTGCCGCCTGTTCATTGGCGCGCGGGTTGGTCCCAACCCCTAGGCGCTGAGTTGCCAGGCGTAGTTCTGTCTCTGGCAGATGTCCTCAAATTGATGTCCTTATTCAGCCCTGTTTCGTAGCAACTTTACTCCTTGTTCTGTTCTTTTTAGTAAAACCACAGAGATACGGCCTATCGTGACTTAACAGCTGATAACTCCACTGACAGTTAGTCACACTCACCCTTCCTTGAGTAGAATATCTATAGCCTGGGTATCTGATATTGAGAAACAAATTTCGATCCAAAGGTTAAACTCTTGTATTTCAACAAACAAATTAAATCCCAACAATATTGTTTAAAGATATTGTCCATCATGTTGTGTGCAGAAGAGGCTTTGGCCTTCTGGGCTTGTTCAATGACAAGGCCATTATGGAAAGAGTTGTTCAGCTGTAGAGACACAACAACACAGTAATTCAGTATATCTGGTCCTCCATTATGGAAAGAGTTGTTCAGCTGTATAGACACAACAACACAGTAATTCAGTATATCTGGTCCTCCATTATGGAAAGAGTTGTTCAGCTGTAGAGACATATCAACACAGTAATTCAATATATCTGGTCCCCCATTATGGAAAGAGTTGTTCAGCTGCATAGACACATCAACACAGTAATTCAGTATATCTGGTCCTCGTTGCCATAGTTATAGTAGGGATTTAGCATTTTACACAAAAGGGGAAAAACACAATGCCCATTTCAATGAGGATAAAAGTATCCTGTTTCAGGTCGGTTCAGGAAGTGAACTCAAAACCCTCTGAACAATAAAAGTAATATTACCTTTGATCAAATGGCGTCGTTCTGCTGATAAAATGTGGAGATTGTCCATGGACCAGTCACTCTTCATAGAGACAGCTGGGTACTGGAGACTCTACTCTCTGGGTCTGGTTGGAGTCTCTGACAGCTGGGTACTAGAGACTCTACTCTCTGGGTCTGGTTGGAGTCTCTGACAGCTGGGTACTGGAGACTCTACTCTCTGGGTCTGGTTGGAGTCTCTGACAGCTGGGTACTGGAGACTCTACTCTCTGGGTCTGGTTGGAGTCTCTGACAGCTGGGTACTGGAGACTCTACTCTCTGGGTCTGGTTGGAGTCTCTGACAGCTGGGTACTGGAGACTCTACTCTCTGGGTCTGGTTGGAGTCTCTGACAGCTGGGTACTGGAGACTCTACTCTCTGGGTCTGGTTGGAGTCTCTGACAGCTGGGTACTGGAGACTCTACTCTCTGGGTCTGGTTGGAGTCTCTGACATCTGGGTACTGGAGACTCTACTCTCTGGGTCTGGTTGGAGTCTCTGACAGCTGGGTACTGGAGACTCTACTCTCTGGGTCTGGTTGGAGTCTCTAACAGCTGGGTACTGGAGACTCTACTCTCTGGGTCTGGTTGGAGTCTCTGACAGCTGGGTACTGGAGACTCTACTCTCTGGGTCTGGTTGGAGTCTCTGACAGCTGGGTACTGGAGACTCTACTCTCTGGGTCTGGTTGGAGTCTCTGACAGCTGGGTACTGGAGACTCTACTCTCTGGGTCTGGTTGGAGTCTCTGACAGCTGGGTACTGGAGACTCTACTCTCTGGGTCTGGTTGGAGTCTCTGACATCTGGGTACTGGAGACTCTACTCTCTGGGTCTGGTTGGAGTCTCTGACAGCTGGGTACTGGAGACTCTACTCTCTGGGTCTGGTTGGAGTCTCTGACAGCTGGGTACTGGAGACTCTACTCTCTGGGTCTGGTTGGAGTCTCTGACATCTGGGTACTGGAGACTCTACTCTCTGGGTCTGGTTGGAGTCTCTGACAGCTGGGTACTGGAGACTCTACTCTCTGGGTCTGGTTGGAGTCTCTGACAGCTGGGTACTGGAGACTCTACTCTCTGGGTCTGGTTGGAGTCTCTGACAGCTGGGTACTGGAGACTCTACTCTCTGGGTCTGGTTGGAGTCTCTGACAGCTGGGTACTGGAGACTCTACTCTCTGGGTCTGGTTGGAGTCTCTGACAGCTGGGTACTGGAGACTCTACTCTCTGGGTCTGGTTGGAGTCTCTGACAGCTGGGTACTGGAGACTCTACTCTCTGGGTCTGGTTGGAGTCTCTGACAGCTGGGTACTGGAGACTCTACTCTCTGGGTCTGGTTGGAGTCTCTGACAGCTGGGTACTGGAGACTCTACTCTCTGGGTCTGGTTGGAGTCTCTGACAGCTGGGTACTGGAGACTCTACTCTCTGGGTCTGGTTGGAGTCTCTGACAGCTGGGTACTGGAGACTCTACTCTCTGGGTCTGGTTGGAGTCTCTGACAGCTGGGTACTGGAGACTCTACTCTCTGGGTCTGGTTGGAGTCTCTGACATCTGGGTACTGGAGACTCTACTCTCTGGGTCTGGTTGGAGTCTCTGACAGCTGGGTACTGGAGACTCTACTCTCTGGGTCTGGTTGGAGTCTCTGACAGCTGGGTACTGGAGACTCTACTCTCTGGGTCTGGTTGGAGTCTCTGACAGCTGGGTACTGGAGACTCTACTCTCTGGGTCTGGTTGGAGTCTCTGACAGCTGGGTACTGGAGACTCTACTCTCTGGGTCTGGTTGGAGTCTCTGACAGCTGGGTACTGGAGACTCTACTCTCTGGGTCTGGTTGGAGTCTCTGACAGCTGGGTACTGGAGACTCTACTCCCTGGGTCTGGTTGGAGTCTCTGACAGCTGGGTACTGGAGACTCTACTCTCTGGGTCTGGTTGGAGTCTCTGACAGCTGGGTACTGGAGACTCTACTCTCTGGGTCTGGTTGGAGTCTCTGACAGCTGGGTACTGGAGACTCTACTCTCTGGGTCTGGTTGGAGTCTCTGACAGCTGGGTACTGGAGACTCTACTCTCTGGGTCTGGTTGGAGTCTCTGACAGCTGGGTATTTTTCCCCCGTAATATTTTCAAATCAAATCAAATTTTATTTGCCACATGCGCTGAATACAACATGTGTAGACATTACAGTGAAATGCTTACTTATAAGCCCTTAACCAACAATGCAGTTTTTTAAAGAAAAAAATAATATTTCATACAGTAATGATGATCAGTAGTATTAGAAATCACCCTGGATCATTATTAAACCCCATAGTATTTCATACAGTAATGATGATCAGTAGTATGAGAAATCACCCTGGATCATTATTAAACCCCATAGTATTTCATACAGTAATGATGATCAGTAGTATCAGAAATCACCCTGGATCATTATTAAACCCCATAATATTTCATACAGTAATGATGATCAGTAGTATCAGAAATCACCCTGGATCATTATTAAACCCCATAGTATTTCATACAGTAATGATGATCAGTAGTATCAGAAATCACCCTGGATCATTATTAAACCCCATAGTATTTCATACAGTAATGATGATCAGTAGTATCAGAAATCACCCTGGATCATTATTAAACCCCATAGTATTTCATACAGTAATGTTGATCAGTAGTATTAGAAATCACCCTGGATCATTATTAAACCCCATAGTATTTCATACAGTAATGTTGATCAGTAGTATCAGAAATCACCCTGGATCAATATTAAACCCCATAGTATTTCATACAGTAATGATGATCAGTAGTATGAGAAATCACCCTGGATCATTATTAAACCCCATAGTATTTCATACAGTAATGATGATCATTAGTATCAGAAATCACCCTGGATCATTATTAAACCCCATAGTATTTCATACAGTAATGATGATCAGTAGTATCAGAAATCACCCTGGATCATTATTAAACCCCACAGTATTTCATACATTTTTTGTTACAAGTGGAACCCTTTCACCACTAAAAGGTTCTAAGTAGAACCTTTTTCACCACCCAAGGGTTCTACCTGAAACAAAAAAGGGTTTTCCTATGGGGACAAACGAAGAACCCCTTTGCGTGTGGTATCAAAATAACTATAAATGGGAATTATCTTCTTGGAGATAAGTGTCAGAATCTGGGCACTAAACTCGCTGTTTTTATGTTTTAATCACTGTTTATATCCATTTCTACTCAGAACAGACTAATAATACCCACCCAGTCCTGTAGATGAATACCTCTCTGAGTGGTTTTACAGTGTCTCAGTCCTGTAGATGAATATCTCTCTGAGTGGTTTTACAGTGTCTCAGTCCTGTAGATGAATATCTCTCTGAGTGGTTTTACAGTGTCTCAGTCCTGTAGATGAATACCTCTCTGAGTGGTTTTACAGTGTCTCAGTCTTGTAGATGAATACCTCTCTGAGTGGTTCTACAGTGTCTCAGTCCTGTAGATGAATACCTCTCTGAGTGGTTTTACAGTGTCCCAGTCCTGTAGATGAATACCTCTCTGAGTGGTTTTACAGTGTCCCAGTCCTGTAGATGAATACCTCTCTGAGTGGTTTTACAGTGTCCCAGTCCTGTAGATGAATACCTCTCTGAGTGGTTTTACAGTGTCTCAGTCCTGTAGATGAATACCTCTCTGAGTGGTTTTACAGTGTCCCAGTCCTGTAGATGAATACCTCTCTGAGTGGTTTTACAGTGTCCCAGTCATGTAGATGAATACCTCTCTGAGTGGTTTGACAGTGTCTCAGTCCTGTAGATGAATACCTCTCTGAGTGGTTCTACAGTGTCTCAGTCCTGTAGATGAATACCTCTCTGAGTGGTTTTACAGTGTCTCAGTCCTGTAGATGAATACCTCTCTGAGTGGTTCTACAGTGTCCCAGTCCTGTAGATGAATACCTCTCTGAGTGGTTTTACAGTGTCTCAGTCCTGTAGATGAATTCCTCTCTGAGTGATATTACAGTGTGTCCGTCCTGTAGATGAATACCTCTCTGAGTGGTTTTACAGTGTCTCAGTCCAGTAGATGAATACCTCTCTGAGTGGTTCTACAGTGTCCCAGTCCTGTAGATGAATACCTCTCTGAGTGGTTCTACAGTGTCTCCGTCCTGTAGATGAATACCTCTCTGAGTGGTTTTACAGTGTCCCAGTCCTGTAGATGAATACCTCTCTGAGTGGTTCTACAGTGTCTCAGTCCTGTAGATGAATACCTCTCTGAGTGGTTTTACAGTGTCTCAGTCCTGTAGATGAATACCTCTCTGAGTGGTTTTACAGTGTCTCAGTCCTGTAGATGAATACCTCTCTGAGTGGTTTTACAGTGTCCCAGTCCTGTAGATGAATACCTCTCTGAGTGGTTTACAGTGTCCCAGTCCTGTAGATGAATACCTCTCTGAGTGGTTTACAGTGTCTCAGTCCTGTAGATGAATACCTCTCTGAGTGGTTTACAGTGTCCCAGTCCTGTAGATGAATACCTCTCTGAGTGGTTTTACAGTGTCCCAGTCCTGTAGATGAATACCCCTCTGAGTGGTTTTACAGTGTCCCAGTCCTGTAGATGAATACCTCTCTGAGTGGTTCTACAGTGTCCCAGTCCTGTAGATGAATACCTCCCTGAGAGGTTTTACAGTGTCCCAGTCCTGTAGATGAATACCTCTCTGAGTGGTTTTACAGTGTCCCAGTCCTGTAGATGAATACCTCTCTGAGTGGTTTTACAGTGTCTCAGTCCTGTAGATGAATACCTCTCTGAGTGGTTTTACAGTGTCCCAGTCCTATAGATGAATACCTCTCTGAGTGGTTTTACAGTGTCTCAGTCCTATAGATGAATACCTCTCTGAGTGGTTCTCCAGTGTCCCAGTCCTGTAGATGAATACCTCTCTGAGTGGTTTTACAGTGTCCCAGTCCTGTAGATGAATACCTCTCTGAGTGGTTCTTCAGTGTCCCAGTCCTGTAGATGAATACCTCTCTGAGTGGTTCTCCAGTGTTTCTGTGTTTAATCTACATGATATATCAGCTCTTACTGGTCAGAATTGAAGGAAAGATGGATGGCGCAAAACACAGGGAAATTCATGAGGGAAACCTGTTTCAGTCTTCCAGAGATTTGAGACTGGGACGGAGGTTCACCTTCCAGCAGGTCAATGACCCTAAGCATACTGCTAAAGCAACACTTGAGTGGTTTAAGGGGAAACATTTAAATATCTTGGAATGGCCTAGTCAAAGCCCAGACCTCAATCCAATTGTGAATCTGTGGTATGAGTTAAAGATTGCTGTACACCAGCGGAACCCATCCAACTTGAAGGAGCTGGAGCAGTTTTGCGTTGAAGAATGGTCAAAAATCCCAGTGGCTAGATGTGCCAAGCTTATAGAGACATACCCCAAGAGACTTGCAGCTGTAATTGCTGCTATGCACGCTCAAGTTTTCAGTTTTTTTGTCTTATTTCTTGTTTGTTTCACAATAAAAATATTTTTCATCTTCAAAGTGGTAGGCATGTTGTGTAAATCAATTGATACAAACCCCCAAAAAATCAATTTTAATTCCAGGTTGTAAGGCAACAAAATAGGAAAAATGCCAAGGGGAGTGAATACTTTCGCAAACCACTTATATATATATACATTTATAATTAAAATTAATATGTTTTGTTTAACTGATTGATCAAACGTTGTTTTTTTTACTTTTATTTGTGGTGTGGTTTTCATATCAGCCCTTTTGAGCTTCCCATCCTCACCTGAACACTATTTTTACCTGTTTATTTATCTGTGTCACGATCGTCTAAGGAGGAGGACCAAGGCGCAGCGTGAAGAGCGAACATACTATACTTTATTAAGTATCACACGATAAACAAAACAATAAACGATAACGTGACGTCCTAGGTCTAAACACAACCAACACGGAACAAGATCCCACAACTACTGTGGGAAAACAGCCTGTCTAAATGTGGTTCCCAATCAGAGACAACCAGCCACAGCTGACACTCGTTGCCTCTGATTGAGAACCACACTGGCCAACATAGAAATAGAACAACTAGAATCTACAACCTAAAACATAAACACATAGAATATACACACCCTGGCTCAACATATAGAGTCCCCAGAGCCAGGGTGTGACAATCTGCAGTGTTTTGTCTTTCACATCTTTTCTTTGGTGTGAATAAAACCTAAAACCTAATTCAGAAATGGTTTCACTTGCAATGACTTGTTATGTTTAAACCGTGATTTAAACTGAGACTCAGTGATATGACATGTAAGGCTGTGTGTCTGCCTGTATTCATATATGGACCTGATTTCCATTCAGACTGCTTTGTCCAGCCAAGTGGCACTTTGTGGGATACATTGAATGTAATGGAGTTGAAGTTGTGTTCCCAGCTGTCCACAGGATGGCGCCAGAGCAGCATAACTGGACGGGTGAGACATGAGTAATATACCAGGGAAATACACTATATATACAAAAGTATGTGGACAACCCTTCAAATTAGTGGATTCGGCTATTTCAGCCAAACCCGTTGCTGACAGGTGTATGAAATCGAGCACACAGCCATGCAATCTCCATAGACAAACATTGGCAGTAGAATGGCCTTACTGAAGTGCTCATTGACTTTCAACATGGCACCGTCATAGAATGCCACCTTTCCAACAAGTCACATTTCTGCCCTGCTAGAGCTGCCCCGGTCAACTGTAAGTGCTTTTGTTGTGAAGTGGAAACGTCTAGGAGCAACAACGGCTCAGCCGTGAAGTTGTAGGCCACACAAGCTCACAGAACGGGACCGCTTAGTGTCTATGGAGATTGCATGGCTGTGTGCTCGATTTTATACACCTGTCAGCAACCGGTGTGGCTGAAATATCCAAATCCACTAATTTGAAAGGGTGTCCACATACTGCTGTATATATAGTGTATAGTTACACAGTGCTTTCGGAAAGTATTCAGACCCCTTGACTTTTTCCACATTTTGTTACGTTAAAGCCTTATTCTAAAATTGATTAAACAGTTTTTTTCCCTCATCAATCTACACACAACATCAAATAATGACAAAGTTATGGGTTTTTAGAACTCCTGTATTGTCTTGGTTGTGTGCTTAGGCTCATTGTCCTGTTGGAAGGTGAACCTTCACCCCAGTCTGAGGTCCAGAGCGCTCTGGAGCAGGTTTTCATCAAGGATCTCTCTGTACTTTGCTCTGTTCATCTTTCCCTCGATCCTGACTAGTCTCCCAGTCCCTGCCACTAAGAAACATCCACACAGCATGCTGCCACCACCATGTTTCACCGTAGTGATGGTGCCAGGTTTTCTCCAGACGTGACGCTTGGCATTCAGGCCAAAGAGATCAATCTTGGTTTCATCAGACCAGAGAATCTTGTTTCTCATGGTCTGAGAGTCTTTAGGTGCCTTTTGGCAAACTCCAAGCGGGCTGTCATGTGCCTTTTACTGAGGAGTGGCCACAGAGGAACTCTGGAGCTCTGTCAGAGTGACCATCGGGTTCTTGGTCACCTCCCTGACCAAGGCCCTTCTCCCCCGATTGCTCAGTTTGGCCGGGCGGCAAGCTCTAGGAAGAATCTTGGTGGTTCCAAACTTATTCCATTTAAGAATGATGGAGGCCACTATGTTCTTGGGACCTTCAATGCTGCAGAAATTTTTTGGTACCCTTCCCCTCGGCACATTCCTGTCTCGGAGCTCTACGGACAATTCCTTCGACCTCATGGCTTGGTTTTTGCTCTGACATGCACTGTCAACTGTGGGACCTTATATAGACAGGTGTGTGCCTTTCCAAATCATGTCCAATCAATTGAATTTACCACAGGTGGAATCCAATCAAGTTGTAGAAACATCTCAGGGATGATCAACGGAAACAGGATGCACATGAGCTCAATTTCGAATCTCATAGCAAAGGGTCTGAAAACTTCTGTAAATAAGGTATTTCTATATATTTGCAAACATGTCTGAAAACCTGTTTTCACTTTGTCATTATGGGGTATTGTGTGTAAATTGATGGGGAAAAATAACTAATTAATCTATTTTAGAATAAGGCTGTAACTTAACAAAATGTGGAAAAAGTCAAGGGGTCTGAATACTTTTTGAATGCACTGTATACTCAATACAATCTAAATCTGATACCTCACTGTCTGTCTTGGACTGATACTGCTTTTTAAACTGCTCTGGTCAGTCTACTCAAATATTTGGACTATACATTTTTATCTCTACAAGCAATACTTTGATAATTTGTCATTTCTAATAATGATACATCCATTTATGAATAGATAGAGCAGGTTTCAGGACACTGATTTAACTGAAAATGTTGAAAAAATATACTGCCACTATTTTCACCACCAAAGAATAGCAGTGTGGTTTTAATATGATTTGACTCTTTGCAGGCTGTCAGGCTGTCTAGTCACAGAGGAAGGCTGTGCTTCTCTTATCTCAGCTCTGAGGTCAAACCCCTCACACCTGAGAGAGCTGGATCTGAGCTACAATCACCCAGGAGACTCAGGAGTCAGACTGCTCTCTGCTGGACTGGAGGATCCACACTGCAGACTGGAGAAACTCAAGTATGTAGAGGGTTTATGTCAATGTTCATATCAGACATGTTGGAGTTATCTGGCTAGTTAAGACAAACATTCTGACCACCACTTGGACTAAGTTATGCGATGTCCGTCTCCAGTCCTTTTCTGCCGTCCATGACGATGTTAACTCCAGTGGTGGAAAAAGTACCCAATTGTCATACTTGAGTAAAAGTAAAGATACCTTAACAGAAAATGACTCAACTAAAAGTGAAGTAAAATACTACTTGAGTAAAAGTCTAAAAGTATTTGGTTTTAAATACACTTAAGTATCAAAAGTAAATGTAATTGCTATAATATACTAAAGTATCAAAAGTAAAAGTACAAGTATAAATCATTTCAAATTCCTTACATAAAGCAAACCAGATGAATTTCTTGTTTTTAAAATGTACGTTCAGCCAAGGCACACTCCAACACTCAGACAATTTACAAACGAAGCATTTGTGTTTAGTGAGTCCCCCAGATCAGAGGCAGTAGGGAGGTTCTCTTGATAAGGGTGTGAATTGGACCATTTTCTGTCCTGCTAAGCATTCAAAATGTAACGAGTACTTTTGGGTGTCAGGGAAAATGTATGGAGTAAAAAGTACATTATTTTCTTTAGGAATGTAGTGAAGTAAAAGTAAAAGTTGTCAAAAATATAAATAGTAAAGTCAAGTACAGATACCCCAAAAAACTACTTAAGTAGTACTTTTAAGTATTTTTACTTAAGTACTTTACACCACTTGTTAACTCTCTTTCTTAGCTAGCTAGACTATGCACTTGCCTCTGCTATCAATACACTGTGCTAACATTAGCCTATTCTGCACCACAGAAAATAACAGTTTTAAACAGTTGTAAAAACCCACTTCTTCCAGACAGAATAGTTCGTGTAGATTCAGACTTACTCATCACCAATCTTTTGTTATGTCTCGTGGGTTTCATAACCACGTCTGTATAATAATTCAATAATTATGAGACAGGAGACAGGAATCAGTTCAACCATTTATCTGGAACGTGATCATCTCAATACATACAAACCCCCATGATGCTCTGCAGCACAACCCCAATATACAACAAATACATACATAAGTAAATGGACACTAAACAAAACTCATAGAGGAATTTAAATGTTCAGTTGTAGAAAGTAGGGCCATGGGATAGGGTCAGAAAGGTCAGTATGTTTGATAACTGGTTCCAGAGGTGACATAACAAGCTTAAGGTCCATTATAACACAGTGAAGTAGAGGTGGGAGCTAAAAGCAGACATGGACAGTGAGACGGTGTGAGGATGTCAGGGGTGAAACACTAGATAAGGACAGGTTGAAATGGCAGGGCTGGTTGTGTTCAGTGTGTGTGTCCAATGTGTGTGTGTGTGTGTCCAGTGTATGTATGTGTGTCCAGTGTGTGTGTGTGTGTGTGTGTGTGTGTCCAGTGTGTGTTTGTCCAGTGTGTGTGTGTGTGTGTGTCCTGTGTGTGTGTGTGTTCAATGTGTGTGTGTCCAGTATGTGTGTGTGTTCAGTGTCAGTGTGTGTGTGTGTGTTCAGTGTGTGAGTGTGTGTATTTCCAGTGTGTGAGTGTGTGTGTTTCCAGTGTGTGTGTGTCCAGTGTGTGTCTGTCCAGTGTGTGTGTGTCCAGTGTGTGTGTGTGTGTGTGTGTGTGAGTCCTGTGTGTGTGTGTCCAGTGTGTGTGTGCGTTCAGTGTGTATGTGTCCAATGTTTATGGATGTGTGTGTCCAGTGTGTGTGTGTGTGTGTGTGTGAATCCAGTGTGTGTGTATGTGTGTGTGTGTGTCCAGTGTGTGTGTGTGGATCCGTGTCCAGTTTGTGTGTGTGTCCAGTGTGTGTGTGTCCAGTGTGTGTGTGTGTGTCCAGTGTGTGTGTGTCCAGTGTGTGTGTGTGTGTTCAGTGTGTGTGTGTGTGTGTCCAGTGTGTGTGTGTGTTCAGCGTGTGTGTGTTCAGTGTGTGTGTGTATCCAGCGTGTATGTTTAGTGTGTGTGTTCAGCGTGTGTGTGTTCAGTGTGTGTGTGTGATCAGTGTGTGTGTGTCCATTGTGTTTGTGTATCCAGTGTGTGTGTCCAGTGTGTGTGTGTGTGTGTGTTCAGTGTGTGTGTGTGTGTGTGTGTGTGTGTCCAGTGTGTGTGTGTCCAGTGTGTGTGTGTGTGTGTCCAGTGTGTGTGTCCTGTGTGTGTGTGTGTGTGTGTGTCAGGTGTGTGTGTCCAGTGTGTATGTGTGTGTGTGTCCAGTGTGTGTGTGTGTGTCCAGTGTGTGTGTGTGTCCAGTGTGTGTGTGTGTGTCAAGTGTGTGTGTGTGTCCTGTGTGTATGTGTGTGTGTGTCCAGTGTGAGTGTGTGTGTGTGTGTGTGTCCAGAGTGTGTGTGTCCAGCGTATGTGTGTGTGTCCAGTGTGTGTGTCCACTGTGTGTGTGTGTTTGTGTGTGTCCAGTGTGTGTGTGTCCAGTGTGTGTGTGTGTGTGTGTGTAAGTGTGTATGTGTGTGTGTCCAGTGTCTTTGTGTGTGTCCAGTGTGTGTGAGTGTGTGTCCAGTGTGTGTGTGTGTCCAGTGTGTGTGAGTGTGTGTGTGTCCTGTGTGTGTGTGTGTCAGGTGTGTGTGTGTCCAGTGTGTGTGTGTGTCCTGTGTGTGTGTGTGTCACATGTGTGTGTTTCCAGTGTGTGTGTGTGTCCAGTGTGTATGTGTGTGGGTCCAGTGTGAGTGTGTGTGTGTGTGTGTGTGTGTGTCCAGCGTATGTGTGTGTGTCCAGTGTGTGTGTCCAGTGTGTGTGTGTCCAGTGTGTATGTGTGTGAGTGTGTGTCCAGCGTATGTGTGTGTGTCCAGTGTGTGTGTGTGTGTGTGTGTTTGTGTGTGTCCAGTGTGTGTGTGTGTGTGTGTGTGTCCAGTGTGTGTCTGTGTCCTGTGTGTGTGTGTGTCCAGTGTGTGTGAGTGTTTGTGTGTCCAGTGTGTGTGTGTGTGTCCTGTGTGTGTGTGTCAGGTGTGTGTGTGTGTGTGTGTGTGTCCAGTGTGTGTGTGTGTCCTGTGTGTGTTTCCTGTGTGTGTGTGTGTGTGTCTGTTTGTCCAGTGTGTGTGTGTGTGTGTCCAGTGTGTGTGTGTCCTCTGTGTGTGTGTGTGTGTATGTGTGTCCAGTGTGTGTGTGTGTCCAGTGTGTGTGTGTCCAGTGTGTGTGTGTGTGTGTGTGTGTCCAGTGTGTGTGTGTGTCCTGTGTGTGTTTCCTGTG
>NC_139989.1:74329177-74361677 GCF_964263955.1 Coregonus lavaretus
TTGTCCAAATAATTACGACTTCTTCAAATGGGAGAACTAGACACATAAAACGCTTTCGTATGTAAACGGAAAAACAGAAATGTATGAAAAACCTAAAATAAAAGGTGACATTCTGTACTGTTGCCTAATATGAAACATTATATCTCAAATACAAAATGCTGGAGCATAGCACCAAATATAAAACTGTAAGCTTCACTATCCAAACACATATGGTGTGGACTATGTGTGCCTGGTAAACACATGTGGATCTGGTGAACAGTTATCAGTTGTTGACCAACTACAGGAATACTGACCTCAGAGTCTCCAGTTTACAGTGGGGATTTCCCAGTCCAGCAGAGAGCAGCTTCACTCCTGAATCCTTCAGGTCATTGTTACTCAGATCCAGCTCTCTCAGGTGTGAGGGGTTTGACCTCAGAGCTGAGATCAGAGAAGCACAGCCTTCCTCTGTGACTAGACAGCGTGACAGCCTGCAAAGAGTCAAATCATATTAAAACCAAACTGCTATTCTTTGGTGGTGAAAATAGTGGCAGTATATGTTTTCTACATTTTCAGATATATCAGTGTCCTGAAACCTGACATATCTATTCATAAATGAATGTATCATTATTAGAAATGACAAATTATCAAAGAATTGCAAAAATGCATTGCAAAAATGCATATGACAAATATTTGAGTAGACTGACCAGAGCAGTTTAAAAATCAGTATCAGTCAAAAGACAGACAGTGAGGTATCATTATTAGAAATGACAAATTATCAACGTTTTGCTTGTAGAGAGACAAATATAAAAGTACAAATACAGTGGTGTGAAAAAGTGTTTGCCCCCTTCCTGATGTGTTATTTGTTTGCATGTTTGTCACACTTAAATGTTTCAGATCATCAAACAAATTTAAATATTAGTCAAAGATAAAATGCAGTTTTGAAATGAAGGTTGTTATTATTAAGGGAAAACAAAATCCAAACCTACATGGCCCTGTGTGAAAAAGTGTTTGCCCCCCCTGTTATAACACAACTCAACTGTGGTTTATCACACCTGAGTTCAATTCCTCTAGCCACACCCAGGCCTGATTACTGCCACACCTGTTCTCAATCAAGGAATCACTTAAATAGGACCTGCCTGACAAAGTTAAGTAGACCAAAAGATCCTCAAAAGCTAGACATCATGCCGAGATCCAAAGAAATTCAGGAACAAATGAGAAAGAAAGTAATTGAGATCCATCAGTCTGGAAAAGGTTATAAAGCCATTTCTAAAGCTTTGGGACTCCAGCGAACCACAGTGAGAGCCATTATCCACAAATGGCGAAAACATGGAACAGTGGTGAACCTTTCCAGGAGTGACCAGCCGACCAAAATGACCCCAAGAGCGTAGCGACGACTCATCCAAGAGATCACAAAAGACCCCACAACAACATACAAAGAGCTGCAGGCCTCACTTACTCAGTTAAAGTCAGTGTTCATGACTCCACCATAAGAAAGAGACTGGGCAAAAATGGCCTGCATGGCAGAGTTCCAAGAGGAAAACCACTGCTGAGCAAAAAAAACATTAAGGCTCGCCTCGTTTTTGCCAGAAAACATCTTGATGATCCCCAAGACCTTTGGGAAAATACTCTGTGGACTGACGAGACAAAAGTTGAACTTTTTGGAAGGTGTGTGTCCCATTACATCTGGCATAAAAGTAACACCGCATTTCAGAAAAAGAACATCATACCAACAGTAAAATATGGTGGTGGTAGTGTGATGGTCTGGGCCTGTTTTGCTGCTTCAGGACCTGGAAGACTTGCTGTGATAAATGGAACCATGAATTCTGCTGTCTACCAAAAAATCCTGAAGGTGAATGTCCGGCCATCTGTTTGTGACCTCAAGCTGAAGCAAACTTGGATTCTGCAGCAGGACAATGATCCAAAACACACCAGCAAGTTCACCTCTGAATGGCTGAAGGAAAACAAAATGAAGACTTTGGAGTGCCCTAGTCAAAGTCCTGACCTGAATCCTATTGAGATGCTGTGACATGACCTTAAAAAGGCAGTTCATGCTCGAAAACCCTCCAATGTGGCTGAATTACAACAATTCTGCAAAGATGAGTGGGCCAAAATTCCTCCAGAGCGCTGTAAAAACTTCATTGGAATTCAAATGTTTGATTGCAGTTGTTGCTGCTAAGGGTGGCCCAACCAGATATTAGGTTGTAGGGGGCAATCACTTTTTCACACAGGGCCATGTGGGTTTGGATTTTGTTTTCCCTTAATAATAACAACCTTCATTTCAAAACTGCATTTTGTGTTTACTTGTGTTATCTTTGACTAATATTTAAATTTGTTTGATGATCTGAAACATTTAAGTGTGACAAACATGCAAACAAATAAGAAATCAGAAAGGGGGCAAACACTTTTTCACACCACTGTAAAACTGAAAGCTTCACTGTCCAAACACATATGTTGTGGACTATGTGTGCCTGGTAAACACATGTGGATCTGGTGAACAGTTATCACTTGTTGACCAACTACAGGAATACTGACCTCAGAGTCTCCAGTTTACAGTGGGGATTCCCCAGTCCAGCAGAGAGCAGCATCACTCCTGAATCCTTCAGGTCATTGTTACTCAGATCCAGCTCTCTCAGGTGTGAGGGGTTTGACTTCAGAGCTGAGACCAGAGAAGCACAGCCTTTCTCTGTGACTAGACAGCCTGACAGCCTGACAAAGAGATCATCATGATATCACAAACACACTGTTAATTTAACACCAGTAGTGTAGAAGGACAATGGCAGATGCATTTGGTTTATTCTCTTAAACAACATATAGATTCATCTTCCGTCTCCTAGAATTGCATGGTCATATTGTTATACTAATATGAACATCAATGCATTGATTCAGTACGTTTTTCAATGTAATATGATATATTATATACATATTATAATACATATATTTCTCTGAACATTTCTTCCTGATGATTAGTACTTAAATGTCATGTTATGTACTCACAGAGCAGCTCTGGAGGCTTTGACCACTGGCAGCAGCCTCAGAAGACCTTCCTCTGATCTGGAGTATTTCTTCAGGTCAAACACATCAAGCTCATTTTCAGAAGTCAGCAACACAAAGACCAGAGCTGACCACTGTGCAGGTGACAGTTCTTCTTCTGAGAGACTTCCTGATCTCAGGTAGCGTTGGATCTCCTCCACTAGAGAATGGTCATTCAGTTCATTCAGACAGTGAAACAGATTGATACACCTCTCTGGAGAGGGATTCTCCCTGATCTTCTCCTTGATGTACTTGACTGTTTCTTCATGGCTCTGTGAGCTGCTTCTTGTCTTTGTCAGTAGACCTCGTAAGTGCTTCTGATTGGACTCCAGTGAGAGGCCCAGAAGGAAGCGGAGGAAAAGGTCCAGGTTTCCTGTCTCACTTTGTAAGGCTTTAACCACAGCACTCTTGTAGACAGTAACTTTACGCTTGTGTCTGATTCTCACAGAAAAGTTCCTGGACGTTGATTGAGGTTTGGCCATTAGATTCTCATTGTTGTTGATGAATGAGAGGAACACATATACAGCAGCCAGAAACTCCTGAATGCTCAGATGCACGAAGCAGTACACCTTGTCCTGGTACAGCCCACATTCCTCTTTAAAGATCTGTGTGCACAATCCTGAGTACACTGAGGCTTCATTGACATCAATGCCAGCCTCTTTCAGGTCTTCTTCATAGAAAATCAGATTGCCATTCACAAGCTGTTGAAAAGCCAGTTTTCCCAGTGACAGAATGCTCTCTTTATTCCAGTGTGGATCTGTCTCTTCTTTCCCAAGATATTTTTCATTCTTCTGTTTGGTATGAAACTCCACAAGGTGTATGAACATCTCAGTCAGGGTCTTGGGCATATCTTCTCTCTTATGTTTCAGCATGTGTTCAAGGACTATTGCAGAAATCCAACAGAAGACTGGAATGTGGCACATGATGTGGAGGCTCCTTGATGTCTTTATGTGTGAGATGATTCTGCTGGCCAGATCCTCATCACTGAATCTCTTCCTGAAGTACTCCTCCTTCTGTGGGTCATTGAACCCTCGTACCTCTGTCACCTGGTCAACACACCCTGAAGGGATCTGATTGGCTGCTGCAGGTCGGGTAGTTATCCAGAGGAGAGCAGAGGGAAGCAGATTTCCCTTGATGAGATTTGTCAGCAGAACATCCACTGAGGTTGACTTTGTGACGTCACAACAGATCTTGTTCTTCTGGAAGTCTAGGGGCAGTCGGCACTCATCCAGACCATCAAAGATGAACAGAACTTTGTACTTGTCGTAGTTGGAGATTCTTGATTGTTTGGTTTCCTGTGAGAAGTGATTGAGAAGTTCAATCAAAGTGTGTTTTTCACCTTTCATCAAATTCAGCTCCCGAAAAGGGAATGAAAATACAAATTGGACATCCTGATTTGCTTTTCCTTCAGCCCAGTCCAGAATGAACTTCTGCACAGAGACTGTTTTTCCAATGCCAGCGACTCCCTTTGTCAGCACAGTTCTGATAAGTTTGTCTTGTCCAGTTAAGGGTTTGAAGATGTCGTTACATTTGATTGCAGTCTCTGGTCTTGCTTGTTTCCTGGTTGTTGTCTCAATCTGTCTCAGCTCATGTTCATTATTGACCTCTTTTGTTCCACCCTCTGTGATGTAGAGCTCTGTGTAGATCTTATTGAGAAGTGTTGGGTTTCCTTGTTTAGCGATCCCCTCAAAAACACATTGAAACTTCTTCTTTAGATTAGATTTGAGTTCACGTTGGCAAATCACAGCAAGCTCATCTGAATGAAGAACTAACACAGAGGATATTAATATTACATCAGTTTTAATGCCTACAGTATTGTAAGACTGTGTCATAAAGTTTTAAATTAAAAGTGTACATTTTTAATGCATTCCACACTGGAGTGACTGATTCTATCACTATTATTATTTGGCATTATTAAAGTTGCCTATATTTCTCTTTCTGTCTAAATTAATCACCACTCTCTCTCTCTCTCTCTCTCTCTCTCTCTCTCTCTCTCTCTCTCTCTCTCTCTCTCTCTCTCTCTCTCTCTCTCTCTCTCTCTCTCTCTCTCTCTCTCTCTCTCTCTCCCTCTCTCTCTCTCTCTCTCCTCTGTCTCTCCTCTTCTCTCTGTCTAAATTAATCAACACAACACACCCCTGCTGCTACTTGATGAGGTCACTAGGTGTTGTGTTAAGGCTGCTACAATATCATTGAGTTACACAGCTACTTTAGCTGTACTTTAGCTACAGCTTTTAAATGTTCTAAAACAGCATTCAACATGAGGCAGACAGCTCTTACTTTTCTCCAGTGTGTCAGCAAGCTCCTTCTGGTTCATTTTCCTCAGGACGTGCAGTGTGATCTTCAGAGCCCCCTCTCTGGCACTGCTCTCCTGCTTCTCATCTTCAGCATCCACCACTTCCTTATCCTGCTTCTGACTCTCAAAGCCTTCTGGGAGTTCTGGACTAAGAATCCTCTTGAACATCTTCAGCTCGTTCTTCACAAATGTCATAATATTCTCTTCAAGCAACTGAAATAAATCAAGTAAATAAGTTAAGCAAGAGACTAAATGCTTTCTCATTGACACATTAATGAATGATTGACAGATCAACTTAACTTGAGGTAAACAAAAACAAATCTACATAACAGGTCCACATACACTGAATATGGAGGCCAGGTCTGTTTGATGACTCTGGGAAGACTGACCACTGAGAATCTCTGACTCTGATCTCTCCTGTTGGTTTCTGTGGACAAAACATCAGATTAGATCTCCTCCTCACACACACACACACACACACACACACACACACACACACACACACACACACACACACACACACACACACACACACACACACACACACACACACACACACTTACACACACAAACACACACAGGGAGGGAATGTAGTGTTGGTTTGATTTTGTTTTAGGACTATGAAAATGGAAAAAAGGTTTAGTCTATGGATTATGAAAACAACAAAAATAAATGGGAAAATGGGAGAGGAGAAATGACTAGAGACAGTGTTGTTTAACTCACTGACCATGACCCATGAGTTCTTCTTACCTTTGTTCAGTAGAAAAGTCTCCCTCTCTAAAGTGTATAGGACGACCCATAGACCAGTCACTCTTCATGGACACACAGCTGGGTACAGGGGAGGCTGGTCTCTCCTGTTTGATTGGGCTTCAACACAACAGAGAAAAACATTACGTCTCTCATCTACTCTGAGCTCAGATGGGGAAACATTAGAAGAGTTTCATTCCAAAACGCTATATATCCATTTTCAGAAATGTTGGTAAATTAGATTTTATTGTTTAAAGAAATTATGAAAGAGATTGGTGTGTTTTTTCAGTAGCTAATCATTGTATGCGCTTGTTCAACGACAGACATGTATTTGTTTAAAATCTATCACTTGATGGTTTCATTTCAGAGAGACAAATAATGATGTTTTTTTGCAAAATGTTCTATATCTGCCTCACTCTCAGAGAAATAAGTAGTACTGCTAGGTTTTACACAGTAATAATATATCTGCCTCACTCTCAGAGAAATAAGTAGTACTGCTAGGTTTTACACAGTAATAATATATCTGCCTCACTCTCAGAGAAATAAGTAGTACTGCTAGGTTTTACACAGTAATAATATATCTGCCTCACTCTCAGAGAAATAAGTAGTACTGCTAGGTTTTACACAGTAATAATATATCTGCCTCACTCTCAGAGAAATAACTAGTACTGCTAGGTTTTACACAGTCAAATGTGGCAGACCGGCTCGATTCGGTCTTATGTAGCAAAATTTGAAATTGTGTATTTTACATTTGATAAAAGTAGAGACTCAGTTAGAAAAAGGTAAATCATACACTACAGTTGAGGAACAATGGGAAAGTTATTCTGCTTTGAAAGATGATAAACTTGTAACCTCACTTTTGAGAAAATGGCCTTTGAATGTTTTGGTTCACCTACTGGAGAGCTCTTCTTTATCTACAGTGGTATTACTTTGGCAGATAATGTCACCCATCTAAATAAATAGTGTATATATATATACAGTGGGGAGAACAAGTATTTGATACACTGCCGATTTTGCAGGTTTTCCTACTTACAAAGCATGTAGAGGTCTGTAATTTTTATCATAGGTACACTTCAACTGTGAGAGACGGAATCTAAAACAAAAATCCAGAAAATCACATTGTATGATTTTTAAGTAATTAATTTGCATTTTATTGCATGACATAAGTAGCCGTAACCTTGTTAATAATCAGTTACCTGAGGTAAACCTACAGGGTTAACGCTCACCAAGTAGCAGTAACCTTGTTAATAATAAGAATAGCGAGTGAAAAGGATCTGGCTACACTCATACTGTCACTGACCATTACGCAAAAAAAGCTAATTGAACAATAAACTTCGGTGTCTCAACACTGTATCGAACTCCGTCGTTATTCCCCAACATCACCTCAGCCCACTCTGCGCGTAACTGGACAATATGCTTGGCGCCAAACCGTACGTGGATACGGACAGTTCTGTACGGGGAGGCGGACAGTTTCAGAACGGGGACATGAGCACTGCCACACAATAAACTAAAAGCAGTCTTTAAAGTCGGGTACATTAGTAATATTCATTTTTTATTATGTCAATCAAAATAAAATCGTTTTTTAAAACAAGATTTTGAGATCTGGGCACGTATTCAAAAAGCGTCTCAGAGTAGAAAAATTGGTCCTCTCTCTCCCCAGACAGACTAATTTAATACTGGGTCATTACAATATTTTGAGATCTGGGCCCATATCCAAAAAGCGTCTCAGAGTAGAAAATGTAGCGTATAAGTGCTGAGAATAAAGCCGTTTTAGTCCTACTCTTATGGGTATAAATTAAAGCTATGCATGAAGCCTCTTTATTCATAAGTGTCCCACCTAGTTGGCAGATATTTAGGACACCTCATGAGCTGTCCTAACCAGTTAAGAGGTACCAGCAGGTGTCTTGATAATAGAAACATGCAGCGTGTCAGTGGTTTCTGTGCCACATGTAATTGCTTTGGAGCAGTGGTGACCTGTCATTCAGGGCAGAGCCCCACCTGTTTAGCAGATGCTCTTACCCAGAGCTTTTACAGTAAGTGCATTCATCTTAAGATAGCTAGGTGAGACAACCAGATAATACAGTCAAATATACAGGATACGAACATTCAATTTCAGCTAAACAATGGATATATAGCGTTTTGCAATAAAAATAATAATAATGATATACATCTAAAATCTATTAATTAAACATCTGAGAAAAGTAATATTGAAGGTTAAGCAACCATAAGCAACCATTTCTGATTAAATAACACGTGAAAAATTATGGAAATAGCATTTAGGAAATAAACTCTTAATAATTCTTAAACAAAATTGTCATCTCACCTCTTAGCTTTGGTGTCATGTTCCCCAGAGAGACTCATTTTAGAGGCAGGGCCCCCCTCCTCTTTCTCCCCAGAGAGACTCATTTTAGACCACTGACCCCTAAACAGAAATCCAACATGTTGGTTGTAGTTAACACAGTAATTCTTGAATGTGAATTGTTATCATTTATTAATTATCTCTTACAAAACATTTACTAACAGACATATCGAAACAGTCAGGTGATTTAATGCAATCACATGAACATGTAGTTGTGACATCTCTTCTCCATGGCCATGTCACACACTTAATTGTTTTCATTAAAAGTCGACCATTTACTATCTTTGAATCTGTTATTTTCTAAACGTATCTGAGAATGTAGACAGAAGGGCTAAAACAGGCTTGATTGATCTGGGGGGGATCAGTGATCTATACAGAAAGGTTTTTTGCAACAATTAAGAGATTTTATATTATTTAAAGTAGGCTAGGTTATAATGTAAAACAGTTTTTTTGTTGTTGTGTAAAGCAGATCAAGGTCTATACCTCAGCAAGTGGCGACCCGTCATTCAGGGCAGGTGGCCTTTCCTGTTTTGCATGTTATTGTGGCATTAATACATGTCACATATCAGTTTGCTAACAATTTAAAAAATATATACACTACCGGTCAAAAGTTTTAGAACACATACTCATTCAAGGGTTCGTCTTTATTTTTACTATTTTCTACATTGTAGAATAATAGTGAAGACATCAAAACTATGAAATAACACATATAGAATCATTTAGTAACCAAAAAAGTGTTAAAGAAATCAAAATATATTTTATATTTGAGATTCTTCAAATAGCCACCCTTTGCCTTGATGACAGCTTTGCACACTCTTGGCATTCTCTCAACCAGCGACCCGTCATTCAGGGCAGGTGGCCTTTCCTGTTTTGCATGTTATTTTGGCATTAATACGTGTCACATATCAGTTTGCAAAAAAAATTTAATAAATAAATATATATATATCATTGAGTTAATAAAGCCGCAAAAAAACATGGTCTCTTTTTTGTTTTCTTGAGTAAGGCAGCTCCAAAATGCAGGTATTTCAGCCTAGCTCAGTGCTTTCTGTGGTGGTGGGGCAAGCCAGCGGAAAATACAGAGCGCTGCGCCGTGATTGGCTCACTGTTCTGTCACTCATTGGGATACTACGTCACTACCAAGTCTAAGGGTAGAGCTAGAAAAGTCAAGCCCCTTGGGTGCTGCCATAGAGTTACATTAGAAGTGCCCATCCAAGAAGTTCATTGGCCACAGATAAAATGACATCAAATCACATTATATCTACAGTAGCTTTGATTGGACTGATCATGTCAACATCATACTTTTCAAAATCTTAGCCAGCAGTCATCATCATGAATCAAGTCGACAATCTACAGGCAAATCCTTTTTATTCCTTGTCATATGAAGATAAATAATGAAGAGAAATGATAGGACAGCTGTCGGGACTCTGCTGTCGGGACTCTGCTGTCGGGACTCTGCTGTCGGGACTCTGCTGTTGGGACTCTGCTGTTGGGACTCTGCTGTCGGGACTCTGCTGTTGGGACTCTGCTGTCGGGACTCTGCTGTCGGGACTCTGCTGTTGGGACTCTGCTGTTGGGACTCTGCTTTATGTAGGCCCTAACAGATTGTGGGCACCGTTTGTCACCGTTATAGTGCAATGAATGTATTGTTTAGTGTTGTGTTGTGGAGTGGCTTTGCTGGCATGCATCCCCCTTTATTTATGTTTTGCCCCACCATGATTGACATGCTAAAATCACCACTGACCTCAGCTATAGCCTAGATGACCAGCCTAAACCTGTTCAGATCAGTTCCCATAACGTTATAACAGTAACAGTAGCAGGAGCCTAGTCCTGATACAGATGGAGGTCTATACCTCAGCTATAGCCTACATATCCTAGATGACCAGCCTAAACCTGTTCAGATCAGTTCCCATAACGTTATAGACCTAACAGTAGCAGGACAGAGCTTGTAGCCTAGGCATGGTATTTTACACACCATTTCAAACGGAGACTATCAGGTTTGTCAGCATGATAAGTGATCATAGCTCAAACCTACTCTGACCATTGAATGTCTGACGTCGACCTAACCTTATAATAGTTTGTAGTTTAGCCTAGACCTACGAGAGTCTGCCCGTCTTTCCTACATATCAACACATTCATCCGACTTCTAATGTTACCGAGAAATATGTGCCACAGTTTCAACAGCCATTGTGTAACTGCGTAGGCTACACACTTACTTTCACGTTCATATGAGGAAATCACATAACTTCTTACAGTCGCTGGTGCAGCCGCCTGTTCTCTTGCAGATGAAGTAGCTTTTATAGGCGACTCATTCAACCAGCCTAAACAACAGTAAATAAAAGATGTCAAATGGTCAAAAGTCAATCCTGATATAGCCATGTACATCAAAGAGAGGTGTATTGCTACAGATGTAGGATCTTAATTTTAGCCAGTTTGCTACAGCAGGAAAATAATCCTGCAGCAACAGGACATTTAAATTATTATGGGAATGGCCGGCAGGGATGTAGCTCAGTTGGTAGAGCATGGCATTTGCAACGCCAGAGTTGTGGGTTCGATTCCAGTATAAAAAATTAAAATGTATGCGCTCGCAATGTAAGTCGCTTTGGATAAGAGCGTCTGCTAAATGACTAAAATGTAAAAAATCACCATGTAGAATTATGTGTACAGATGTAGGATCTTAATTTGATCACCCCCCACTGCAGAATAACTTTCCCTCAACGCAGTAAATTTAAAACTTGTAGTGTATTTGAGGTTTTAAAAGGCTTCTGAAGTTTGTAATTTCCACTTAGAAATGGCAGACTTGAGTTTCCCTTACTAAAAATGTATCAACCGCTACGAAAATGTCCATTAATTATAATTCACATTTCCTGTTGCTGCAGGAACATTTTCCTGCTGTAGCAAACTGGCTCAAATTAAGATCCTACATATGTACATGCAAATGTACTTGGCGAATAAAGGTGATTCTGATTCTGCAAAGGTTGAGTCTCTAGATTCCCTTGCTGCTCTGGGGAAATAATGAAATGGAAATCATGGGCGATTTAAACCGGGACTGGTTATCCTCAAACTTTGAGACCATGTCATTTGTTATATTTCACTCTATTGATAAAGGTAGCTAGAAGGCTGAACCCAGAAGACAACTTTAAATCAACACCTACTGATATTATCCTAAAATCCTTTCACTCATATTGTTGTGTCTCTTTGTTCAACGGACGTCGGGTAGCCTGTGATATTAATATTGTAGCAAACAGCGGGGCAGGGCAGTGAACCCAGGTCGCTGGCCAAAACTAGGTTAACCCTATTGCTGCGATTGGAATTGTAACCTGTCTCACACTGCCCCCTATAAAAGCAAGTCCTGTGCTTCGACTACTCAGACCCCTCACACATCCGGGCCGTGCAATCTGATGGCCTCACAGACACCATACTACTTCTGACACCAATGTAGCAAACAGCGGGGCAGGGAAGTGAACCCAGGTTGCACTTGTAAAAAGGCAAACAACCTACGCATCGCGCCACTGGCGCCAATTGGGTTACTTGGTTGGAATTGCATCATAGTACATGGGAATAATGATGCATTTTATTTAGTAAAGTGGTTTCTTGCATCAAACACAACAACATTTTCAGTCACCTCCTCCTTGTGTGAAGGACAAGTAGATAAACAGGTTAATGTCAAGCTCTGCATGTTTTTTGGAATGTCTCATGGAATGTAGGCTTACATTGAACACCACACATTGGCTGCTACTGTAGGCTGAATGATAGAACAGCTATTTCCATGTTAAATGTTATTGGAGGCCTTTTTTATATTATGATCAAATAGCCTACTTGGTCTCTGTTAAAACTGTAACTTAAAGTGGGTACAGCCTCAGTGTTCACAGTAAACTCACGCCGGAAGATGCACAGATCGCTACACTATAGTAGAACTATGATACAATTACATTTATCATACGAAATGTGAAATGTAGAACTATGACGAATGAATATTGATGTATTGAATTCACAGGAGGTTGGTGGCACCTTAATTGGGGAGGACGGGCTTGTGGTAATGGCTGGAGCGGAAAAGGTGGAATGGTATCATTAATATGAGCCGTCCTCCCCTCAGCAACCTCCACTGATTGAATGTGACTTGCCCACGTCCAGTTAGCGCCATTTTGTATGATTAAACTGTCAAGTCATTATATATTTTCCGTTCTGAGAGCACCTTCCTGATGACTGGCACTCTGTACATTCCTATGGATGAGGCCTGAGCTGGAATGTGAAGATAACTGAAGCTAGCTAACTTTAGAAAACCAGTATATCTAGCTAGCATCATAGTCCACCACTCAGGCTAAGTTCAGTTTACAGCATCAGGCAGACATCAACAGCCGAGTTGTAGGCTACTACCTGGGTCGTATTCATTAGTTTACACAGCAGCCAACAGTTTTGCAACAATGCATGAACAGTTTACTCCAAACGCTGTACAACGTGACCTAAACGGTTTCTGTTGCCAAACGTTTTGCTACGGTGGGCACTAATGAACACACACAACCTGTTTTGAGGAAGTGTAAGTTGTTGTTAGTCTTTCCACAGTATTTATTTGTCTCTCTTTCACACAACATACCTTCCTGAGTGAAAAGCGTTAACAGTAGATTAGAAAGAGTAAATTTTTGTTTGTTGCTTGTTGTGTTTTAAGCCTGTTTTGAGAAGACAAGTCTATAGACCTATGATAAAGTACACTCTTAGAAAAAAGAGTTCCAAAAGGGTCCTCTGGCTGTCCCCACAGGAGAACGCTTTTGGGTTCCAGGTAAAACTCTTCTGGCTTCCATGTAGAACCCTCTGTGGAAAGGGTTCTTCATGGAACCCAAAAGGGTTCTACCTAGGACCAAAAAGGGTTCTACAAAGGGTTCTCCTATGGGGACAGCCAATGAAACCTTTTAGATTCTAGATAGTGTAGGAGCGATCACCCTGGGGCACACAGATGGAAACAGAACGAATTCACCCCACGCATCTAATTTATATCCAAAACATTTTAAGGAGAGTAGGCCTATTATAACACAGTCCACAAAACATATCATCAACTATATGAATACACATAACAATATCATCAACTATATTAATACACATAACAATATCATCAACTATATGAATACACATAACAATATCATCAACTATATTAATACACATAACAATATCATCAACTATATTATTACACATAACAATATCATCAACTATATTAATACACATAACAATATCATCAACTATATTAATATCATAACAATATCATCAACTATATGAATACACATAACAATATCATCAACTATATGAATACACATAACAATATCATCAACTATATGAATACACATAACAATATCATCAACTATATTAATACACATAACAATATCATCAACTATATTAATATTATTATAACAATATCATCAACTATATTAATACACATAACAATATCATCAACTATATTATTACACATAACAATATCATCAACTATAATAATACACATAACAATATCATCAACTATATTAATACACATAACAATATCATCAACTATATTAATATCATAACAATCGTCATCTTACCTTTTATATGTCTCTCAATAGAAGTAGAGTCTGGAATGATCATTCGGTGGTGGAAAGTTCCTTTAGTTTGTTCTGCTCATTTCCATATCAGGTTCTACCTGTTCTCTCTCCCACTCCCTGTCTCTTTATAGCTCTTACAATGTGCCTTGGCATACATTCTACAAGTGTCTGGAACTCCAAATGTAGTTCTGATTTAGTGTTCCAAATGAAAACAATTTGATTAAACAGGTTAATATGGTTAAAATACATTAAGACTGAATAATGCTGTGATTGTTTTTATTATTTTGTATTGAAATGTTTGACTTTATTTTCCCTATGTCCTTTCAATATAGGAACAATTTGTGAAATGACAGCCTTCTGTAAATATGGACAAAAGTCTATGGATTCATTTGATGGTATGTGTCTTGCACCATTATGTAAAATGACAGGTTGAGAAACACTGCATCTTCCTAGGTGCATATGTGAGAAGGAACGCAAACTGTCTCCCTATGTGTGCCATCCCTAAACATCAAGTGTTTGTGGTTCATTAAAATGTTTATTGTCAAGGTTGAAAAAAAGAAAACTCTATTGGAGGGATGTGACATCATTCTTCCACAAGAAATTCCATAATTTGGTGTTTTGTTGATGGTTGTCTTCAATTGGGTTGAGACCTGGTGACTGAGACGGCCATGGCATATTGTGAAACATCAGCAAGTTCAGCAGTTTTCATCACTGAAGCTCCTGCCAAACGTGCCCCAACAATCACCAATCGTTAAGCTCTTCCCGAGCAGGGTCGCAGTCTCTCTTCGTTGCAGCTCCTCTCTCCCCAGGGGTAGCAGCTCCTCTCTCCCCAGGGGTAACAGCTCCTCTCTCCCCAGGGGTATCAGCTCCTCTCTCCCCAGGGGTAGCAGCTCCTCTCTCCCCAGGGGTAGCAGCTCCTCTCTCCCCAGGGGTAACAGCTCCTCTCTCCCCAGGGGTTGCAGCTCCTCTCTCCCCAGGGGTAGCAGTTCCTCTCTCCCCAGGGGTAGCAGCTACTCTCTCCCCAGGGGTAGCAGCTCCTCTCTCCCCATGGGTAACAGCTCCTCTCTCCCCAGGGGTATCAGCTCCTCTCTCCCCAGGGGTAACAGCTCCTCTCTCCCCTAGGATTTGGAAACATCGGTGGCTTAGCCCATAGCAGTAGGGGGGTCCGGGAAGGAATTTCAACAGCTAAATCCATTAATACATCACCAGTGTATTGCCAAAAACCACTCAGGAACTTCAAACATAGACTCTGACCTTTCCAATGAGCCAAACTGATTAAAGAATCCCACAGTACCTAAACACACACACACACACTCTCTCTCTCTCTCTCTCTCTCTCTCTCTCTCTCTCTCTCTCTCTCTCTCTCTCTCTCTCTCTCTCTCTCTCTCTCTCTCTCTCTCTCTCTCTCTCTCTCTCTCTCTCTCTCTCTCTCTCTCTCTCTCTCTCTCTCTCTCTCTCTCTCTCTCTCTCTCTCTCTCTCTCTCTCTCTGCAGTAATTACAATCCCTATATCAGCAATCTGTCTCTGTGTCTTGTCTGGTGTTTCTCTCCATCATATCCTATTCTTCTGTTGCTGTCTCTATGTCTTGTCTGGTGTCTCTCTCCATCACCAGAAATATTGGTGAGGGTTAGGCCTACTCCAATACAACATTGAAAACATGAAAACACGACTACATAACACCATTAAATACAGTTGGAATATAGTTACAACACTCAAACTGTTTCCATCAAACAGAAAAACAACAAGAAAGCTGGATAAACACATTTAGATTTCTACATACTGCACTTTGCTTCTGCATGACCCATATAGCTGTTTAAGGTCATACAAAGGCAGAGTGCAGTATCAGCATTTAAGGGGTCATAGGTCAGATCAGTGGTCATGGTTGATATGATTGGACAAAAAACCCAACTTTAAAGTCATTTTTCTCAGATTCACTGTTTGCGTAGACTGCTCTTTGCCTTTGTAGGGCAGTAGTTCAGGAGGCTTCCCTTGCCCTTAGTCTGCCTCCTGTCCCTCCTATCGCCATGGAGACACCTTCCTGAAAACAATGACTCCATACTTCATGTCCTTAAAGATTAGAATGTTCCAATGTGGTTGGCCAAAAAGATGACAAGATAGATCACACATTCATCATTCAGGGTTACTATCAAACAGAAATGTCACATTTCTGGTTTGTCCATACCTTGTTTCCTGCTTGTAGCAGTGTGCGTTTACAGGAATCGTTCTCTCTAACTATAAGTCACATGATTTCATGAGAATATTTTTCTGCAGTAAGAGGGTAATGCAAGTGAAGGTGTCCTTGGATCAACGTCAACAAGAGTTATAACCAGCATTGTTAAATTAACTGTTGGAATTGCAAAAAATATATATGTTTTTATTGTCAGATACACCGGATAGGTGCAGTGAAATGTGTCGTGTTACAGGGTCATCCATAGTAGTACAGCACCCATGAAGCAAGTTAGTGTTAAGTGCCTTGCTTAAGGGCACATCAACAGATTTTCACATTGACGGCTCGGGTATTCGAACCAGCGACCTTTCAGTTACTGGCCCAACATTCTAATCACTAGGCAATGTGACCATACCATACCAGGTCACGCCCTAAAAGAAGACAATGTTTAAGTGTTCAAATGTAGTCCATGAAGAGGTATTAGGATTATGTGCACAGCTATTCTGCCGTACAATTGCAAACTGCTGCTACACATTTGGTCAAAGATGAGTTCAGACCTAAATCAGGCTTCGTAGTATCTGTCATATCTTGTGACAAAGTGTCCTGGTTCAATTATCTTCCGTTTCAGAGAAAATGGAGGGTCAAATTTGATGAAACTACAAAATCCCAGTAAAAACCAAGGAAACAACAGTAAGTGAGGTTACTGCCAGCTGGCTTTGTTCCACCATGTTCTACTGCAGTTACTACGGTTTTCCTTGGTATTCTATCAGGCTCTGAGTTCAGGCCATCCCGACCATGACACTCACCCTCACACACTCCATGAGACAGCCAGTGATCCAGTTATCGCCAGAATAAACTCGGCACAATCACGCGGAAACACTATGGTTTAAGTCGCATTGAAATGCAAATACCCAGATAATGGTAAGAAAGATAGCAAACAAAATATTGAAACGCTCGCTAACATAAAGAAAAGGACAGCATTGATAGTAATACAAAGTCACATAAGTATAAACTTTCTCCGTGATGAAATAGTTCTTACCTTATGGATAAAAACAGCTTGAGGGTTGCTACAATACAACATTCCAAACATGAAAACACAACTACACAACACCATTAAAAACCACAAGAAAGCTGGATAAACACATTTAGATTTTTTAGATACTGCACTTTGCTTTTGCATGACCGATACAGCTGTTTAAGGTCATACAACGGCAGAGTGCAGTATCAGCATTTAAGGGGTCATAGGTCAGATCAGTGGTCATAATAAGATGATACATCAGTGCATTTACACTTATCTACCTACGACATATTTGGCTGAACAGCAAAAACAACTTTAAAGTCCTTTTTTGTCTTCAGTTGGACTGTTTTCTAGTTGATGCTCTTTGCCTTTGTAGGGCAGTTTATTCAAGCGGTCAACGGACAACAACTCTTAATGCAATCACGGGGAAAACACTTTTGAAAGCAGTTTTGACCTTTGTTAAAAAAAGAGGGGGATCCAAGCTTTCCATTGATAACACGTTTATTTCTATACTCCTACAATCGCGCTAATGCATTGTTTTAAAAATGCAGTTACAACTGGAGTGTCAAGCATGGTTTAGGATCATTCACAACAGAGCTCTTAAAGGGGCAACAGCATCTTAAAACCGGAGTATCAAGCATGGTTTAGGATCATTTGCAACAGAGCTCTTAAAGGGGCAACGGCATCTTAAAACCGGAGTATCAAGCATGGTTTAGGCACATTCACAACAGAGCTCTTAAAGGGGCAATGGCATCTTAAAACCGGAGTATCAAGCATGGTTTATGAACATTTTGCAACAGAGCTCTTAAAGGGGCAACGGCATCTTAAAAGGGCAACTTTGTAATAGAAACCCCCCCAACAACATACAGGCTATATGGTTCAATATGTTAAAATCATTTACCATCTGATAATAGACCATGCATACAGGCTATATGGTTCAATATGTTAAAATCATTTAACATCTGATAATAGACCATGAATATAGGATATATGGTTCAATATGTTAAAATCATTTACCATCTGATAATAGACCATGCATATAGGATATATGGTTCAATATGTTAAAATCATTTACCATCTGATAATAGACCATGCATACAGGATATATGGTTCAATATGTTAAAATCATTTAACATCTGATAATAGACCATGCATACAGGATATATGGTTCAATATGTTAAAATCATTTAACATCTGATAATAGACCATGAATACAGGATATATGGTTCAATATGTTAAAATCATTTACCATCTGATAATAGACCATGCATATAGGATATATGGTTCAATATGTTAACATCATTTACCATCTGATAATAGACTATGCATACAGGCTATATGGTTCAATATGTTAAAATATTTTACCATCTGATAATAGACCATGAATACAGGATATATGGTCCAATATGTTAAAATAATTTAACATCTGATAATAGACCATGCATACAGGCTATATGGTTCAATATGTTAAAATCATTTAACATCATCTTGACCAATATCTTATTGGGCTCATTCATGGAGGTGGAAATGATATTTTAGATGGTGTCAGCGTCATTGTATTTTCATTCATTCTGGAGTAGAACGGCCTTTTTCTTGTCACCAGAACTGAGCATCTTAGAACTGGGCTTCTCAATAAGTTTCCCCAGGAGCACCCTAGGAACCCTGAGCAAGGGGACTGGAATTGGTCAAATTTGCTGTTAATACATTTACAGAAATGATCCTCTTTTCCTAAAAGCACGACGGTCATGAATTATTTACGTGAAAGGGGAGATTAATTTAGCACAAGACAATCAATCTGAGATTGACGTAAGGATATTTTTTTTTTGCTTTAACACCTGAGATTTGGCTGTTCTATGAGTATGAATGGTCTGAGGCAGGCGTTAGATTACAAGCGTTTTCAAGTGTAACGTTAATAACGATGGTTTGGGGGAACTGCTCAGAGATTTAACGATGCTCCTACAAAGGTTCTAACGATGAACTTAGCCTTAAGATGCTTTTGGGAAACCGGATCCTGGATGAGACCATCTGCTAAATGACTAAAATGTCAAATGTATGGTTTTAAACACAAATATCATATTACTGTATTTTTGAAAAAAAAAAATTAAGTATTGATTTCACAAATATTATATTTGTACAGTTCTTTATTAAAAATGTAGTTATTTTTTACATTTGACTGTGTAAAACCTAGCAGTACTACTTATTTCTCTGAGAGTGAGGCAGACATGTATTTGATTATTTGTCTCTCTGAAATGAAAGCATCCAATTATAGATTTTAAACAAATACATGTCTGTCATTGAACAATAAAGGCTAATTTACCAAAACTTCTGAAAAGTGATATATAGCTTTTTTGAATGAAACTCTTCTCATGTTTCCCCATCTGAGCTCAGAGTAGATGAGAGACTGAGGGGCGGTTTCCCAGACAGAGTTTAATTGAAGTCAGGACCAGGTAAATTCTACTGAAGTATCTCCACAATATCCCCACACGTCTTATTACCTGTTCTGTCTGTGTCATGTATACTCCCTCTCCGGCGTTCGAGGTCGCCAGTCTGCTCATTATTATGCACACCTGTCACCATCGTTACGCCCCCTGCGACCAATCAGACTGTCAGGTTTTGGCCATGACTGTTCGGGTTTTGGTCACTAGATGTCCCCATTGCACCTTTTTTGTACCTTTTGTTTTTCTTGCTCTAATTATTGTTTGCACCTGTAGGTCATTCCCTTGTTAGTATTTAAACCCTGTGTGTTCCTCAGTTCCTTGCTCAGTGTTTGTAAGTTAGCACCCAGCCCCAGCCCCAGCCCAAGCCTTGTTTTATATAGATATTTCTCTGGTGGGATTTTCCAGAGGTTCTCTGGTTTAGTTCTTGTGTTTTGTTTGAGTAGTCTTTTGAGGTTTGTTTTTCCCTGCTGTTTTTTACCACTTTGTGGAGTTTCTTTTGTTTTTTGGAGGTTTTTCTCTTTGTGCCTCTTGGCTTTATTTTTGGACATTGTGGATTTAGTTTCTTTGCCTGAAGATTTTGTTCTTTAATTAAACCACCATCTCTAGTACTGCTGTGTCTGCCTCATCTTCTGGGTTCTGACAATTATTAGTGACTGTTTCTCGCACCGGGTCGTGATAGAAACACTGAGCCATTATTATGAACCCAGAGGCAGCCAGTACCCAGGATCTTTTTTCCATGCTGTCCCACCATGAGGGGACTGTCCAACGCCACGAAGCTGCTCTGGTTCAGCAAGAGGCCTTAATGGCTAGACATTCTCAACTTCTGTCAGAGATGCTGACTTCCATAAAGCAGATTTCGGATCGACTTTCCCCGGCAACCGCTTCTGCTCCAGTTCATCCGATTCAAGGGCCCCTGGCAGTTAATCCCCTGGCTGAACCTCGTTTGCCGCCTCCCCAACGGTTCTCAGGGGACCCGAGTGTTTGTAAGGGGTTTTTCACCCAATGTTCTCTCTCCTTTGAGCTGCAACCATCGTCGTTTCCCACCGACCGGTCCAAGATAGCATATATCATCACCCTGCTGTCGGAAAAGGCCCTAGCCTGGGCTACTGCTGTGTGGGATGCCCAAAGTCCCTGCTGTGCCAGCTACTCTACCTTTGCTGAAGAATTCAAGCGAGTGTTTCAAGGTCCTACCAACGGCTCTGACTCAGCCAAACAGCTCCTGACTCTCCGCCAAGGTCGGCGCAGCGTGACGGACTATGCCATCCAGTTCCGCACTGTGGCAGCAGCAAGTGGCTGGAACGACGAGGCGCTCACAGTGTGTTTTTTGAAGGGTCTTTCTGACACCATCCAAGATGAACTGGCCACTCGGGAACCACCGGACAACCTCGAGTCCCTTATCAAGTTGGCTTCACGCATAGACCAGCGTCTGAGAGAGAGAGAACAAAACCATAGACCGCTCACCCTAGCTCCTATCGGTTCCAGCTCAGAGTCTCCACCTTTATCCTCGCTGGCTCCACCAGAACCCATGCAGGTTGGACGCATCTCCCAGGCTGAGAGAGACCGCCGGATGAGGGAGCGATGCTGTCTATATTGCGGCAAACCGGGCCATTTCCGCTCCACGTGTCCCGGGCTCCAGGGAAACGCACTCTCCCGTGCAGGCCTGGGAGGACTGTAACGGGAAACATAACCTCCTCCCATCCATCCAACTCCCGCCTGCTCATTCCTGTTACCCTTTCCTGGGACGACCACGAGTTTTCTCTTCAAGCCTTGGTAGACTCTGGAGCCGCAGGTAACTTCATGGATGGGATCTGGGCGAAGGAGAATGGCGTTCCTTCTGAACCTCTAAGTGACCCCATAAGGGTGACTACGTTGGATAGAAGTCCTTTGGGATCTGGACTTGTCACTCGTGCCACTACCCCCTTACGACTTTCAGTTTCCCAACACCAGGAAGTGATGAACTTTCATCTGATCTCCTGTTCCGAGTTTCCTCTCGTCCTTGGTTATCCCTGGCTTCACAGCCATAACCCTCACATCGACTGGTCTGTGGGCACTATCAAGCAGTGGGGTCCTTTTCGCCTGCACTTACCCAGATCCCTTAAGATCAATCCAACATTTCACATTTCTTTATTAAAACCTATTGTTTTTTCTCCCCTTATCCCGGCAGGCAGACCTCCCCCTCCGCCCCGTGTCATCGGTGGCCAGTCGGCTTATACCGTCCACCGGATACTGGATTCCCGCCGGGTGCAGCGGTCCTGGCAGTATCTGGTGGACTGGGAAGGCTACGGTCCCGAGGAGCGCTCCTGGGTTCCTGCCAAGGACATACTGGACCCTGACCTCATTCGTCAGTTCAGGGCCCTCCACCCTGAGAAGGCTGGTAGGAACGTCAGGAGCCGTTCCTAGGAGGGGGATTCTGTCAGGTTTTGGCCATGACTGTTCGGGTTTTGGTCACTAGATGTCCCCATTGCACCTTTTTTGTACCTTTTGTTTTTCTTGCTCTAATTATTGTTTGCACCTGTAGGTCATTCCCTTGTTAGTATTTAAACCCTGTGTGTTCCTCAGTTCCTTGCTCAGTGTTTGTAAGTTAGCACCCAGCCCCAGCCCAAGCCTTGTTTTATATAGATATTTCTCTGGTGGGATTTTCCAGAGGTTCTCTGGTTTAGCTCTTGTGTTTTGTTTGAGTAGTCTTTTGAGGTTTGTTTTTCCCTGCTGTTTTTTACCACTTTGTGGAGTTTCTTTAGTTTTTTGGAGGTTTTTCTCTTTGTGCCTCTTGGCTTTATTTTTGGACATTGTGGATTTAGTTTCTTTGCCTGAAGATTTTGTTCTTTAATTAAACCACCATCTCTAGTACTGCTGTGTCTGCCTCATCTTCTGGGTTCTGACAATTATTAGTGACTGTTTCTCGCACCGGGTTGTGACACAGACTCACCTGGACTCCATCCCCTTCCTGATTACCTCCCCTATATCAGTCACTCCCTTTGGTTCCTTCCCCAGGCGTTATTGATTCTGTTTCAGTGCTTCATGTCTGTACGCTACTCCTGTTTCTTGTTTTGTTCTATGTATTATTACATTCACTTCCTGTACTTGCTTCCTGACTCCCAGCGTTCACGTTGCAGTCTGGCTGTAGCAGGCTGCCTAGTAAATTAAATGTCTTTGGCCCCATTACACTAAAACATGGAGGCACAATGTTGTCCTCATCCATGTCATTTACAAGAACAAAATATTCTAACTGTTCTGTATATGAGCTCCACTGCTCAATACTTTCATCAAACTGTCCAATGTTTCCAACATTTCCAATAATTTTTCGTATCTCAATAAGCTCCTGATTGTCACTCACTTCAATATTGTCCTCAACCACAGCAATATTTTCCTCAGTCACGTGATCTTCATTCACTTCACTCACTGACGTTTCCTCCTAAGTTCGCTCATTTAGCAGTTTTAATTAAAAGGTTTTGTCTTCGCAGTTTAATAAATGTCTTTCCTGTAATCAATGTATATTCCATCTTTTTAATCAAGTTGTTTTCCCGCTCCGAAGTCCGTCTCCAGTCCTGTTAACTCTCTTTCTTAGCTAGCTCGACTATGCACTTGCCTCTGCTAGCAATACACTGTGCTAACATTAGCCTATTCTGGACCACAGAAAATAACAGTTTTAAACAGTTGTAAAAACCCACTTCTTCCAGACAGAATAGTTCCTGTAGATTCAGACTTACTCATCGCCAATCTTTTGTTATGTCTCGTGGGTTTCATAACCACGTCTGTATAACAATTCAATAATGATGAGACGGGAGACAGGAATCAGTTCAACCATTTATCTGGAACGTGATCATCTCAACACATACAAACCCCCATGATGCTCTGCAGCACAACCCCAATATACAACAAATACATAAATACGTAAATGGACACTAAACAGAACTCATAGAGGAATTTAAATGTTCAGTTGTAGAAAGCAGGGCCATGGGATAGGGTCAGAAAGGTCAGTATGTTTGATAACTGGTTACAGAGGTGACATAACAAGCATAAGGTCCATTATAACACATTGATGCAGAGGTGGGAGCTAAAAGCAGACATGGACAGTGAGACGGTGTGAGGAGGTCAGGGGTGAAACACTAGATCAGGACAGGTAGAAATGGCAGGGCTGGAAATAGACACAGAGACACATTCTGATCATGGCTCAGACCTGACCTGAGACACCCAAACAGAAGATGCCATAGCAAAGTCCTGTCCAGTAGGCTATATGGGATTTCCTTTCATCAAAATCCAACACATGGAAATGTGTCCAGTGTGTGTGTGTGTCCAGTGTGTGTGTGTGTGTGTCCAGCGTGTGTGTGTCCAGTGTGTGTGTGTGTGTCCAGTGTGTGTGAGTGTGTGTGTCCAGTGTGTGTGTTTGTGTCCAGTGTGTGTGTGTGTGTGTGTGTGTGTGTGTCCAGTGTGTGTGTCCTGTGTGAGTGTGTGTCAGGTGTGTGTGTGTCCAGTGTGTATGTGTGTGTGTCGTTTGTGTGTGTGTCCAGTGTGTATGTGTGTGGGTCCAGTGTGAGTGTGTGTGTGTCCAGTGTGTGCGTCCAGTGTGTGTGTATGTTTCTGTGTGTCCAGTGTGTGTGAGTGTGTGTGTCCAGTGTGTGTGTGTCCAGTGTGTGTGTCCAGTGTGTGTGTGTGTGTGTCCAGTGTGTGTGAGTGTGTGTGTGTGTAAGTGTGTATGTGTGTGTGTCCAGTGTGTGTGTGTGTCCTGTGTGTGTGTCTTGTGTGTGTGTGTGTGTGTCAGGTGTGTGTGTGTCCAGTGTGTGTGTGTGTGTCCAGTGTGTGTGTGTGTCCAGTGTGTGTCCTGTGTGTGTGTGTGTGTCAGGTGTGTGTGTCCAGTGTGTATGTGTGTGTGTCGTGCGTGTGTGTGTCCAGTGTGTATGTGTATGGGTCCAGTGTGAGTGTGTGTGTGTGTGTGTCCAGTGTGTGTGTGTCCAGCGTATGTGTGTGTGTCCAGTGTGTGTGTCCAGTGTGTGTGTGTGTTTGTGTGTGTCCAGTGTGTATGAGTGTGTTTGTCCAGTGTGTGTGCGTGTGTGTGTGTCCAGTGTGTGTGTGTTCAGTGTGTGTGTGTGTCCTCTGTGTGTGTCCTGTGTGTGTGTGTGTCAGGTGTGTGTGTGTGTCCAGTGTGTGTGTGTCCTGTGTGTGTGTGTCCTGTGTGTGTGTGTGTGTGCCAGGTGTGTGTGTGTGTGTGTGTCCAGTGTGTGTGAGTGTGTGTGTCCAGTGTGTGCGTGTGTGTGTGTCCAGTGTGTGTGTGTGTCCTGTGTGTTTGTGTGTGTCAGGTGTGTGTGTGTCCAGTGTGTATGTGTGTGTCCTGTGTGTGTGTTTCCAGTGTGTATGTGTGTGTGTCCAGTGTGTATGAGTGTGTGTCCTGTGTGTGTGTGTGTGTGTTTGTTCAGTTTGTGTGTGTGTGTGTGTGTATGTTTGTGTGTGTGTGTGTGTGTGTCCAGTGTGTGTGTCCAGTGTGTAAGTGTGTGTGTGTGTGTCCAGTGTGTGTGTGTGTGAATCTAGTGTGTGTGTGTGTGTGTGTGTGTGTGTCTAGTGTGTGTGTGTGTGTGTGTGTCCAGTGTGTGTGTGTGTCCAGTGTGTGTGTGTGTCCAGTGTGTGTGTGTTTGTCCAGTGTGTGTGTGTTGCCTCTGTGTGTGTCCTGTATGTGTGTGTGTGTGTGTTAGGTGTGTGTGTGTCCAGTGTGTATGTGTGTGTCCTGTGTGTGTGTTTCCAGTGTGTATGTGTGTGTGTCCAGTGTGTGTGTGTGTGTGTCCAGTGTGTGTGTGTCCTCTGTGTGTGTGTGTGTGTGTCCAGTGTGTGTGTGTTCAGTGTGTGTGTTTGTGTGTGCCCAGTGTGTGTGTGTGTGTCCACAGTGTGTGTGTGTCCATTGTGTGTGTGTGTCCAGTGTGTGGGTGTGATTGTCCAGTGTGTGTCCAGTGTGTGTGTGTGTGATCAGTGTGTGTGTGTCCTGTGTGTGTGTGTGTGTGTTTTTCCAGTGTGTGTTTGTCCGGTGTGTGTGTGTTCAGTGTGTTTGTTCAGTGTGTGTGTACGTGTGTGTGTGTGTGTACAGTGTTTGTATCAAGTGTGTTTGTGTGACCAGTGTGTGTCAGTGTGTGTGTCCAGTGTGTGTGTGTGTGTGTGTGTGTGTGTGTGTCCAGTTTTTGTCTGTGTCCAGTGTGTGTGTGTGTCCAGTGTGTGTGTCCAGTGTGTGTGTGTGTGTCCACAGTGTGTGTGTGTCCATTGTGTGTGTGTGTCCAGTGTGTGGGTGTGATTGTCCAGTGTGTGTCCAGTGTGTGTGTGTGTGATCAGTGTGTGTGTGTCCTGTGTGTGTGTGTGTGTGTTTTTCCAGTGTGTGTTTGTCCGGTGTGTGTGTGTTCAGTGTGTTTGTTCAGTGTGTGTGTATGTGTGTGTGTGTGTGTACAGTGTTTGTATCAAGTGTGTTTGTGTGTCCAGTGTGTGTCAGTGTGTGTGTCCAGTGTGTGTGTGTGTCCAGTGTGTGTGTGTCCAGTGTGTGTGTGTGTCCAGTGTATGTATGTGTGTGTGTGTGTCCAGTGTTACCATGGTTATTATTTACAGGGACACTGAGGAGTCAACATCAACCACAAACCCTGGATAGAGGGGCTCAGTGAATGTGGAGTGGAATGTGTTCAGGTGGGTCAGTGTGTCAGAGGAGACTCTGTAGAAGGACAGAATGCCGGCTGGCCAGTCCAGATACACTCCTACTCTGTGGGGGCTGGAGGAGGGGACGTCTATGGTAGTGGACTTATTATTGTGCCTGGCAGAGTAACTGTTGTCAGAGCAGAGCAGACTCCAGGACTTGTCATTACATCCAATCCCACAGTCACCACCCACTCCTCTCCTGCTGATTCCTTTATATGTCACTCCTATATCAGCCCCTCTCCCACTCCACTCTACCTCCCAGTAACAGCGTCCAGTCAGACCCTCTCTACACAGCACCTGTTCCCAGCCCTCAAATCTCTCTGGGTGATCAGGATACGGCTGCTCCTCTCTCCTACATGTCACCTTTCTGTTCTCCTCAGACAGAGAGAGGAATCTGTTTACTGTGTTTGGGTCCAGTGTGAGATCACAGACATCTGATGGATGAAACCAGACACAATATTACAAATCATCATCATTCACATTAGAATGTTAACTCACTTTTCACTAATTCATTTAATTTCGATGTTTCTAGGTATCAAAAGGAGAAGTTAAGGTAACTTGAGACTTGTTCAATGATCATATGTTATACTGTATGGTAATATAAAATACACTTATTCCCATTAATTACACACACACACACACACACACACACACCTGTATGCATGCATGAACACAAACACACATTTCTAATGTAACAGGAACACGCCACACACACAGACACACATATTGTCAAAGCAACTCTTTGTAAACTTTGGTGTCCCTGATTTGTGATTCTGTAGAACTACAGCTGATATTTAATATGACCAAGTAAGTAATGATGGTGGTCTTTGACTTTGACTTCACTTGAATTAAGACTTATTCTTAGTCATATTCTTCACAGCAGTCAACACTCACATTTTCTAAGTCCAGGTTTAATTGTGTTCTCTCCGCCATGTTCCACACTGTAGCGGTAAGCAGAAGAACAGACAGTCATTGAGGGATACACCTGAACTCACACACACACACACACACACACACACACACACTGGACACACACACACACTGGACACACACACACACACACTGGACACACACACACACTGGACACACACACACAATGGACACACACACACATTGGACACACACACACACTGGACACACACACTGGACTAACACACACTGGACACACACACACTGGACACACACACACACACTGGACACACAAACACACACACACACTGGACACACACACACACACACATGACACACACACACACACACATACACACACTAGACACACACACACACTGAACACACACACACTCTGTACACACGCAAACACATACACACACTGGACACACACAAACACACACACACACACAAACACACACACACACACACACACAATGGACACACTGGACAAACACACACACTGAACACCGTCACACTGGACATACACACACACACACACACTGGACACACACACACACTGTACAAATACACACACACACACACTGAACACACACTCTGGACACACACATACACTAGACACACACACTGGACACACACACACACTGGACACACACACACACCGGACACACACATATACACTGGACACACTCACACACTAGACACAAACACACACACACACACACACACACACACACTGGACACACACACACACTGGACACACACACACATTGGACACACACACACACACACACACACACACACACACACTGGACACACACAAACATACACACACACACACACACACACTGGACACACACACACACACACACTGGACAAACACTCACACTGGACACACACACACACACACACTGGACACACACACACAGTGAACACACACACTGGACAAACACACACACAAACACACACACACACACAAACACACACACACTGGACACACACACACACTAGACACACTCACACTGGACAAACACACACACTGGACACACTCACACTGTACACACACACACACACACACACTGGACACACACACATTGAACACACACACACACACTGGACACACACACACTGGACACACACACACACACTGGACACACACACACTGGACACACACACACACTGAACACACACACACACTGGACACACACACACACACACACTGGACACACACACACTGGACAAACTCACACTGGACAAACTCACACTGGACACACACACACACACCGGACACACACACACACACACACACACACACACACCGGACACACACACACGCACACATACACTGGACACACACACACACACACACACACTGGACACACACAAACACACACACACACACACACACACACACACACACACACTGGACAAACACACACACTGGACACACACACTGGACACACACACACACTGAACACACACACACACACACACACACACACACACACACACACACACACACACACACACACACACACACACACATTGGACACACACACACTGGACACACACACACACACACACTGGACACACACTGGACACACTCTGGACACACACTGGACACACACACACACACTGGACATACACACACACACACACTGGACACACACACACACACATACTGGACACACACACACTGAACACACACACACACTGGACACACACACTGGACACACAAACACACTTGATACACACACACACACTGGACACACACATACACACTGGACACACACACACACTGGACACACACACACACACACTGGTCACACACACACTGGACACATTTCCATGTGTTGGATTTTGATGAAAGGAAATCCCATATAGCCTACTGGACAGGACTTTGCTATGGCATCTTCTGTTTGGGTGTCTCAGGTCAGGTCTGAGCCATGATCAGAATGTGTCTCTGTGTCTATTTCCAGCCCTGCCATTTCTACCTGTCCTGATATAGTTTTTCACCCCTGACCTCCTCACACCGTCTCACTGTCCATGTCTGCTTTTAGCTCCCACCTCTACTTCACTGTGTTATAATGGACCTTATGCTTGTTATGTCACCTCTGTAACCAGTTATCAAACATACTGACCTTTCTGACCCTATCCCATGGCCCTACTTTCTACAACTGAACATTTAAAATCCTCTATTAGTTTTATTTAGTGTCCATTTACTTATCTATGTATTTGTTGTATATTGGGGTTGTGCTGCAGAGCATCATGGGGGTTTGTATGTGTTGAGATGATCACGTTCCAGATAAATGGTTGAACTGATTCCTGTCTCCTGTCTCATCATTATTGAATTGTTATACAGACGTGGTTATGAAACTCACGAGACATAACAAAATATTGGCGATGAGTAAGTCTGAATCTACAGGAACTATTCTGTCTGGAAGAAGTGGGTTTTTACAACAGTTTAAAACTGTTATTTTCTGTGGTCCAGTCTAGGCTAATGTTAGCACAGTGTATTGCTAGCAGAGGCAAGTGCATAGTCCAGCTAGCTAAGAGAGAGTTAGCATCGTCATGGACGGCAGAAAAGGACTGGAGACGGACGTCGGAGCGGGAAAACAACTTGATTAAAAGGGAGGAACATACAGTGATTAAAGGAAAGGACATTTATTCAACTGTGAAGATGAACCTTTTAATTAAATCTGCTAAATGAGCGAACTTAGGAGGAAACGTCAGTGAGTGAAGTGAATGAAGATCATGTGACTGAGGAAAATATTGCTGTGGTTGAGGACAATACTGAAGTGAGTGACAATCAGGAGCTTATTGAGAAATGAACAATTATTGGAATTGTTGGAAACTTTGGACAGTTTGATGAAAGTATTGAGCAGTGGAGCTCATATACGGAACGGTTAGAATATTTTGTTATTGTAAATGACATGGATGAGGACAACATTGTGCCTACATGTTTTAGTGTAATGGGGCCAAAGACATTTAATTTACTAGGCAGCCTGCTACAGCCAGACAGAACAGGTAATAAGACGTATGGGGATATTGTGGAGATACTTAAAGGACATTTTTCACCAGAACCACTAGTTAATGCTGAAAGGTTCAGGTTCCACAGGAGACATCAGGAAGACGGAGAATCAGTAACAATGTTTGCTGCTGCATTAAAGAAACTACCAGAACACTGAGTTTAATGCTGTTCTAAATGACATCATTAGAGACAGACTAGTATGTGGGCTACGGAGTGAAGCTACACAAAAGAGACTGTTGACTGAAAGTTATACTTATATTAACATACATTATAAACATTCATAATTCCATTATGACTTTCCTCATCCTGAAAATAAATACAGATCATTATCTCAATGCATTCTCAATACTATCACTTTAGCAGTGTATATACCTACTATCATCTCCAGATCGTCAGTTTCCTCGTAGCCATCTGTAGCATCGGTTGACCTGATACCTGTTCAATCTCCCCTCTATCCATACCTCCGTTGGTGTAGACTGTGTGATGATGCATGAACCTTCTTCCTTCACTAGTTCTATGATCATGCAGAGTCCTTCTCCATTTATCACCGTCTCTCTGTGGAGTGTATCCTTCTGTCAGCGTACCAATAGTCTCTGCTGCAAAAACACACAGACAAAACAAAACAATGCTCAGCTGAAGCGGTGCCACCTTCCTCCTCTGCGTTAGAAAAGTCCTACAATGGTCCATATAGATCTAGGAATCTCTCTCTCTTACTTGCCCCTCCATCAAGGTAGCCATCAACACCTATTACTAACCTTCCCACTTGGGTGTTGTCCACCTCTGATTTCCTTAATCCTTTACCACCACATCGTCTCCAAGTCGCAGAAAATGTCCAGATTCTCCTGGTTGGTCTGGCAGACAAACCTTCACCTTTTCAAAAGAAAGTCTGCATAACATTGTTAGTTGAGACACAGCATGCTACTTCATCCTGTCTTCTTATCAGTCCTGATAAGCCTTTTATATTAGGAAGTACACATTCTCAGTTTGTTACCTGTATAAAAGACACCTGTCCACAGAAGCAATCAATCAATCAGATTCCAAACTCTCCACCATGGTCAAGACCAAAGAGCTCTCCAAGGATGTCAGGGACAAGATTGTAGACCTACACAAGGCTGGAATGGGCTACAAGACCATCGCCATAGAGAGAGAAGGGGAGGGAACAGCCATAGAGAGAGAAGGGGAGGGAACAGCCATAGAGAGAGAGAAGGGGAGGGAACAGCCATAGAGAGAGAGGGGGAGGGAACAGCCATAGAGAGAGAGAAGGGGAGGGAACAGCCATAGAGAGAGAAGGGGAGGGAACAGCCATAGAGAGAGAAGGGGAGGGAACAGCCATAGAGAGAGAGAAGGGGAGGGAACAGCCATAGAGAGAGAAGGGGAGGGAACAGCCATAGAGAGAGAGAAAGGGAGGGAACAGCCATAGAGAGAGAAGGGGAGGGAACAGCCATAGAGAGAGAAGGGGAGGGAACAGCCATAGAGAGAGAAGGGGAGGGAACAGCCATAGAGAGAGAGAAGGGGAGGGAACAGCCATAGAGAGAGAAGGGGAGGGAACAGCCATAGAGAGAGAGGGGGAGGGAACAGCCATAGAGAGAGAGGGGGAGGGAACAGCCATAGAGAGAGAGGAGGAGGGAACAGCCATAGGGAGAGAGGGGGAGGGAACAGCCATAGAGAGAGAAGGGGAGGGGACAGCCATATATAGAGAGGGGGAGGGAACAGCCATAGAGAGAGAAGGGGAGGGAACAGCCATAGAGAGAGAGGGGGAGGGAACAGCCATAGAGAGAGAAGGGGAGGGAACAGCCATAGAGAGAGAAGGGGAGGGAACAGCCATAGAGAGAGAGAAGGGGAGGGAACAGCCATAGAGAGAGAGGGGGAGGGAACAGCCATAGAGAGAGAGAAGGGGAGGGAACAGCCATAGAGAGAGAAGGGGAGGGAACAGCCATAGAGAGAGAAGGGGAGGGAACAGCCATAGAGAGAGAGAAGGGGAGGGAACAGCCATAGAGAGAGAAGGGGAGGGAACAGCCATAGAGAGAGAGAAAGGGAGGGAACAGCCATAGAGAGAGAAGGGGAGGGAACAGCCATAGAGAGAGAAGGGGAGGGAACAGCCATAGAGAGAGAAGGGGAGGGAACAGCCATAGAGAGAGAAGGGGAGGGAACAGCCATAGAGAGAGAGGGGGAGGGAACAGCCATAGAGAGAGAGGGGGAGGGAACAGCCATAGAGAGAGAGAAGGGGAGGGAACAGCCATAGAGAGAAAGGGGAGGGAACAGCCATAGAGAGAGAAGGGGAGGGAACAGCCATAGAGAGAGAAGGGGA
>NC_139989.1:74364177-74429177 GCF_964263955.1 Coregonus lavaretus
GAGGGCACGACAAAGCCTATTCGAGAGCATCCTGACTGGTTGCATCACCACCTGGTATGGCAACTGCTTGGCCTCCGACCACAAGGCACTACAGAGGGTAATGCGTACGGCCCAGTACATCACTGGGGCCAAGCTTCCTGCCATCCAGGACCTCTATACCAGGCGGTGTCAGAGGAAGGCCCTCAAAATTGTCAAAGACTCCAGCCACCCTAGTCATAGACTGTTCTCTCTGCTACCGCACGGCAAGCGGTACCGGAGTGCCAAGTCTAGGTCCAAAAGGCTTCTCAACAGCTTCTACCCCCAAGCCATAAGACTCCTGAACAGCTAATCATGGCTACCCGGACTATTTGCACTGCCCCCCCACCCCATCCTTTTATGCTGCTGCTACTCTGTTAATTATTCATGCATAGTCACTTAAGCTCTACCCACATGTACATATTACTTCAACCACCTCAACTAGCCGGTGCCCCCGCACATTGACTCTGCACCGGTACCCCCCTGTATATATAGCCTCTCTACTGTTATCTTATTTGACTTCTGCTCTTTTTTTCTCAACACTTTTTTTGTTGTTGTTTTATTTTTACTTTTTTGTTAAAAATAAATGCACTGTTGGTTAAGGGCTGTAAGTAAGCATTTCACTGTAATGTCTGCACCTGTTGTATTCGGCGCATGTGGCCAATAAAATTTTATTTTATTTTATTTGATTTACCTGTTTCCATAACAACGTCTATCCAAATCTTGTTTAGGTACTAAGTACATTTTATTGGCCATCACACTCTGTGTCCAACCGATTTTAAATTCACGATTAAATAAGAAAACAGAGCTTTGGTGGCGTCCTCATTGCTTTCCATAAAGTAGGATTTACGGCTAGAATGTTTATTTGTTGTTTGTCTCTAGGGTTTTTGAATAAAACCAAGTAATTGGCGTTCAAGATAATGGTACGGCTATTTGACCTTGGTGAAACACATTTTGTACGAAGTAACACACTGACAAGTTTTGATGATTTTGATGTATATTGAGTAAAAGCTTGAGCTATTTCAGGATGTTCACTACCGGCAAAAAACATATAATCCAAAACCAGCAGATGTTTTTTTATGAGGAGGTAAGCATTCATCATCAGACAGGGATGCTGGTATTCCTTCAACAAATTAGATTTTTATTTTCATCAACAACTCATCATACAAAAGTTGATAACATGAATAACACCACACAATATTGTCAGGTTTCTGAGATAATACATGTTCAGAATTCTCTAAAATCCTTTTTACAAAACAAGTTTTACCGCTATTGGATGGTCCTGCGATTAAGGCTGAAAATGGTAGTTGCAACCTAGGATCAAAACCTTCTACAGTGGTCCCGTCAGGTAAAAGGATTGGAACATAAAGTCAGTAACCAAAGGGTAAGGTGGTCCCGTCAGGTAAAAGGATTGGAACATAAAGTCAGTAACCAAAGGGTAAGGTGGTCCCGTCAGGTAAAAGGATTGGAACATAAAGTCAGTAACCAAAGGGTAAGGTGGTCCCGTCAGGTAAAAGGATTGGAACATAAAGTCAGTAACCAAAGGGTAAGGTGGTCCCGTCAGGTAAAAGGATTGGAACATAAAGTCAGTAACCAAAGGGTAAGGTGGTCCCGTCAGGTAAAAGGATTGGAACATAAAGTCAGTAACCAAAGGGTAAGGTGGTCCCGTCAGGTAAAAGGATTGGAACATAAAGTCAGTAACCAAAGGGTAAGGTGGTCCCGTCAGGTAAAAGGATTGGAACATAAAGTCAGTAACCAAAGGGTAAGGTGGTCCCGTCAGGTAAAAGGATTGGAACATAAAGTCAGTAACCAAAGGGTAAGGTGGTCCCGTCAGGTAAAAGGATTGGAACATAAAGTCAGTAACCAAAGGGTAAGGTGGTCCCGTCAGGTAAAAGGATTGGAACATAAAGTCAGTAACCAAAGGGTAAGGTGGTCCCGTCAGGTAAAAGGATTGGAACATAAAGTCAGTAACCAAAGGGTAAGGTGGTCCCGTCAGGTAAAAGGATTGTAACATAAAGTCAGTAACCAAAGGGTAAGGTGGTCCCGTCAGGTAAAAGGATTGGAACATAAAGTCAGTAACCAAAGGGTAAGGTGGTCCCGTCAGGTAAAAGGATTGGAACATAAAGTCAGTAACCAAAGGGTAAGGTGGTCCCGTCAGGTAAAAGGATTGGAACATAAAGTCAGTAACCAAAGGGTAAGGTGGTCCCGTCAGGTAAAAGGATTGTAACATAAAGTCAGTAACCAAAGGGTAAGGTGGTCCCGTCAGGTAAAAGGATTGTAACATAAAGTCAGTAACCAAAGGGTAAGGTGGTCCCGTCAGGTAAAAGGATTGGAACATAAAGTCAGTAACCAAAGGGTAAGGTGGTCCCGTCAGGTAAAAGGATTGGAACATAAAGTCAGTAACCAAAGGGTAAGGTGGTGCCGTCAGGTAAAAGGATTGGAACATAAAGTCAGTAACCAAAGGGTAAGGTGGTCCCGTCAGGTAAAAGGATTGGAACATAAAGTCAGTAACCAAAGGGTAAGGTGGTCCCGTCAGGTAAAAGGATTGGAACATAAAGTCAGTAACCAAAGGGTAAGGTGGTCCCGTCAGGTAAAAGGATTGGAACATAAAGTCAGTAACCAAAGGGTAAGGTGGTCCCGTCAGGTAAAAGGATTGGAACATAAAGTCAGTAACCAAAGGGTAAGGTGGTCCCGTCAGGTAAAAGGATTGGAACATAAAGTCAGTAACCAAAGGGTAAGGTGGTCCCGTCAGGTAAAAGGATTGGAACATAAAGTCAGTAACCAAAGGGTAAGGTGGTCCCGTCAGGTAAAAGGATTGGAACATAAAGTCAGTAACCAAAGGGTAAGGTGGTCCCGTCAGGTAAAAGGATTGGAACATAAAGTCAGTAACCAAAGGGTAAGGTGGTCCCGTCAGGTAAAAGGATTGGAACATAAAGTCAGTAACCAAAGGGTAAGGTGGTCCCGTCAGGTAAAAGGATTGGAACATAAAGTCAGTAACCAAAGGGTAAGGTGGTCCCGTCAGGTAAAAGGATTGGAACATAAAGTCAGTAACCAAAGGGTAAGGTGGTCCCGTCAGGTAAAAGGATTGGAACATAAAGTCAGTAACCAAAGGGTAAGGTGGTCCCGTCAGGTAAAAGGATTGGAACATAAAGTCAGTAACCAAAGGGTAAGGTGGTCCCGTCAGGTAAAAGGATTGGAACATAAAGTCAGTAACCAAAGGGTAAGGTGGTCCCGTCAGGTAAAAGGATTGGAACATAAAGTCAGTAACCAAAGGGTAAGGTGGTCCCGTCAGGTAAAAGGATTGGAACATAAAGTCAGTAACCAAAGGGTAAGGTGGTCCCGTCAGGTAAAAGGATTGTAACATAAAGTCAGTAACCAAAGGGTAAGGTGGTCCCGTCAGGTAAAAGGATTGGAACATAAAGTCAGTAACCAAAGGGTAAAGTGGTCCCGTCAGGTAAAAGGATTGGAACATAAAGTCAGTAACCAAAGGGTAAGGTGGTCCCGTCAGGTAAAAGGATTGGAACATAAAGTCAGTAACCAAAGGGTAAGGTGGCCCCGTCAGGTAAAAGGATTGGAACATAAAGTCAGTAACCAAAGGGTAAGGTGGTCCCGTCAGGTAAAAGGATTGTAACATAAAGTCAGTAACCAAAGGGTAAGGTGGTCCCGTCAGGTAAAAGTCACCTCTTGTCACAGACGACCCGGAAATTTTAGTAAGTGGGGCATTACGTACCCTTTTAATCCCTAACAATCTTTTTGTAGGAGTTTCAACATTTCTAAAACACTATTTCGGTCGTTTATAAAACCCTCAACTAAGCGTGTGATTGATTCCAAGTTTACACGCAGGGAATTTTCATAGTTTTGTGTCACGCCTTTGGCTTTCAATACTACGTGATTGTGTTTAGTCCTAAAAGCATAGCGTTTGGGTCCACAGGATGACCACTCTATGATATGGTCACCATCTTCCAGTTCACTCGTTAAACCACCCAGATAGTTGCTAAGAGGGGGGTTCCAATCACCAGGTTTGCTTCCATAGACCCCAGAGTCTGTGTCATGGTAAAGAACCCGACTCTGCAGCTGCTCCATGAGGGTGTGTAGTTCAAGTCGCCCATAGGCCGTGGTAAAAGCTGCAAGAAACACGTTTCCATTACTCAGGGGTAGAACCCACTTCTTGTTGTGTCTCCATTGCACCAGATCTATGTCTTGATTCAAGAACAAAACATTTGAAATGTCAGATTGGTCTGAAAAAACCAATCCCATAAATTCTTCGGGATCTTTAATGATAGATGTTGTTAACATATTGCTTCTCTGGGCAAATATGCCCCCCAAACTGTTCAAGAAAAGCTTGCACACCTTTATTTTGGCTTTGTTGACCTCTATTCTGTCAGGGTCAAGACGTATGCCTCCCGAGTACCCCACGAGGGGTATAAAAAATATATATATAATGTATGCACTCACTAACTGTAAGTCGCTCTGGATAAGAGCGTCTTCTAAAATGACGTAAATGTAAAATGTAAATGTATGCCCTCTTTTTCATGATAGTCCTGAATGTATCTGTCTTTGCTCTCTTGATCAGTGACTGATGCAGGAAACCCTGAAGCCATTTGCTTGCCTCTCAAGAAGGTCTTGATGTACTCTTAAAAAAGAGTGTCTGATTTCCTGGGAAAGTTCCACACTTCAAAGACTTAGGCCACACGATACCCCTTCTCTATAGCCTTAGAGAATTCAACGGTGACCCATTTTATTTTTTTATTTAACCTTTATTTAACCAGGTAAGCCAGTTGAGAACAAGTTCTCATTTACAACTGCGACCATACACCATACACCGTTCAGGGCTCTTTCTTGATCTGAATGATCACAAGGCTTTTGTACTGGGGTTTTCAGAAACGTTTCAGAAACAGTAGTGCACCATTGGGGTCCTCTGCCGACCACTTTTCACCCTTGAAAGTCATGGTAGATACAGAAATAGGCAGATGAAACCCTGATTGCTGATTACTCTCAATGTCATAAAACACACATTTCTCTGAATGTTCATCTTCATCTGATGGTTGAAGGTAGCACTCATGTTCCAATTCTTGAGCCACTTCTGGGTCTCTGCTTTTCAAAGGCCCTTTACAGATAGGGCAGTGTAGGATACCATGTACGTGAGGTTGGGGGTTGTCTAATTTAAGGGTGGGGTTAGCTCGTTAATTTGTTTAATTAAGGAGCTAAGTTCTGGGAGTACCTGTGATAATGTGTCCTCATTTGTGGTCCTCTGTAGCTCAGCTGGTAGAGCACGGCGCTTGTAACGCCAAGGTAGTGGGTTCGATCCCCGGGACCACCCATTTTCAAAAAATTTATGCACACATGACTGTAAGCCACTTTGGATAAAAGCGTCTGCTAAATGGCATTTTATTATTTATTTTTTTGCATGAGTTAAAGGAGGTGTGTGTTGTTGTGTAGGGGTTGGTCCTAGATCCTTCATTTGTTTGATTAATGAGCTTAGTTCTAGGGGTATTCTAGAAGTATCCATGTTACATACGGCTATATATCGTTTGTTTGGGCGTTTGTTATTCAGATTGCTGCTTATCAAATTTGACGTGTTTTTCTTACAGATGGCTATGTCTTGGATGTACTGACGTTTTAGCAAAGCAACCATATGTTTGTGTAACTGGACCTCTCTGGCTTTCAGAGCCCTGTAAAAGGCTGTGAGAAACCTATCTTGAAGATCTATATCCTGATCCTCATCTCCACTGATGCTGTCCTCAATCAGTATATGCTCTACCTCAGAATGTATTGTATCAAGCTGATTAGCCGCATCATACCTCAACACATCATCCTCATCATACCTCAACACATCATCCTCATCATACCTCAACACATCATCCTCATCATACCTCAACACATCATCCTCATCATCCTCATCATACCTCAACACATCATCCTCATCATAGCTCAACACATCATCCTCATCATACCTCAACACATCATCCACATCATACCTCAACACATCATCCTCATCATACCTCAACACATTTATCCTCATCATACATCAACACATCATCCTCATCATACCTCAACACATCATCCTCATCATACCTCAACACATCATCTTCATCATACCTCAACACATCATCTTCATCATACCTCAACACATCATCCTCATCATACATCAACACATCATCCTCATCATACCTCAACACATCATCCTCATCATACCTCAACATATCATCCTCATCAAACATCAACACATCATCCTTATCATAGCTCAACACATCATCCTCATCATACCTCAACACATCATCCTCATCATACCTCAACACATCATCCTCATCATACCTCAACACATCATCCTCATCATACATCAAGACATCATCCTCATCATACCTCAACACATCATCCTCATCATACATCATCCTCATCATACATCAACACATCATCCTCATCATAGCTCAACACATCATCCTCATCATACCTCAACACATCATCCTCATCATAGCTCAACACATCATCCTCAACATTAACATCATTGACACTACCATCATTGAATGTATTGACCTTTTTAGATGCAGTAATCATAATATCAGTTAATTTATTATATGTTAACATATCAATATATCCTAACTCATTGTTTCTGTTTCTCACTGTTCGGACTTGGGTTCCAGGGAAATAGCTGTCTGTTTGTTGACTAACCCTATTTTTCTGTGGAGTCATGGAAGGCGTGTTTTCTTCCCATTGTCCATTGTCTGAGTCTGTCTTTTTACAAAAATAATAATCATAATATTGTTTTTAACATAGTCATTAAAAGTTATATCTATAATAAAACAGGCCATATCCATAAAGAGCTGGTTCTTCAATCCAGTCGTTTTCAGACCAATCGTTCTCCTCGGTCAAAGGTGAAGCCATTCTGTCAACTTGAACTATGTGTCTGTGGAGCCGTGCTGGACTTTGAAATAGTGTCGGTGCTCTATTATGTACTGAACGCCTCGGGGGGGTTTGGAGGCGTGTCTAGGTATGACAATCCCTCTGTTCTTGGGTTAATTTGAGTTTCGTCTATGTCAAAGCCTGCTGTACAGAAAGAGAGGAGAACGTCGTTTTCACAATCATTCAAGCAGTCATTCAACGGAGGAGTCCATAATGCCTGGGTTGAACGCTGTACACGCTTCTACATGGAGAGTCAGCTGTAAACACAAGATTAGGTTTTTAAAACATAGTACACCTTTTGTTTATTGCTTATTATATAAAGATTATTACTCATTTAAATGTTGACTCACGTCTAAAATATCTTGATGGCGAGTGACTGAGTAAAGATACAGCTTCTGTCTGTTGTTCCTAAAACTCTTTATCCTCTATAACAATCACTTCTGTTTGTGGTGTTGCTTCTTGATCCACATCAATTACTTCGGGTACCTCCTGCATAAATGTAGGGTAACCTGTAGAATTTACATTATATTACAATATACATTTCTTACTTAAAAATATAGATATTGAACATAAAATACAATATAGTAATAATATTAATTACCTGAAAATGGTATGTCATTCAGTCTTAAAATGTCTGCAAAAAACAAATATTGAAATACTGTTAAATATTTAAAAAACCATTGTTATACATTGAGTGAATTGTTATCCATTGAGAGAGGGATATAGAAAAGTATACTAATGTGCTAGGTATTTTTTTTCTACAACTGTGATGTAACTGATCATCCACTAGGAGAAGCCAGTGGTCCACTCTTGATTAGACACTTCACATAAAATATAAATTTGTTTGGTAAAAACAGTAGGATAAATACATATGTATATATAATATTATACTAACATTCTAGATACACAGACACACACACATTATCAATTGACTAGTAATTTTTTTCTATAACTGTGATGTAACTGTACATCCACTAGGTGGAGCCAGTGGTCCACTCTTGAGTAGAGACTTGGTTTGGCATGCATTTTCATGGGTTCTGAGACACCTTGAGACATGTCACATAAAATTGACATTTGTTTGGTATAAACAGTAGGATATATACATATGTAGGTAGAGTCCATTCTCGTTTAAAAAATAAATAAATAACACAACATCACTCATTCATTATATACTATATCATTTTATACAATACACAGTCGATTGCTTTTGTCTGTCTGTATCACCTGTGGCCATTTGTGTGTTGATTGCGTGCCCTATAAGTTCCTTGTTTTGTGTTAGTATTATTGTGTGTTGTTTTTCACTGTCATGCTGTTCGGAGCTACGTGTTTGCACTCTGTTTGTTTTATGTTTAGTGTTTACGTGTGTATGCGTAATTCTCCCTCGCCTCTTGTTTTGTCGAGGTCGTGTTACTTTTGGACAGTTGACTTTGGAATATTAAAGTCTGTTGGACTTAACCTCTGTGTCCTGCGCCTGACTCCTCCACCACATCCACATCGGTTCCCTTCTGACAGAACAACACACCAACATGGAGTCAGCAGGAACAGCGGCGGCACCCGAATCCCTGGAATACCGGATCAACTACCAGGACACCATGATCCGGCAACTCGGGGCCGCCATGGAGGATGTGTCCAACACTCTGCGCCGGTTGGTGAATAGAGAGGTGCCCACGCACTCTCACAACATCCCATCACCAACGGCCAGTCCTCCTCTCTCAGCACCGGAACCCAGTGGCATTCGGCTCTCGCTCCCGAGGGCATATGACGGTTCTGCAGCCGGGTGTCAGGGATTTCTCCTGCAGGTGGAACTTTACCTGGCCACCATACACCCGGCGCCCTCGGGATACGAGAGCGTCTCTGCCCTCATCTCCTGTCTATCCGGCAAGGCGTTGGAGTGGGCCAACGCCGAATGGAGGGGAATAGACGCCGCAACCATCACCTACGCGGAGTTCTCCCGCCGCTTCAGGGCTTTCTTCGATCATCCACCTGAGGGGAAAGCGGCGGGAGAGCGTCTGTTCCACCTCCGACAGGAGAAGAGGAGCGCACAGGAGTTCGCACTGGAGTTCCGGACACTAGCAGCGGATGCGGGGTGGAATGAGAGGGCCCTCATCGACCACTACCGGTGTAGCCTACGAGAGGACGTTCGTCGTGAGCTGGCCTGCAGGGACACCAACCTGTCGTTCGACCAGTTGGTGGACATTTCCATCCGTCTAGACACCCTGCTGGCTACCCGCGGACGTCCCGAGTGGGGGTCGTCCATTCCGCCCTCCAGCACCTCCGAGCCGATTCCCATGGAGCTCGGGGGTGCTGGCGCTAGAGAGAGGAGGAGAGGTAACCCGAGGGGGGCCATCCCCTGCACCACCTGTGGTCGTGGAGGACACACCGCGGCCAGGTGCTGGGGAGGGTCTCCTGGGAGAGGTGACAACAGGCCACGCATTGGGGAGTCATTTCAGGTGAGCAGGCGCCCCACTTACCCAGAGCTCTCTGTTGGTCACATGAGTATTCCTGTGAAATTTCCACAGGTGGCACCTCATTCCCAGCATAAGGCGCTAGTAGATTCAGGCGCAGCTGGGAACTTTATTGATCGGGCATTTTGTTGTAGGTTAGGAATCCCCCTTCGGCCGGTAGAAGCTCCATTTCCTGTCCACGCATTAGACAGCCGGCCGTTGGGGTCGGGTCTGATCAGGGAAGTCACAGCACCACTGACGATGACGACGCAGGGGGGTCATGAGGAGATCATTCAGTTTTATCTGATTGACTCTCCTGCGTACCCCGTGGTGTTGGGCCTTCCCTGGTTAAGCACCCATGATCCTACCATAGCGTGGCAACAGAGAGCTCTTATGGAGTGGTCTGCCCAGTGTGTAGGGAGATGTTTAGGTGTTTCCGTAGGGGCGACCTCGGTAGAGAGTCCGAACCAAGTGCCTGCACTGCGCATTCCCCCTGAGTATGAGGATTTAGCACTTGTGTTTAGCAAATTGAGGGCAACACGGCTACCTCCTCATAGACAGGGGGACTGTGCGATAAATCTCCAAACAGGAGCGGCTCTGCCACGGAGTCATGTGTATCCCCTGTCTCAAGAGGAGACAGCGGCTATGGAGACTTACATAGCCGAGTCCTTGGCACAGGGATACATACGGTCCTCTACTTCCCCGGTCTCCTCGAGTTTCTTCTTTGTGAAGAAGAAGGACGGGGGATTGCGCCCGTGTATTGATTACCGGAGTCTCAATCAGATCACGGTTAAATACAGTTACCCACTTCCACTGATTGCGACGATGACGGAGTCATTACGCGGAGCGCGGTTCTTCACAAAGTTGGATCTCAGGAGCGTTTACAATCTGGTGCGCATTAGGGAGGGGGATGAATGGAAAACAGCATTTAGTACCACCTCGGGTCATTACGAGTATCTCGTCATGCCATACGGGTTAATGAATGCTCCTTCAGTCTTCCAATCCTTTGTTGACGAGATTTTCCGGCACATGCATGGGCAGGGTGTAGTAGTTTACATCGACGACATCCTAGTGTATTCTTCTACGCGAGCCGAGCATGTAGCCCAGCCGAGTGTTGAGAAGACTGTTGGAGCATGACCTGTATGTCAAGGCAGAGAAATGCCTGTTCTTCCAGGAGTCCGTCTCCTTTTTGGGTTATCGGTTGTCTGCGTCTGGTGTGGAGATAGAGGTAGACCGGGTATCGGCCGTGCGTAATTGGCAAACTCCAACCACTGTAAAAGAGGTGCAGCAGTTCTTGGGTTTTGCTAATTACTACCGGAGGTTTATTCAGGGTTTTGGACAGGTTGCAGCTCCCATTACGTCCCTGCTAAAGGGGGGTCCGGTTCGTTTGCAGTGGTCGGCTGAGGCGGACAGGGCATTTGTCAAACTAAAGAACCTGTTCACCTCGGCCCCTGTGCTGGCGCATCCGGATCCCTCTTTACCCTTCCAAGTAGAGGTAGACGCTTCCGAGACCGGTATTGGGGCAGTTCTGTCACAACGGTCCGGCACGCCACCTAAACTCCGCCCCTGTGCGTTCTACTCTAAGAAGCTCAGCTCGGCGGAGCGTAATTATGATGTTGGGGACAGGGAGCTGTTAGCCGTAGTCCAGGCCCTAAAGGTGTGGAGGCATTGGCTTGAGGGGGCTCAACACCCTTTCCTCATTCTGACTGATCACCGTAACCTGGAGTACATCCGGGCAGCTAGGAGATTGAACCCTCGTCAGGCTAGGTGGAACATGTTCCTAACCCGGTTCGTTTTTAAGATCACATACATCCCTGGGTCCCAGAATGGTAAGGCAGACGCCCTGTCCCGGCGGTATGACACAGAGGAGAGGTCCAACGAGCCTACTTCCATATTGCCGGAGTCTTGTTTGGTGGCTCCGGTGGTATGGGAGGTCGATGCGGAAATCGAGCGGGCACTGCGTACCGACCCTACTCCCCCCGAGTGTCCTGTGGGGCGGACGTACGTTCCGCTCGAGATTCGTGATCGACTGATTTATTGGGCTCATACATCACCCTCCTCTGGACATCCAGGTATTGGCCGGACCGTGCACTGTCTTAGCATGAAATACTGGTGGCCAACGTTAGCCAGGGATGTGAGGGTTTATGTCTCCTCCTGCTCGGTGTGTGCCCAGTGTAAGGCGCCTAGACATTTGCCCAGGGGTAAGCTACACCCCCTGCCCGTTCCACGACGACCATGGTCCCACCTATCGGTGGATTTCGTAACCGATCTCCCCCCTCCCAGGGGAATACCACCATTTTGGTCGTTGTGGATCGGTTTTCTAAGGCCTGTCGTCTCCTTCCCATGCCGGGTCTCCCTACTGCCCTATAAACCGCTGAGGCCCTATTTACCCATGTGTTCCGGCACTATGGGGTCCCCGAGGATATAGTGTCTGACCGAGGTCCCCAGTTCACCTCCAGAGTTTGGGGGGCGTTCATGGAACGGTTGGGGGTCTCGGTAAGCCTTACCTCGGGGTACCACCCAGAGAGCAATGGGCAGGTGGAACGTGTCAACCAGGATGTGGGTAGGTTTTTGAGGTCCTATTGCCGGGACCGGCCGGAAGAGTGGTCTAGGTTCATCCCCTGGGCAGAGATGGCCCAGAACTCTCTCCGCCACTCCTCCACCAATTTAACACCTTTCCAGTGTGTTTTAGGCTATCAGCCGGTCCTGGCACCATGGCACGAGAGCCAGATCGAGGCTCCTGCGGTGGACGAGTGGATTCGGCGCTCGGAGGAGACGTGGGACGCTGCCCATGTCCATCTGCAGCGTGCCATCCGTCAACAAAAGGCGAGCGCCGACCGCCACCGCAGTGAGGGACCGGTGTACGCACCGGGAGATCGAGTCTGGCTCTCGACTCGAAACATGCCCCTCTGCCTGCCCTGCCGGAAGCTGGGTCGGCAGTTTGTGGGGCCCTTCAAAGTCCTGAGAAGATTGAACGAGGTGTGTTACAGGTTAAAACTGCCTATAGAGTATAAAAATATTAACCCCCCGTTCCATGTGTCTCTTCTCAGGCCGGTGGTAGCTGGCCCACACCAAGAAGATAGGATAGGAGAGACCCCTCCGCCCCCTTTAGACATCGAGGGGGCCCCGGCGTACCGGGTCCGGACCATCTTGGACTCGAGGCGCCGGATGAGGGGTCTCCAGTATCTCGTGCAGTGGGAGGGGTACGGTCCGGAGGAACGGTGCTGGGTACCCAGGAGGGACATACTCGATCCATCCCTCCTGACTGAGTTTCACCATGGGCATCCCACGCGCCCGGGTCCGCGTCCTCCTGGCCGTCCCCGAGGCCGGGGTCGGCGCACGGCTGGAGCCGCGCGTCAAGGGGGGGGTACTGTCACGGTTTCGGCCGAGACTGCTCCTCCTCCTGGTTCGGGCAGGCTTCGGCGAGCGCCGTCCCCGGAGTACTAGCTGCCACCGCTCTATGTTTCGTCAGTCGATTGCTTTTGTCTGTCTGTATCACCTGTGGCCATTTGTGTGTTGATTGCGTGCCCTATAAGTTCCTTGTTTTGTGTTAGTATTATTGTGTGTTGTTTTTCACTGTCATGCTGTTCGGAGCTACGTGTTTGCACTCTGTTTGTTTTATGTTTAGTGTTTACGCGTGTATGCGTAATTCTCCCTCGCCTCTTGTTTTGTCGAGGTCGTGTTACTTTTGGACAGTTGACTTTGGATTATTAAAGTCTGTTGGACTTAACCTCTGTGTCCTGCGCCTGACTCCTCCACCACATCCACATCGGTTCCCTTCTGACACGTTGCCTCTTCCACGCAGGCTCTCCATGGCCTTCAAGGTTTTGTATGTTTTCTTTTCGATGATAGATCAACCTTCTTGCCGATAAGCCCAAGTTTTGTCTTGAGGACAGAAGGGACCATCTTCGTAAATGTTCACGATGGTTGTCACGTTCGTTTACAGACGGGTCAGACCAAGGCGCAGCGTGATATGCGTACATGTTTATTTGGAACGAATAAACAAGCGACAAAACAACAAACTAAACCAAACGAAACGTGAAGTCCTAGGGAGACACAAACAACATACCTTACACGGAACGGAGCAAGATCCCAAAACCCACTAGTGCCAATAGGCTGCCTAAGTATGGTCCCCAATCAGAGACAACGAGCGACAGCTGCCTCTGATTGGGAACCACACCGGCCAACATAGATCTAGACATACTAGATCTAAACATAGAAAATGCAACATAGAAAAACACAACAAGGAATATACACACCCTGACACAACATATAAGCGTCCTCTGAGTCAGGGCGTGACAATGGTGGAAAAACTGTTGCACTTGTTTCATCATATCAAGCACCTTAAACCAATCTCGCCACTGGAAGCTAAAGACAGGCAACAAAATAGTTGACCTCTGTGCAAGCGTTTGAAAATACATACGAACAAACAGATTGGGTGGCATTTGAGCTATTGAATTCAGAACAACCTAAAATTGTCACTTTGGAGTCTGGAGTCTACGCTACTGAAGAGATTCGTATGACTTTCAAATCATCTGGCCCACAGACTTCCTCTTCCAATGCGTACCCAGGCAGGGATGTTCCATTCAGGGCCTTTTAGATCTGACATAGAGCAAGTCTTATCTTAAGCCATTCCCTCATGCGAAACGCAGGAGAAAAACACCCGGTTTTTGGCTGAAAAAGGTTGTTGAGACAGCTGTGTGTGAAAATCTTCACTGTTGAATCGTCCGGTTGGCCTCCACTCATATCAATCCCACCATTAAATCAATCAGGTGCATCACAAAGAATGGCATCGATGGTTTTGTCCTTGTGGCCCAGACATGAAGGACACAACACACCTAGAATTGGTCTAGGAGACGTGTTTTCTGGAGTTTTCTGTGGTTCATCTCTCTTGAGGTTTCTTGTCGCTCGTAGTGTTCACAGGACTAGTCTAACACTTACTTATACTCAGGCAGACCTACCCAGAAATTACTTTTTCATTCTACAAGGGGTCACAAGCTCACTACACAGCAGCTCCATAAGTTCACTACAAAAATTCCCAACTGTTTCAAATTTTTCAAACAGTTCAAACTTTAAGTTCAACTAGGTCAGTACACGACACATCAATCAACAGGCCATTACTTTTTATTTCAAACATGTTGTAGAGGGTTCTTTGCACAGTGCTGATATTCTCTTATTCTTAAACAAACTTTAAACTTTCGAAAATGACACAGACAACGGCTTCTGAGTATATGTAAAATATCTTTAGTTATGCAATTGCAGGCAGAAGTTAATACAGAGTCAAAAGGATTTGTATAGCTCTTCATAAGTTCTGCAAATTGTCCAAAACAATCTCTGCTTTTCATACAAGCATGCCCCTCCCTGGCAGATCAGGAGCCACCATGTTTTCTTCTTGTGGCTGTGTGGAAGCAACGAGAAATTGAAACAATACAGGTCTACCTGTTCCTCCAGTTGATCTCTATCCCATGTCCTTGACTACACGCCCAGACCAGCTGCAGGGAGCTAGAGGGAACCATCCTTACGAAAAGCACAGCATTGGTAGTTAAGAAATGTCTCTACTATTGTTAATCATATTAATTGTTAACTATTAATATTTAACAAATCAGGTAAATATGTGATCTTTCTCTCACAGCATAATAGATCATATATTCCCCATCAATGTGCTTTACTTCAAATAAACAGCTGCACTATCAAGTTACATAAGCACACCCTAAATAGTGAAGAGAACATGCGGACAGGATGTCCTTAAAAGGTCATAAACACAGGACACAGGAAAACTCCCCAATCACTTTTTGACAGCAACCGTCTACTATATTCTCTCTCACAGGAGTCTGTGAAACAAGACAGTTGGATATTGAAACATTGTATGTGTATTCCCCTCCCCCAACTGCTCTGTTCACTCAGACAAACAAACCAGACTGCAGTTTCCTACGCAAGAATTGACTTCAAATCCTAAATTACTTGATATCTTTCAGAAATACATAATTTTCCCCTCCTCATAATTCCATAGGTCTATAGGAGTGTCTCAGGTTTTCATTACAACCATTTCTAGTGCATATTGTATATGGTTTCAATATCTTACCATCAGATTTGATAAATAACAGATTATAATGTCGTATATGATGAATGGTGGTCATTATTGCTGTCAACAAAAGGAGTCTGCTCATACTGAACATTGATCATAAGGTTTATTCAGACCACAAGCTTCAGCATGAGTTTACAGACACGCGTTGTCTGGAGAGCAGTTGCCTCGAATTATAATAACCGCTCTGGGGTTTATTGTCTAAAACCCTTCTTATATAGACAATACCAAAATAAGGGTTACCCCCTCTTCTGGCCAATCACCAGTCTCCCCTCGGGCGTCACCCTCCAAGCGGCACATTTCAAATAACATCATAAAACATCCCCCCTCTGGCCTGAACAACCAACATTCCATTTCGTCATGAAAAACATTTAACAAAGGCATAATCTTCAGATACGATATTCCCCCCTTTCGAGACGAAATAAACGTCTCGAAAACAAACAGAATAAGATTATGACTATTAACCATTTATCTCATTGAGTATCTTTAACATTAAACCAAACACATTCTCCTCTAGAGTGTAAATACCTTTCTATGAAATACCTGTTTATGAAGTGTGAATACATTACTATGACATATGAAGAAATCTCTATGGAGTGTAAATACATTACTATGACATATGAAGAAATCTCTATGGAGTGAAGAAATCTCTATGGAGTGTAAATACATTACTATGACATATGAAGAAATCTCTTGAGGTTGTGTTCGTCGGGTGAGGTTGTGTTTTCTCTAGCAGGAGGTAAGCTTGGCTTCTCATATGGTGTTGAGTAAAGCTTAAACCATGTATTTAGATTGTAGGTAGGTAGTGTATTTATGTAGTTATTTAGGTAGTTATTGTAGGTTTCCGTAGGCAATTATTGTAGGTAAGTATTGTTTACGTATTGGTTAAGTATTGTTACGGCAGAGACCGGCGAAGCACGAGGCTAGCTAGCTAGCGGGTAGCTACTGGTAACGTTTATTGGTAATTATCTGTTTAGTGCAATGGTGGAGAGTGGTTTCCAATGTTAATGTGCCTTCTAATGTGCTAGTTAGCCAACGTTTAATTTCTTTGCTGCGTTATGAAAGGAACTAGACACGGTCATGAATTATCTGTTTAGTGTGTTAGCTAGCTAGCGGGTAGCTACTGGTATCGATTAGCAACGCTGAGAGCTGTTTCCAATGTTAATGTAGTCCTAGCCATCGTTTAATTTTTGCTGCGTTATGCTTTATGAAAGGAACTAGACACGGACTTGAATTATCTGTTTAGTGTGCTAACACACTCTTGGCAGTTTGTTGTAACCAAGTATTGATGCTAAATTGTGTGTTAATGGATGCTAGCCTGCAAGTTAGCTACGGCGTCATAGCTAGGCATCGTGGGCTGTTGTGGGTAGTTTCTGTGTCTTGGCAGTGCCGGCTGTAGCACGAAGCGAGCTACCTAGCCGCTTTTTCGAACAGAGTCAGAGTCAACACAATAGCCATTGTGTGCCGGGTGTAGCATGAAGCTAGCCAGCTAGCCGTTCTTCAAACAAAGTCAACACAGTGGCCATTGCTAGCTACCCAGCACGACCAGCTAACTGTACGGTAGTAGCTAAATACAATATACTTGTCCTAGCTAGCCAACGTCTAATCATTGCTGCGTCATGAAAGGAACTTGACACAGACACGAATGATCTGTTTAGTGTGTTATCACACTATTGGTGGTTTGTTGTGACCAAGGGTTGGTGCTATACGGTGTGTTATTGTTATTGGATGCTAGCTTGCTAGTTAGCTATGGTGTCATAGTTGAATAAAGTGGGTTGAGTCTATTCCTTTAAACATTGAACCGCTGTGGTTCACAACAATTCTGATCTCTAAAGGTGGAAGTTGGGAGAGTTTTTGTTCGGGTGGTTCAGTGAAACAATTTTAGTTTCTGTGGTAGAAGTTTTTGGTGAGGGAGGCCCTGCTCTCTCCGCTCCCAGATGCTTAGCTCATTTCATTCCGATCTCCTCTGCATTTTTGTAGCCATTTGCTACAGCCTGTCAACTATGCCTCTGCCTATCCCTGTTCTCTCCTCTCTGCACAGGCTACACAAACGCACCACACCGCGTGGCTGCTGCCTCTCTAACCTGGTGGTCCCTGCACGCACCACCCACGTGGAGTTCCAGGTCGCAGGCAGCCTCTGGAACTGCCGTTCTGCTGCCAACAAAGCTGACTTCATCCCAGCCTATGCCAACCTCCAGTCCCTCGACTTCCTGGCGCTGACGGAAACATGGATCACCACTGAAAACACTGCTACTCCTACTGCTCTCTCCTCGTCTGACCATGTGTTCTCGCATACCCCGAGAGCATCTGGTCAGAGGGGTGGTGGTACAGGAATCCTCATTTCTCCCAAGTGGACATTCTCAATTTTTCCCCTAACCCATCTGTCTATCTCCTCATTTGAATTCCATGCTGTCACAGTCACTAGCCCATTTAAGCTTAATATCCTTGTCATCTATCGCCCTCCAGGTTCCCTTGGAGAGTTCATCAATGAGCTTGACGCCTTGATAAGTTCCTTCCCTGAGGATGGCTCGCCCCTCACAGTTTTGGGGGATTTCAACCTCCCTATGTCCACATTTGACTCATTTCTCTCTGCCTCCTTCTTTCCACTCCTCTCCTCTTTTGACCTCACCCTCTCACCGTCCCCCCCTACTCACAAGGCAGGCAATACGCTTGACCTCATCTTCACTAGATGCTGCTCCTCTACTAATCTCACTGCAACTCCCCTCCATGTCTCCGACCACTACTTTGTTTCCTTTTCTCTCTCGCTCTCCTCCCACACTACTCACTCTGCCCCTACACAGATGGTAATGCGCCGCCGCAACCTTCGCTCTCTCTCTCCCACTACTCTCTCCTCTTCCATCCTATCATCTCTTCCCTCTGCTCAATCCTTCTCCCTCCAATCTCCTGATTCTGCCTCCTCAACCCTCCTCTCCTCCCTTTCTGCATCCTTTGACTCTCTGTGTCCCCTATCCTCCCGGCCGGCTCGGTCCTCCCCTCCAGCTCCGTGGCTTGATGACTCATTGCGAGCTCACAGAACAGAGCTCCGGGCAGCGGAGCGGAAATGGAAGAAAACTAAACTCCCTGCCGACCTGGCATCTTTTCACTCCCTCCTCTCTACATTTTCTTCATCTGTTTCTGCTGCTAAAGCCACCTTCTACCACTCTAAATTCCAAGCATCTGCCTCTAACCCTAGGAAGCTCTTTGCCACATTTTCCTCCCTCCTGAATCCTCCCCCCCCCCACCCCCCCCCTCCTCTCTCTCTGTGGATGACTTCGTCAACCACTTTGAAAAGAAGGTTGACGACATCCGATCCTCGTTTGTTAAGTCTAATGACACTGCTGGTCCTGCTCACACTGCCCTACCCTATGCTTTGACTTCTTTCTCCCCTCTCTCTCCAGATAAAATCCTGCGACTTGTGACTGCAGGCCGCCCAACAACCTGCCCGCTTGACCCCATCCCCTCCTCCCTTCTCCAGACCATCTCCGGTGACCTTCTCCCCTACCTCACCTCGCTGATCAACTCATCCTTGACCGCTGGCCATGTCCCTTCCGTCTTCAAGAGAGCGAGAGTTGCTCCCCTTCTCAAAAAACCAACACTCGACCCCACTGATGTCAACAACTACAGACCAGTATCCCTTCTTTCTTTTCTGTCCAAAACTATTGAGCGTGCCGTCTTTAGCCAACTCTCTTGCTATCTCTCTCAGAATGACCTTCTTGATCCAAACCAATCAGGTTTCAGGACTGGTCATTCAACTTAGACTGCTCTTCTCTGTGTCACGGAGACTCTCCGCACTGCTAAAGCTAACTCTCTCTCCTCTGCTCTTGTCCTTCTAGACCTGTCTGCTGCCTTTGATACTGTGAACCATCAGATCCTCCTCTCCACCCTCTCCGAGCTGGGCATTTCCGGCGCGGCTCACTCCTGGATTGCGTCCTACCTGACCGGTCGCTCCTACCAAGTGGCGTGGCGAGAAGTTGTCTCCGCACCACGTGCTCTCACCACTGGTGTCCCCCAGGGCTCAGTTCTAGGCCCTCTCCTTTTCTCCCTATACACCAAGTCACTTGGCTCTGTCATATCCTCACATGGCCTTTCATATCATTGCTACGCTGACGATACACAACTAATCTTCTCCTTTCCCCCTTCTGATAACCAGGTGGCGAATCGCATCTCTGCATGTCTGGCAGACATATCAGTATGGATGACGGATCACCACCTCAAGCTGAACCCTGGCAAGACGGAGCTGCTCTTCCTCCCGGGGAAGGACTGCCCGTTCCATGATCTCGCCATCACGGTTGACAACTCCGCTGTGTCCTCCTCCCAGAGTGCGAAGAGCCTAGGCGTGACCCTGGACAACACCCTGTCGTTCTCCGCCAACATTAAGGCGGTGACCCGATCCTGCAGGTTCATGCTCTACAACATTCGGAGAGTACGACCCTGCCTTACACAGGAAGCGGCACAGGTCCTAATCCAGGCACTTGTCATCTCCCGTCTGGACTATTGCAACTCGCTGTTGGCTGGCCTCCCTGCCTGTGCCATTAAACCCCTACAACTCATCCAGAATGCCGCAGCCCGTCTGGTGTTCAACCTTCCCAAGTTCTCTCACGTCACCCCCCTCCTCCGCACACTCCACTGGCTTCCAGTTGAAGCTCGCATCCGCTACAAGACCATGGTGCTTGCCTATGGAGCAGTGAGGGGAACGGCACCTCTGTACCTTCAGGCTCTGATCAGTCCCTACACCCAAACGAGGGCATTGCGTTCATCCACCTCTGGCCTGCTGGCTCCCCTTCCTCTGCGGAAGCATAGTTCCCGCTCAGCCCAGGCAAAACTGTTCGCTGCTCTGGCACCCCAATGGTGGAACAAGCTCCTTCACGACGCCAGGACAGCGGAGTCACTCACCACCTTCCGGAGACATTTGAAACCCCACCTCTTTAAGGAATACCTGGGATAGGATAAAGTAATCCTTCTACCCCCCCCCACACACACACACAGCGGAGTCGCTCACCCCCTTCCGGAGACATTTGAAACCCCACCTCTTTAAAGTAATCCTTCTACCCCCCCCCCCCCCCCCCACCCCACAGCGGAGTCACTCACCACCTTCCGGAGACATTTGAAACCCCACCTCTTTAAGGAATACCTGGGATAGGACAAAGTAATCCTTCTAACCCCCCCCCCCCCCAAATTGTAAAGTGGTTATCCCACTGGCTATAGGGTAAACGCACCAATTTGTGAGTCGCTCTGGCTAAGAGCGTCTGCTAAATGACGTTAATGTGCCCTTGAGCAAGGCACTTAACCCCAATTGCTCCTGTAAGTCGCTCTGGATAAGAGCGTCTGCTAAATGACTAAAATGTAAATGTAAAAATGAGTGTAAGAGCGAAAAACTGTCCAGCAGCCATCCATCCATATCAATCAAGACAGTAAAATTCTCTCACGGTCCCTCTGCCCCAGGCAACCACCGTCGGTACTCCAGATAACCTCATTAACCATGTAAATGCATTTGAAACTATGATGTAATTAAATACACATGTAAGCCCTGCAAACAAAATCCTATCCATAAACATTCATTGTACGGCTGGTCAACCCATAGGACCGGACAATGAAACTCTCCCTTCCTAGCCTCTCTGTCCCTAAACATTCACCGAAATAAACAAAAACATCTAAGATCCTTACATGTAGTCAATAACATCAAACATCATTCTACCAAAATTAATACCTAAAAATATGACACAATTATGTATTACACATGTCTATATTTCATTGCCAACACTGGAATGTAGTCCACTACACTTCATCTCCCTGTAGTGTCCTCTTCCAATGGACTTGTTGATGATGGAATCAGCCACACCCTCCTTGTTTCATCTCCTCCAGTCATATTGTCCCTTCATATTGTCTTTGTTTGAGTATTCCAATCTCCACATGTTCTCCCAAATGCTTCTGGAATGACAAGAAAATAAACGACCAAACAGTATCTTTTGCAAAACAACATTTTCAAATTAAACCTCAACATCAATTTAAGAATATAAAAAATGACCTATAAATGATGTATGAATCACATTAACCTATCCCCCCCTTGATTCATAAATCATACCAACATCACCCTACTATTGAACAAATTTTTGAAAAATAATCAACTCATAAAAAAATGATATTTATCCATCAGTAGTCCATCCATCTTTATCCAGATCAGGAACAGTCAACACCGGCATCTGAGTGTTGTCTCCAGGAATCACTCTCCAACCTATCTCAATATCATAGCTTCCTCAAAGGTCAGTAACAAATTACAAACATCACACAGTGTTATCAAAGCTGAAACTAAAATCTGACCCATCACTGCCCCTACTGGGCCTAATTGATCTTGCAACCAAATCCTTTCAAATGCATCCCTTATAATGCATCTATAACCCCAGTGATATTATCTGAACTATCTGGACTCAAAGTATAACTAATATTTATCAATATTATCTTCCCAAATGTTACACCATACCATGAATGAAGTCCCCCCCTTCTCCCTTACCTTATCCTTCAATGATAGGCTCGAAGACTATGACATGTCCCTTTTCATCCTATTTTGAACTCTAGTTTCAAATCGATCTGTGTTCGGTGCTACTCCTCTTTTAATAGTAAAAACCTCATATGGAAGCTTAAACGTTGACCTGTAACAACATCCTATCCCCCATAGGGTAAGAATATACTCTATCATCACAAACCCACCAAATATCTCTAAAATTCCCATAGTCACATTGTCAGTCAAAAGCTAATCTTTTAACCATCAAAGTCCTGCTCTTCTTACTACCTGATATATATAAAAAGTAACCTATTATTTGTCATTACTACCCTTAAGGTCATACTTATCCAAGGTTATCCTCTACTCATCACACTCTGATATTCCCATAAACATACCCCTTACCTCATATGTTTTATTAGAACAACAACAACTTTTATCCTCACTGGTTCACCTGAATACTTCAGGTTTCCACTGTTACCTGACTTTACATCTAACAATTCCCATAGGGTAATCCATTTACCCAAGAACACTTAAACCCTACTGTTCTGACAACTACATTATTTTATCTGTCAATGACTGTTGCCGATACCACAGTCATGCCAAAGCATAAGACTTACCCACACCTGATAGAGGCCGCGCGACCGTCTAACACGTCTTGGGCTGGCACCCCCAACAGACATCAACCCTCAAGATTCCTCACTGACCTTACAGAATGAGTTAATCTATCTCTAATTTTCACAACAGAGGAACGAGCAGTACTGATCAGATACCCCCCCCCCCTCTGTCATCAAAATCAAAAGACCCCATCCTGCAGCTTCCATGATGAATCTATATTCTCCATTTCAGATTAATCTATATTGTTTCTATCTGCTCTCCTATTTTAATCCTATTCGTACTATCATTGACAGCCCTCTCCATCCGTAACATAAACTCCTAAGTCATTAATTTCAGAAAAGTTGTTGTCGATGTCATACTCCCTACATCGTATCATTAATCCCTTCCAAAGTTACCCTTAAAGTAGTTGATTTAGCTGCTGTATCAACCCTAATTACTTCTAGTGCAAAAGTTCCCATTCCCATTATCCTCTGTGTCTTATCTACTGTTGGAGTGACTGTAATCTACTCTTCCTGAACTCCTTCGGTGACTGCGGAAGCTTCAACAGATTTCAAATCTTCCATTATAGGCATCACTTTACGAATTACATAACCCTTTAACCCATAATTCTTAACCGGAACAACTTCTAATGCTTGCACTAGATAAGTACACATATATTCTCCCTAACCTTTCTCTATAACATTACGCAACATAAGTGAACAGTCACTCCTAACCCTCTTCTAAACTATACCTCCTTTTACTCCTGGTCCTGATAACAATACTTATTCTCCATAATTATCTCTCCATATGGGAGAAACGTCCCCATCCTAAACCCTAATAAGTATTTTTCCCCCTAAAATTGGTGCTGTATTGGTTCCCTTATAATCAAATGCAATATATTTATGACTTTAATACCTATCAATGTTGAAAGAGTTAAATTGCTTCTCCCTGTTGTTCTAATAGACTGAAGTGTTAATGTCCTTATTTACTCCTAGTTTTCCCCCAGTTTTCCCCTAAGACTTTGAACTCTTTCCTTGTACTTCCATCCATCACCACTAGTGTCACTTTTTCCCCAAATCTCAGTCCTATCTCTAAATCCCTGACTTTCAAACTTTTGATTACACAAAATACACCTATAATGACCTTGATCACCCTGCTGGAAACTGTAAATATAGATACTCAATCACCCTCAAATCATTCAGCAACACATACTTTCTCAATGCATCTGCTCCTAACTTATTTTAATCTAATCTTTTCTCTCATAACATTTAAAACCTTTTCCCCTGATTTTCACAAAATCCCCTACCACCAAATGTTTAGACTATGTGATTGGGAAAGTTCCCCACCTGCTTCTGACTCATTACACAAAACGACTAAACACCTTTTAGCCTAACCTCAAATCTCTTGGTGTAAGGATGTAACCCAGAATAACAGTCACTCTATTAAGTTTATTTTCCCAGACAGATTGTCCAACAGGCAATCTAATACATTATCATCCTTCCTATGATATTATCTTTTAAGCAAATGATTCCCAAAAAACCCTACTTCTTAAAATATTCTACCAGACAGTCAGTCGTCTAGTGTGCCTCTGATTGAACACTTCAATTTACACCATGCATCTCTTCCCACAATGTCATTGGTATATTGTCTCTTTTAATTCCTATTTGACTTCTATAGCAGAGCTCAATTGATTCCCTAAGAGTATTTAAACTGTTTTACTACTTCCAATCCCTATCCTAACCTAATTAGTTTATTTTACAGAGTGATATGTTTAACCTCTTTAGACTGAACCCAGATAAGTTTTTCCCCTATTCACTATCACTTCTAATGGTCAGTTGTTTTTACTTCAATTGTTGGCTATTTTCTCTTCCTCTCCAATTCTGTGTCTGTCCAGACCTTGGCTGTGGATATAACACCTGATACCCCCCTTGACTGATACAATTGCATTTGATATTGTTCAGTTGAAGCTGTAACAGTGATTGTTGATTTGATTCACTCTGATTCTTCATAACCAACACTTCTTTTCTTCTTCTCCACCACCAGTTATAAGTTGTATTTGATTGAGTTTTCTTCGTCCGGTTCTTCTCGTTGTGGACCTATCAGTATTCTTCAAAAGGTTATCTTCTAAGTTCTGTTCTTGAAATATCATCTTCTTACCAGTGGCCTTTCCTTTGGCCTCACTGTATTATTCTTCTCCTTCAATTCTTGAGGTCTTCATCCAGTCGTGTTACTTCTTCCACTTCTCCATTTCTTCTTTGCTCTTGTACCTTCAACTTTCATCAGAGATCAAATCTCTAGTATCCATTTCTTCTTTCCTCTCTTGCCACTTCCCTCTGATCACAGAGTCACCTCCACCCATGACCTCTCATCAATCACTCTCATCTTCATCATCCTCTTCTCCTTCACGTTCCAGACATCTCATTTTCTTCCGTCTTCTGGATTCATCTTCATCGTCGTTTCTGCTTGTTCTCTATCTATTCTGCCATTAGTTTCTCTTAACACTACTTTAGTTAAATAATTACTATTTTAGTCAATTTTCCCCTATATCAACCCTTTTAAATTCCTTTATTGTGAACTATATTATTCTAGACTGTATATCCTAAGGCTTACCCCCTTAAATTATTAATATAACCCTAACAACTCCAAATAAATTGAAATAAATCAATTAAAAATCATGAATAATTAAAACCAATTTTTATTCCTATGTCACCCATTTATCAATTAGTGTTGAGTATATTACCACAACCCATCAAATGCAAGTAAATTAGTCAACTTCAAAGCAATCCCAAAAACAAAGCCTCTAACCCTATCATTACTCCAATTCCCATCAAACCCCAGTGATACACAGAGCATCCAAAATGCAATTTTTAATGAAATAGTATTTGCCAAGTCTATGTAAAATCGTCATAACATCACATATCTTGTAACAGTAACCTTTTTTATGACTTGATCCTCTGCCGCGTCACGTGATCACTTCCTGTATCTCCTCGCTCCCCCTCTCTCCTGTCTCTCATGACAAGGGACAAAGACACAAGAACAGCTTTTAGTAGTTAATGCCATCACTGAGTATTTCCAACCATTCAATATTCATTTGTTCTACATTATTCACTCTAAGACTAAACTCAGAACTAAATAGATCGCTCAAAAACATTATTTTAATCCGTTATTTAATTATTTAATTCAATCCATTATAATCCATTATCATATATTTAATTTATAAATTCAATAGGTCCCAAAACAAGTTTCATCTTAACCCACCGCCGTTTAAACTTATAAGATTCGTGTTAAAATCTCATTATGCGTATTTGTTCCGTCGTCTGTGTTCCTCTGTCTCCCCCTGCAGTTTAACCAATGTGTTGTTTTGCAGAATCCCACGCATGCGCAAATATCATTTTAACCTCATGCTTGAGTTTTAGCATCCCCTCGTGGTGTCGTTTAGTGCCGTAAAACAAAACGTTCCCTAATCTCGTGCCATAAACTCCCCTTTCTGTAGTGTAGTGTCGCAAAATTAAACGCATGCGCACATCCATTCAAAAACCCGTTTTCACCTCCACTAAATGGATAACAGTCCAGCTGTACCTTTCGTTCCCCTCCTAGTCAACCAACATTTAACAGCGCTCACAAAACATACAACCTGACTTACAGACAGTGACAAGTTTAAGAGACTTTCACCCGTCGCAACGGAATCTCTAAGGATACGTTAGCATGTAGCACACAACACAATTAGCATTAGCAGTTAGCATTAGCCTGAGGTACACGGTGACACAAAACACATTTAGCCGTTAGCATTAGCCGTTAGCCTTAGCCTGAAGTACCACGTGACCTGAACCAATCAAGAATGAGCTTTAGCCTCCAGCTAACTGCGGCCTACTACACAAATCAATAAAAAACTTTATGCTGCCTTGAAAGATGAATCTCATATCAAGCGGTTATCCCCAACATATCTCCCGTCGGCTATAGAAGAAGTATAACATAAATACAACCATTCACTTCATAATTCCCGCTTAAGGAATCAACCTGACCCAATCTAACTAAGTCCCGGATTTGTGGCCCATTCCTAAAGAATCGCCTCGATCAAGAGGTCTTATCCGTATTCACGGTGCCCTAAAAATGCATACGTATTCCAACATTATTCTCTACCAATCCATTTGTACAATCCATTGTTGTAAACAGCGTTTACACATCAACCAAATTTAGAATATTTTCGTTCAGACTCCCAGTTAACAGCCATAACGCCACCCGAAACACGGTCGTAAGGGTACATTCCTCCAGTGTACATAAGCAGTAACAAAACCAACAACTTAGCTGTGTTTAGTCGGGTCATGACTCCAAATCAAAGTCAGCTTGAGTTAGCTGGGCAACTCCAAATGCAGCAAAGAAGGACTGCATCATCCCTCCTGGCAAGCTCGCCATTCTGTCGTATATGATGAATGGTGGTCATTATTGCTGTCAACAAAAGGAGTCTGCTCATACTGAACATTGATCATAAGGTTTATTCAGACCACAAGCTTCAGCATGAGTTTACAGACACGCGTTGTCTGGAGAGCAGTTGCCTCGAATTATAATAACCGCTCTGGGGTTTATTGTCTAAAACCCTTCTTATATAGACAATACCAAAATAAGGGTTACCCCCTCTTCTGGCCAATCACCAGTCTCCCCTCGGGCGTCACCCTCCAAGCGGCACATTTCAAATAACATCATAAAACATCCCCCCTCTGGCCTGAACAACCAACATTCCATTTCGTCATGAAAAACATTTAACAAAGGCATAATCTTCAGATACGATAATAACATGAAAAACTCAGTGTTGATTTTAAATATAAACATTAACAGTCCACAAAAATGGTGTGTAAAACATTATGTTGGCTTGGCTGATAAAAAGGGTAGATTGAATTTCTCTTGGCAGTTGTGGCTCCCAGGTCTACAGCCAATCAAGGACTAGCTACCCATCCCCCACTGCTGCTCTCACCCCCCCCCCACCCCCCACCCCATCCCCTGACATGCTGGACTCTCAGGTTCTGTTCAATAAAGTGCAGCACAGCACAGTACAGTACAACTTTATTAGTCCATGTTACAGGGAACAAATGGAATTTGTCTTTCTGAAAGGGATTGGTCACAGATCTGCCAGTTCAGATCAAATCCCACATTTTGTTGTCTAGCTCAGGACTCAAACCAGTGACCTTTCAGTTACTGGACTAATTCTCTAACTTCCACCTCCTAACACTTCTAGCATGGGCTTCCTAGGCAAAGTTCCTTTTACACTATCCCATGTGTGTAGAAAACATGAGTCTGTCTCATGATCTGGTAATGAGGTAGTCCTGCCTTCAACTTCAAAATCAGTGTCACCCTCAGCTCAAGAGGGCATTCATTACCTCTTGGTCTAATGGTCAAGACACTGTTTTTTCCCATGGGACACCTGGGTACAGATCCCGCCCATGAAATGTGCACACCTCTCCCAAGGCACCATTCCACTGCTTCCACCAATGTAGTGTTTTTTACAAACAGCAACGGTGTAATGCCCCTTTCGTCTCAAACCCAGGTCTCCCTGCCCGTAGGCAAACAAATATATTGTAGTGAATTCAGGGGGTAGCCCCAAACAGGTTTTGAACCTGGGTCCATCAACTGTCAAGCCAACACCTTAAGCGTGTTAGGTTCTAAATGAACCTAGTAAAACTCAGGGACGTTTAGTAAAGCTCAAACCAAGTTTATTCACCCACTGGATCATACAGCTGCATAAGACAAAGAACATATTCACACAAGCACTGGTATTTAACCCTTCCTCCTATGCTGAGCCCCTCCTTCCACATCTGAACAGCCAATACACCTCTGTTGCTATCCAGAAGATTAGTGATATATGTTCTTCCTCACTTCATCTAACCTGACCTCTGCCCAAATTGCTCACTCCTCCCCAACTCACGGCTGTCATGTTGACTTGTACCAGACTGTGTCTCTTCTCCTCCAATAGGATCCCTGATGACTAACAATAACATATCCTGACAGAATGGAAACGTTATACATTCCCCTCTCTCCCTCAGTGACATGAATAAGTCTATTTCATGTTTAGAAGTCAGAACCCAACAAGCGCTACGCCAAGAGGTCCGAACCTCTCGATGTTGTGGCTAGGTGTTGGATTAAGGTCGCTACATTACCCCCTTCCTTGGGGAAAGCATGCCCCCACACTTCTTTATAGCAAGTCTCTCACGTGTACACGCCTCTTTGATGGCCTCACAGGCACTATCCCACTTTTGACACCAATGTAACGAATTAAGGGATAGCTCCAACCGGGACTCGAACCCGGGTCCAGCGATTATCAAGCCAACAGGTTATCCATTACACCAAGAGATCAGAAGGTGGTAATTGGTAGGTGTTGGGTTCAGCTTGCTACAGTATATACTTATATAGGGCAATGTGTGATCTGGGAGCGGCAGCACTACCACTAGTGCTCCTGACACAGCCTAACACAATCTTTACCTTCTGAACCTTAAAAACTGACCTAAAGTCAGATGCATTTAGACAAACCACCATGTGAGCAGCAAGTGTAGGGTTAATGGAGTGAAGTGGGGGATGGGTAGGACCACCAGTATCAACTATATGTCTATGAATGCATTACCATTAATGCAGTACTAAAACGGATGGATGCTCTTCATCAACACCATCTCACCTGTGAAACTAGACATCAACAATCAATCAACAAATGAAGACATTAGAACTGCTAAAGGTCAGATATTATATTCTGACACCAATTTCCTACTGGTAGATTTTGTACATGATCTGTCAATCCTGAGAGCAACGCTCTCTCTCCTCCCCTTCCCCCATCTCTCTTTGCTGGGGTGAAGTTTCCCCTAGATACAGATCTAGGATCAGCTTCCCCTCCCCCAAACCTAACAAGGATCATTAGTGGGGGGAATTTAAACCTGAAGCCAGTGTCTATTTGGGAAACGTGTCCCCTCCTCCCCACAACTCTACATGTGGATGCGGCTTCCTCCATCTCACCATGTTCACAAAGAAAACGGCAGTGTATTTCAGCTGTAAGAATTTTGAAGTTACTAGCTATATTATTTTGAATTGAATTTACCTAGCTTCATTATTATTCAACCAGTAGAGAGGCCTCTGTGTAGTTGGAGAAAAATACTCTTTACCCCCAGGTCTCCTTGAGATGACCAGTAGAGGTCTCTGTTAGTTCGAGAACAATACTCTTTACCCCAGGTCTCCTTGAGATGACCAATAGAGGCCTATGTGTAGTTGGAGAAAAATACTATTTACAGATGAGCTTTGGGTTTCTAGGTATGTTTAGACCCAGATAAGTTAAGTGATCATGCACCACTTTAAATGGTATCCTCTCTAGCTCACTTGTTGTAAAATTATCTGAGATACATATGAGGTCACTTTTTCCCCAATTTATTGAATTTCCAGATTGTTTGCTAAATGAATTGATTAAGTCTAGTAGGTTAGGGACAGAGGCTACTGGGTCTGAGAGGTATAAAAGCACATCGTCTGCATATAACAAAATGATGCTTTCTATGTTTCCTACTTTAAGACCTTGGATATTAGGATGATCCCTTATTTGTATCGCCAGGGGTTCAAGGGAGACAGCGAAGAGCAGAGGACTGAGTGGGCAACCCTGCTGGACAGATCTCGGTAGTTCAAAGGGACTGGATTTGTCTCTGTTGGTCAGAATAGAGGATGTTGGGCAGGCGATCTCCTCCAGTCACATGCCATTCCCTTTTGTTTTATGGCAGACTCATATGAAATAATATGACCTCTCATAACCACTTGAAAAGTTTCTATAGTGTAGAAGCAGATACCACTCCTGTGTCATTAGTCTTTGGCTTGGATGCATATTTGATGTGGTTGAAATACTGTCATCTTTTATGATGCTGATAAAGACAGGGGCCGTCTGTTAAGGTGCTAACTGCACAGTGTAGCTACAGGTTATACACTGAGTGGACTAAATATTCACAACACTGTTATGACCAGTTTCTCTGGTATCTCGTACTTCAGGATGTAAGAGAGTAGTCGACCACTTAGATGGAGAGTTGATTCATTGTTATTTAATGGTTACAGTACTGGATTCAATGACAAGCGGTACGGGCTTAGCCTCTTGTCATCTGAATGACTTCCATAGAAAACCTCTCAGTTTATATAATGCTCTCCGAGCTACTTCCATCCCACAGTTGCCAACCATTATTGAGTGTCACTCATCTCCTACAATAGGATCCCCGTACATAGTATCGTGTGGCACCCTAGCCAGGCCATTCCATCACATACTCTTTCTAAGATTAGCAACAGTGGCCCCTAATCTATCTTGGCACGCCGACCTTCTGGCCCCCCATCCGTGACCGACACAACACATGGCTTGTCCTTCTCCTCTCTCTCACCTACAGCTGATGACTTTAAAGACATTAATAAATGCTGTATCAAAAGACGTTATATCAAACACCTTCCTAATATTGAGTTACCTCTCCGCTTTTGCCCTCAGAACAGCCTCAATTCGTCGGGACATGGACTCTACAAGGTGTTGAAAGCGTTCCACAGGGATGCTGGCCCATGTTGACGCCAATTACATTTTAGTCATTTAGCAGACGCTCTTATCCAGAGCGACTTACAGTTAGTGAATACATATATTTTTTATACTGGCCCCCCGTGGGAAACGAACCCACAACACTGGCGTTGCAAACGCCATGCTCTATCAACTGAGCTACATCCCTGCCGGCCATTCCCTCCCGTACCCTGGACAACTGTGCGCCGTCCATGAGTCTCCCGGTCGCGACAGAGCCTGGATTCGAACCAGGATCTCTAGTGGCACAGTTAGCACTGTGATGCAGTGCCTTAGACCACTGCGCCACTCAGGAGACAATTATTGTGTCAAGTTGGCTGGATGTCCTTTGTGTGGTGTACCATGAACGTGAAAAACCCAGCAACGTTGCAGTTCTTGACACAAACCGGTGCGCCTGGCACCTACTACCATACCCCGTTCAAAGGCACTTCAATATTTTGTCTTGCCCATTCACCCTCTGAATGGCACACACACACAATCCATGTCTCAATTGTCTCCAGGCTTAAACATCCTTCTTTAACCCGTCCCGTCCCCTTCATCTACAAGTGACATCAATAAGGGATCATAGCTTTCACCTGGATTCACCTGCTCAGTCTGTCATGGAAAGAGCAGGTGTCCTTAATGTTTTGTCCACTTAGTGTAAATTGCAAAATAATGATCCATTGATGGATTTTCTTATGTAGTCTATTGTTTTCTCTGTATTGAACCTGCCTGCCACCCACCCGCCTGGGGACTGTGGGTTATGAGACAACCCCCGCATCACTAGCTTGCATGTTCTGCAGCCTTGTAGAGATAGGGAGGGGATGACTGGGAGGCAGGTTGCCATTTATTGTCATGAATCTTGCCCTGGAGGCAGTTCTGCAAAGTGGTCACTAGCTGGCACAGGCATAAAGTAATAATATCTGATTTTAATGCTAACCTTAACCTCACTGCTAATCCTTACCTTAAATTAAAACCATAAAACACAATTGTTTTCCACAAATATTTACGATATAGCCAATTTTGACTATGCAGCTGTCATATCTAGAGGAAATTGTGCAGTTCTGCCTCCAGGGCAAGATTCATGACAAAAGTCAACCTGTGACTGGGAGAGGACAATGTAAAATCGATATCGACATTGTTTTGAGAATTAACATGCTTTTTATTATGAAAAGTACAATATATCCATGTACAATTGTACAGTTATGGAGCATATGTCCATATACAGTTGTACAATTTGTTTTTCAACATAAAAGACATACAAAAAAATATCACATTGGTATTTCAACAGTGTTATTGTAAGAGTTTAAATGGTTAAACGGAGGATACATCTACAACAGTATAAAATAAGTGCAGTATGTTCTGAGTATGTTACCTTAACGTAAACTCATAACGTCCCACTATAACTTCATGGGAGTCTAGTGGAAAGACTACATGTTGTTTTGGGTGGATTCATCAACATTTGCAGAATATTCCTGTAATGTCAGATGGCATCTTGTCAGACGGCAACAGCCTAGTCGGCTGCAGACACTCATAAGGAGTTCAAGTAGTTTATTTGCCCTTTGCAGGTATTAAAAGTAATACATGCATTGTAATTCCTTGTTGGAGCTCATATAGGACAGTACATACCAGTGGAGGCTGCTGAGGGGAGGACGGCTCATAATAATGGCTGGAACGGAGCCAATTAAATGGCATCAAACACATGGAAACCATGGAAACCATGTATTTGATGTATTTGATACCATTCCACTCAATACGCTCCAGCCATTACAAGCCTGTCCTCCCCAACTAAGGACCCACCAACCTCCTGTGGTACGTACACACAAACAGTAAAATATATCATAAGAACATCAATAAAACATGCAAAGTGGTAAAAGATTATAAAAGGAAAAAAATGTTCAGTGATGTTCTAAAAGTCTGATGGAAACAGTTTAGGTTGCTTGATTTAACAGGCAGATAGAACTGGGATAGAAGCTGTTCTGGAACCTGGGATCCAGAAACTGCCTAGCAACCACTGGTCCTCACTAGACTGGTGCCCTGCATGTCTATTTGTTCATTGGAGTTTATCAGGTGTTGAAGTGATGTCTGTGTTTGTTGGTCACTTAGTGCTGGAATGAGGTGTCTGTTTGTTCCCAATTCTGTCAGAAATGATGGTCCTCATTTGAAGGTCCTGTGTCAAGGTCCTCACTATTATAGGAAGATGTGTGAGCGTGTGTCCAGTGTGTGTGTGTATCCAAAGTGTGTGTGTGTGTCCAGTGTGTGTGTGAGTGGGTGTGTGTCCAATATGTGTGTGTGTGTCTCCTGTGTATGTGTGTGTCCAGTGTGTGTGTCCAGTGTGTGTGTGTCTCCTGTGTGTATCCATTGTGTGTGTGTGTGTGTGTCCAGCATGTATATATACTGTAGCTATAGACAACCATTGAACGTTATCCTGCTCCCAAATATATATATACTGTAGCTATAGCCAACCACTGAACGTTATCCTGCTCCCAAATATATATACTGTAGCTATAGCCAACCACTGAACGTCATCCTGCTCCCAAATATATATACTGTAGCTATAGCCAACCACTGAACGCTATCCTGCTCCCAAATATATATAATGTAGCTATAGCCAACCACTGAATGTTATCCTGCTCCCAAATATATATACTGTAGCTATAGCCAACCACTGAACGTTATCCTGGTCCCAAATATATATATATATATATATATATATATATATATATATATATATATATATATATATATATATATATATATATATATATATATACTGTAGCTATAGCCAACCACTGAACGTTATCCTGCTCCCAAATATATATATACTGTAGCTATAGCCAACCACTGAACGTTATCCTGCTCCCAAATATATATACTGTAGCTATAGCCAACCACTGAACGTTATCCTGCCCCCAAATATATATACTGTAGCTATAGCCAACCATTGCAGTTGATATGGTCAGTAGTGACTTGCCACATGATAGGTAAACAAACAAACAGTCAAGTAGCCTACAAGCTGAGGATGAAAAATGTATGCACTCACTAAAAACAAGCGGATTCAGCAACACGGACACCGATTGAAATTCTTGCGATTTGACAGTTCCCAAAGGACATGAACTGGTTGACTCAACATTGTTTCTACTTTATAGGACAAGGCTTAATCAGTTTTATGGGAAACCAGCCAATAGTGTACAGCCATAATATAAATGTTTAATGTCTGTTTCCACTAGATTGCGTTACTGACTGACCAGACTGTCTGACCTGCACTGCCTCCTCCTGACTGATATCTAACCAGCCCAGAGGCTTGGAGAGACATTAGACTGTCTGACTGATATCTAACCAGCCCAGAGGCTTGGAGAGACATTAGACTGTCTGACTGATATCTAACCAGCCCAGAGGCTTGAAGAGACATTAGACTGTCTGACTGATATCTAACCAGCCCAGAGGCTTGAAGAGACATTAGACTGTCTGACTGATATCTAACCAGCCCAGAGGCTTGAAGAGACATTAGACTGTCTGACTGATATCTAACCAGCCCAGAGGCTTGAAGAGACATTAGACTGTCTGACTGATATCTAACCAGCCCAGAGGCTTGAAGACACATTAGACTGTCTGACTGATACCTAACCAGCCCAGAGGCTTGAAGAGACATTAGACTGTCTGACTGATATCTAACCAGCCCAGAGGCTTGAAGAGACATTAGACTGTCTGACTGATATCTAACCAGCCCAGAGGCTTGAAGAGACATTAGACTGTCTGACTGATATCTAACCAGCCCAGAGGCTTGGAGAGACATTAGACTGTCTGACTGATATCTAACCAGCCCAGAGGCTTGAAGAGACATTAGACTGTCTGACTGATATCTAACCAGCCCAGAGGCTTGGAGAGACATTAGACTGTCTGACTGATATCTAACCAGCCCAGAGGCTTGAAGAGACATTAGACTGTCTGACTGATATCTAACCAGCCCAGAGGCTTGAAGAGACATTAGACTGTCTGACTGATATCTAACCAGCCCAGAGGCTTGAAGAGACATTAGACTGTCTGACTGATATCAAACCAGCCCAGAGGCTTGAAGAGACATTAGACTGTCTGACTGATATCTAACCAGCCCAGAGGCTTGAAGAGACATTAGACTGTCTGACTGATATCTAACCAGCCCAGAGGCTTGAAGAGACATTAGACTGTCTGACTGATATCTAACCAGCCCAGAGGCTTGAAGAGACATTAGACTGTCTGACTGATATCTAACCAGCCCAGAGGCTTGAAGAGACATTAGACTGTCTGACTGATATCTAACCAGCCCAGAGGCTTGAAGAGACATTAGACTGTCTGACTGATATCTAACCAGCCCAGAGGCTTGAAGAGACATTAGACTGTCTGACTGATATCTAACCAGCCCAGAGGCTTGAAGAGACATTAGACTGTCTGACTGATATCTAACCAGCCCAGAGGCTTGAAGAGACATTAGACTGTCTGACTGATATCTAACCAGCCCAGAGGCTTGAAGAGACATTAGACTGTCTGACTGATATCTAACCAGCCCAGAGGCTTGAAGAGACATTAGACTGTCTGACTGATATCTAACCAGCCCAGAGGCTTGAAGAGACATTAGACAGTCTGACTGATATCTAACCAGCCCAGAGGCTTGAAGAGACATTAGACTGTCGGACTGATATCTAACCAGCCCAGAGGCTTGAAGAGACATTAGACTGTCTGACTGATATCTAACCAGCCCAGAGGCTTGAAGAGACATTAGACTGTCGGACTGATATCTAACCAGCCCAGAGGCTTGAAGAGACATTAGACTGTCTGACTGATATCTAACCAGCCCAGAGGCTTGAAGAGACATTAGACTGTCTGACTGATATCTAACCAGCCCAGAGGCTTGAAGAGACATTAGACTGTCTGACTGATATCTAACCAGCCCAGAGGCTTGGAGAGACATTAGACTGTCTGACTGATATCTAACCAGCCCAGAGGCTTGAAGAGACATTAGACTGTCTGACTGATATCTAACCAGCCCAGAGGCTTGAAGAGACATTAGACTGTCTGACTGATATCTAACCAGCCCAGAGGCTTGAAGAGACATTAGACTGTCTGACTGATATCTAATCAGCTCAGAGGCTTGAAGAACATTAGACTGGTTGACTGATATCTAACCAGCCCAGAGGCTTGAAGAGACATTAGACTGTCTGACTGATATCTAACCAGCCCAGAGGCTTGAAGAGACATTAGACTGTCTGACTGATATCTAACCAGCCCAGAGGCTTGAAGAGACATTAGACTGTCTGACTGATATCTAACCAGCCCAGAGGCTTGAAGAGACATTAGACTGTCTGACTGATATCTACACATCCCAGAGGCTTGAAGAGACATTAGACTGTCTGACTGATATCTAACCAGCCCAGAGGCTTGAAGAGACATTAGACTGTCTGACTGATATCTAACCAGCCCAGAGGCTTGAAGAGACGTTAGACTGTCTGACTGATATCTAACCAGCCCAGAGGCTTGAAGAGACATTAGACTGTCTGACTGATATCTAACCAGCCCAGAGGCTTGAAGAGACATTAGACTGTCTGACTGGTATCTAACCAGCCCAGAGGCTTGAAGAGACATTAGACTGTCTGACTGATATCTAACCAGCCCAGAGGCTTGAAGAGACATTAGACTGTCTGACTGATATCTAACCAGCCCAGAGGCTTGAAGAGACATTAGACTGTCTGACTGATATCTAACCAGCCCAGAGGCTTGAAGAGACATTAGACTGTCTGACTGATATCTAACCAGCCCAGAGGCTTGAAGAGACATTAGACTGTCTGACTGATATCTAACCAGCCCAGAGGCTTGGAGAGACATTAGACTGTCTGACTGATATCTAACCAGCCCAGAGGCTTGAAGAGACATTAGACTGTCTGATTGATATCTAACCAGCCCAGAGGCTTGAAGAGTCATTAGACTGTCTGACTGATATCTAACCAGCCCAGAGGCTTGAAGAGACATTAGACTGTCTGACTGATATCTAACCAGCCCAGAGGCTTGAAGAGACATTAGACTGTCTGACTGATATCTAACCAGCCCAGAGGCTTAAAGAGACATTAGACTGTCTGACTGATATCTAACCAGCTCAGAGGCTTGAAGAGACATTAGACTGTCTGACTGATATCTAACCAGCCCAGAGGCTTGAAGAGACATTAGACTGTCTGACTGATATCTAACCAGCCCAGAGGCTTGAAGAGACATTAGACTGTCTGACTGATATCTAACCAGCCCAGAGGCTTGAAGAGACATTAGACTGTCTGACTGATATCTAACCAGCCCAGAGGCTTGAAGAGACATTAGACTGTCTGACTGATATCTAACCAGCCCAGAGGCTTGAAGAGACATTAGACTGTCTGACTGATATCTAACCAGCCCAGAGGCTTGAAGAGACATTAGACTGTCTGACTGATATCTAACCAGCCCAGAGGCTTGAAGAGACATTAGACTGTCTGACTGATATCTAACCAGCCCAGAGGCTTGAAGAGACATTAGACTGTCTGACTGATATCTAACCAGCCCAGAGGCTTGAAGAGACATTAGACTGTCTGACTGATATCTAACCAGCCCAGAGGCTTGAAGAGACATTAGACTGTCTGACTGATATCTAACCAGCCCAGAGGCTTGAAGAGACATTAGACTGTCTGACTGATATCTATCCAGCCCAGAGGCTTGAAGAGACATTAGACTGTCTGACTGATATCTAACCAGCCCAGAGGCTTGAAGAGACATTAGACTGTCTGACTGATATCTAACCAGCCCAGAGGCTTGAAGAGACATTAGACTGTCTGACTGATATCTAACCAGCCCAGAGGCTTGAAGAGACATTAGACTGTCTGACTGATATCTAACCAGCCCAGAGGCTTGAAGAGACATTAGACTGTCTGACTGATATCTAACCAGCCCAGAGGCTTGAAGAGACATTAGACTGTCTGACTGATATCTAACCAGCCCAGAGGCTTGAAGAGACATTAGACTGTCTGACTGATATCTAACCAGCCCAGAGGCTTGAAGAGACATTAGACTGTCTGACTGATATCTAACCAGCCCAGAGGCTTGAAGAGACATTAGACTGTCTGACTGATATCTAACCAGCCCAGAGGCTTGAAGAGACATTAGACTGTCTGACTGATATCTAACCAGCCCAGAGGCTTGAAGAGACATTAGACTGTCTGACTGATATCTAACCAGCCCAGAGGCTTGAAGAGACATTAGACTGTCTGACTGATATCTAACCAGCCCAGAGGCTTGAAGAGACATTAGACTGTCTGACTGATATCTAACCAGCCCAGAGGCTTGAAGAGACATTAGACTGTCTGACTGATATCCAACCAGCCCAGAGGCTTGAAGAGACATTAGACTGTCTGACTGATATCTAACCAGCCCAGAGGCTTGAAGAGACATTAGACTGTCTGACTGATATCTAACCAGCCCAGAGGCTTGAAGAGACATTAGACTGTCTGACTGATATCTAACCAGCCCAGAGGCTTGAAGAGACATTAGACTGTCTGACTGATATCTAACCAGCCCAGAGGCTTGAAGAGACATTAGACTGTCTGACTGATATCTAACCAGCCCAGAGGCTTGAAGAGACATTAGACTGTCTGACTGATATCTAACCAGCCGAGAGGCTTGAAGAGACATTAGACTGTCTGACTGATATCTAACCAGCCCAGAGGCTTGAAGAGACATTAGACTGTCTGACTGATATCTAACCAGCCCAGAGGCTTGAAGAGACATTAGACTGTCTGACTGATATCTAACCAGCCCAGAGGCTTGAAGAGACATTAGACTGTCTGACTGATATCTAACCAGCCCAGAGGCTTGAAGAGACATTAGACTGTCTGACTGATATCTAACCAGCCCAGAGGCTTGAAGAGACATTAGACTGTCTGACTGATATCTAACCAGCCCAGAGGCTTGAAGAGACATTAGACTGTCTGACTGATATCTAACCAGCCCAGAGGCTTGAAGAGGCATTAGACTGTCTGACTGATATTTAATCAGCTCAGAGGCTTGAAGAGACATTAGACTGTCTGACTGATATCTAACCAGCCCAGAGGCTTGAAGAGACATTAGACTGTCTGACTGATATCTAACCAGCCCAGAGGCTTGAAGAGACATTAGACTCTCTGACTGATATCTAACCAGCCCAGAGGCTTGAAGAGACATTAGACTGTCTGACTGATATCTAACCAGACCAGAGGCTTGAAGAGACATTAGACTGTCTGACTGATATCTAACCAGCTCAGAGGCTTGAAGAGACATTAGACTGTCTGACTGATATCTAAACAGCCCAGAGGCTTGAAGAGACATTAGACTGTCTGACTGATATCTAACCAGCCCAGAGGCTTAAAGAGACATTAGACTGTCTGACTGATATCTAACCAGCCCAGAGGCTTGAAGAGACATTAGACTGTCTGACTGATATCTAACCAGCCCAGAGGCTTGAAGAGACATTAGACTGTCTGACTGATATCTAACCAGCCCAGAGGCTTGAAGAGACATTAGACTGTCTGACTGATATCTAACCAGCCCAGAGGCTTGAAGAGACATTAGACTGTTTGAGCTACACTGCCTCCTCCTGTGAGAGCCACGTCAGGCGACACTACACCGTCCCAACAATGCAAACACACATCCTGGTCGAGGTCACTGGAGACGGGGGGACACAAAGGCCACCATGGCAACGCTGGAAAGACAAAGATAACTCGAGGTAATTTTCTGTTATTTAATGTTCCTGAATGCCATTGACAATACCCCAATTTGATAAATACTCCTATTTGATAAACCATTTCTTTGTATTTCAGTTAGAGAAACTAAACTGTGAACTGTGTGTGTCATGCTTAGGAAAGTGACACTGAGGAGGAGGAGGAGGAGGAACGGGGGAGCTTCTGTAAAAAGATGAAGATGCAAGTTATTAAAGTGGAAAATATTATGCTGAGGAGAATTCTGACAAACTATTGAGGAGGATATATGAGCTAGAGCAACAGAACAGAAACATCGATATAGACTTGAAGCAGGAGAACTCTGAATTAAAGAAAACTTCTAAGGACTTGAAGCAGAAGAACTCTGAGCTAGAGAACACTTCTGAAGACTTAAAGCAGAAGAACTCTGAGCTAGAGAACACTTCTGAAGACTTAAAGCAGAAGAACTCTGAACTGGAGAAAACTTCTGAAGACTTGAAGCAGAAGAACTCTGAGCTAGAGAAAACTTATGAAGACTTGAAGCAGAAGAACTCTGAACTAGAGAAAGACTTGGAGCAGAAGAATCAACAGGAAAAGTCATGTTCTATAAATTAAGCTCAGACTACACTAAAAGAAGGCGCTACCTAGAACCATAATGGTTCTTCAATTATCTTCGTAGGAGAACCGTCTGAAAAAAAACATTTTTTGTTACAAGTGGAACCCTTTCACCACTAAAAGGTTCTAAGTAGAACCGTTTTCACCACCCAAGGGTTCTACCTGAAACAAAAAAGGGTTTTCCTATGGGGACAAACGAAGAACCCCTTTGCGTGTAGTATCAAAATAACTATAAATGGGAATTATCTTCTTGGAGATAAGTGTCAGAATCTGGGCACTAAACTCGCTGTTTTTGAGTTTTAATCACTGTTTATATCCATTTCTACTCAGAACAGACTAATAATACCCACCCAGTCATGTAGATGAATACCTCTCTGAGTGGTTTTACAGTGTCTCAGTCCTGTAGATGAATACCTCTCTGAGTGGTTCTACAGTGTCTCAGTCCTGTAGATGAATACCTCTCTGAGTGGTTCTACAGTGTCTCAGTCCTGTAGATGAATACCTCTCTGAGTGGTTCTACAGTGTCCCAGTCCTGTAGATGAATACCTCTGTGAGTGGTTCTACAGTGTCCCAGTCCTGTAGATGAATACCTCTCTGAGTGGTTCTACAGTGTCTCAGTCCTGTAGATGAATACCTCTCTGAGTGGTTCTCCAGTGTCTCAGTCCTGTAGATGAATACCTCTCTGAGTGGTTCTACAGTGTTCCAGTCCTGTAGATGAATACCTCTCTGAGTGGTTTTACAGTGTCTCAGTCCTGTAGATGAATTCCTCTCTGAGTGGTTTACAGTGTCCCAGTCCTGTAGATGAATTCCTCTCTGAGTGGTTTACAGTGTCCCAGTCCTGTAGATGAATACCTCTCTGAGTGGTTTACAGTGTCCCAGTCCTGTAGATGAATACCTCTCTGAGTGGTTTTACAGTGTCCCAGTCCTGTAGATGAATACCTCTCTGAGTGGTTCTACAGTGTCCCAGTCCTGTAGATGAATACCTCTCTGAGTGGTTCTACAGTGTCTCCGTCCTGTAGATGAATACCTCTCTGAGTGGTTCTACAGTGTCTCAGTCCTGTAGATGAATACCTCTCTGAGTGGTTTACAGTGTCCCAGTCCTGTAGATGAATTCCTCTCTGAGTGGTTTTACAGTGTCCCAGTCCTGTAGATGAATACCTCTCTGAGTGGTTTTACAGTGTCCCAGTCCTGTAGATGAATACCTCTCTGAGTGATTTTACAGTGTCTCAGTCCTGTAGATGAATACCTCTCTGAGTGGTTTTACAGTGTCCCAGTCCTGTAGATGAATACCTCTCTGAGTGGTTTTACAGTGTCTCAGTCCTGTAGATGAATACCTCTCTGAGTGGTTTTACAGTGTCCCAGTCCTGTAGATGAATACCTCTCTGAGTGGTTTTACAGTGTCTCAGTCCTGTAGATGAATACCCCTCTGAGTGGTTCTACAGTGTCCCAGTCCTGTAGATGAATACCTCTCTGAGTGGTTTTACAGTGTCTCAGTCCTGTAGATGAATCCCTCTCTCTGAGTGGTTCTCCAGTGTCCCAGTCCTGTAGATGAATACCTCTCTGAGTGGTTCTCCAGTGTCTCAGTCCTGTAGATGAATACCTCTCTGAGTGGTTCTCCAGTGTCCCAGTCCTGTAGATGAATACCTCTCTGAGTGGTTTTACAGTGTCCCAGTCCTGTAGATGAATACCTCTCTGAGTGGTTTTACAGTGTCCCAGTCCTGTAGATGAATACCTCTCTGAGTGGTTCTCCAGTGTCCCAGTCCTGTAGATGAATACCTCTCTGAGTGGTTTTACAGTGTCCCAGTCCTGTAGATGAATCCCTCTCTCTGAGTGGTTCTCCAGTGTCCCAGTCCTGTAGATGAATACCTCTCTGAGTGGTTTTACAGTGTCCCAGTCCTGTAGATGAATACCTCTCTGAGTGGTTCTCCAGTGTCCCAGTCCTGTAGATGAATACCTCTGAGTGGTTCTCCAGTGTCCCAGTCCTGTAGATGAATACCTCTCTGAGTGGTTTTACAGTGTCCCAGTCCTGTAGATGAATACCTCTCTGAGTGGTTCTCCAGTGTTTCTGTGTTTAATCTACATGATATATCAGCTCTTACTGTTCGCTTCAGACTTGCTCATTCAAAACCTCTATTAGAGGCATTTTCACATTATCCCTGTAGGATCAGCTGGATCCTGGAGTGTTCAGAACATTAAAGCATGATCTTGCTTAAAGAAAAAAATAAGCAAACACATTCCCCCTTCCATATGTTTGGGGGAGACTCCCCAAACATATGGATGAAGGTTCTCTGGTCAGATGAGACAAAAATTGAGCTTTTTGGCCATCAAGGAAAACGCTATGTCTGGCGCAAACTCAACACCTCTCATCACCCTGAGAACACCATCCCCACAGTGAAGCATGGTGGTGGCAGCATCATGCTGTGGGGATGTTTTTTATCGGCAGGGACTGGGAAACTGTTCAAAATTGAAGGAATGATGGATGGCGCTAAATACAGGGAAATTCTTGAGGGAAACCTGTTTCAGTCTTCCAGAGATTTGAGACTGGGACGGAGGTTCACCTTCCAGCAGGTCAATGACCCTAAGCATACTGCTAAAGCAACACTTGAGTGGTTTGAGGGGAAACATTTAAATGACTTGGAATGGCCTAGTCAAAGCCCAGACCTCAATCCAATTGAGAATCTGTGGTATGACTTAAAGATTGCTGTACACCAGCGGAACCCATCCAACTTGAAGGAGCTGGAGCAGTTTTGCCTTGAAGAATGGGCAAAAATCCAAGTGGCTAGATGTGCCAAGCTTATAGAGACATACCCCAAGAGACTTGCAGTTGTAATTGCTGCAAAAGGTGGCTCTACAAAGTATTGACTTTGGGGGGGGTGAATAGTTATGCACGCTCAAGTTTTCAGTTTTTTTGTCTTATTTCTTGTTTGTTTCACGATAAAAAATATTTTTCATCTTCAAAGTGGTAGGCATGTTGTGTAAATCAATTGATACAAACACCCAAAAAATCTATTTTAATTCCAGGTTGTAAGGCAACAAAATAGGAAACATGCCAAGGGGAGTGAATACTTTCGCAAACCACTGTATATCATGTATAATTAAAATTAATTTGTTTTGTTTAACTGATTGAACAAACGTTTTGTTTTTAACTTTTATTTGTGGTGTGGTTTTCATATCAGCCCTTTTGGGCTTCCCATCCTCACCTGAACACCGTTTTTACCTGTTTATTTTCATATCAGCCCTTTTGAGCTTCCAGCGTCACCTGAACACCGTTTTTACCTGTTTATTTTCATATCAGCCCTTTTGGGCTTCCAGCCTCACCTGAACACCGTTTTTACCTGTTTATTTATCTGCAGTGTTTTGTCTTTCACTTCTTTTCTTTGGTGTGAATAAATAAAACCTAAAACCTAATTGAGAAATGGTTTCACTTGCAATGACTTGTTATGTTTAAACCGTGATTTAAACTGAGACTCAGTGATATGACATGTAAGGCTGTGTGTCTGCCTGTATTCATATATGTACCTGATTTCCATTCAGACTGCTTTGTCCAGCCAAGTGGCACTTTGTGGGATACATTGAATGTAATGGAGTTGAAGTTGTGTTCCCAGCAGTCCACAGGGTGGCGCCAGAGCAGCATAACTGGACTGGTGAGACCTGAGTAATATACCAGGGAAATACACTATATATACAAAAGTATGTGGACACCCCTTCAAATGAGTGGATTCGGCTATTTCAGCCAAACCCGTTGCTGACAGGTGTATGAAATCCAGCACACAGCCATGCAATCTCCATAGACAAACATTGGCAGTAGAATGGCCTTACTGAAGTGCTCATTGACTTTCAACATGGCACCGTCATAGAATGCCACCTTTCCAACAAGTCACATTTCTGCCCTGCTAAAGCTGCCCCGGTCAACTGTAAGTGCTTTTATTGTGAAGTGGAAATGTCTAGGAGCAACAACGGCTCAGCCCTGAAGTTGTAGGCCACACAAGCTCACAGAACGGGACCGCTTAGTGTCTATGGAGATTGCATGGCTGTGTGCTCGATTTTATACACCTGTCAGCAACCGGTGTGGCTGAAATATCCAAATCCACTAATTTGAAAGGGTGTCCACATACTGCTGTATATATAGTGTATAGTTACACAGTGCTTTCGGAAAGTATTCAGACCCCTTGACTTTTTCCACATTTTGTTACGTTAAAGCCTTATTCTAAAATTGATTAAACTGTTTTTTTCCCTCATTAATCTACACACAACATCCCATAATGACAAAGTTATGGGTTTTTAGAACTCCTGTGTTGTCTTGGTTGTGTGCTTAGGCTCATTGTCCTGTTGGAAGGTGAACCTTCACCCCAGTCTGAGGTCCAGAGCGCTCTGGAGCAGGTTTTCATCAAGGATCTCTCTGTACTTTGCTCTGTTCATCTTTCCCTCGATCCTGACTAGTCTCCCAGTCCCTGCCACTAAAAAACATCCCCACAGCATGCTGCCACCACCATGTTTCACCGTAGGGATGGTGCCAGGTTTCCTCCAGACGTGACGCTTGGCATTCAGGCCAAAGAGATCAATCTTGGTTTCATCAGACCAGAGAATCTTGTTTCTCATGGACTGAGAGTCTTTAGGTGCCTTTTGGCAAACTCCAAGCGGGCTGTCATGTGCCTTTTACTGAGGAGTGGCTTCCGTCTGGCCACTCTACCATAAAGACCTGATTGGTGGAGTGCTGCAGAGATGTCCTTCTGGAAGGTTCTCCCATATCCACAGAGGAACTCTGGAGCTCTGTCAGAGTGACCATCGGGTTCTTGGTCACCTCCCTGACCAAGGCCCTTCTCCCCCGATTGCTCAGTTTGGCCGGGCGGCAAGCTCTAGGAAGAATCTTGGTGGTTTCAAACGTATTCCATTTAAGAATGGAGGCCACTGTGTTCTTGGGGACCTTCAATGCTGCAGACATTTTTTGGTACCCTTCCCCAGATCTGCGCCTCGACACAATCCTGTCTCGGAGCTCTACGGACAATTCCTTCGACCTCATGGCTTGGTTTTTGCTCTGACATGCACTGTCAACTGTGGGACCTTATATAGACAGGTGTGTGCCTTTCCAAATCATGTCCAATCAATTGAATTTGAAGTTGAATACATGTCCTTTCCTTTAATCACTGTATATTCCTCCTTTTTAATCACGTTGTTTTCCCACTCCGATGTCCGTCTCGAGTCCTTTTCTGCCATCCATGACGATGTTAACTCCAGTGGTGGAAAAAGTACCCAATTGTCATACTTGAGTAAAAGTAAAGATACCTTACCAGAAAATGACTCAAGTAAAAGTGAAAGTCAGCCAGTAAAATACTACTTGAGTAAAAGTCTAAAAGTATTTGGTTTTAAATATACTTAAGTATCAAAAGTAAATGTAATTGCTAAAATATACTAAAGTATCAAAAGTAAAAGTACAAGTATAAATAATTTCAAATTCCTTACATAAAGCAAACCAGACAACTTTCTTGTTTTTAAAATTTACGTTCAGCCAGAGGCACACTCCAACACTCAGACAATTTACAAACAAAGCATTTGTGTTTAGTGAGTCTGCCAGATCAGAGGCAGTAGGGATGTTCTCTTGATAAGTGCGTGAATTGGACCATTTTCTGTCCTGCTAAGCATTCAAAATGTAACGAGTACTTTTGGGTGTCAGGGAAAATGTATGGAGTAAAAAGTACATTATTTTCTTTAGGAATGTAGTGAAGTGAAAGTAAAAGTAGTCCAAAATATGAATAGTAAAGTCAAGTATATATACCCCCAAAAAACTACTTAAGTAGTACTTTAAAGTATTTTTACTTAAGTACTTTACACCACTGGTTAACTCTCTTTCTTAGCTAGCTCGACTATGCACTTGCCTCTGCTATCAATACACTGTGCTAACATTAGCCTATTCTGTACCACAGAAAATAACAGTTTTAAACATCGCCAATCTGTTGTTATGTCTCGTGGGTTTCATAACCACGTCTGTATAACAATTCAATAATGATGAGACAGGAGACAGGAATCAGTTCAACCATTTATCTGGAACGTGATCATCTCAACACATACAAACCCCCATGATGCTCTGCAGCACAACCCCAATATACAACAAATACATAGATAAGTAAATGGACACTAAACAAAACTCATAGAGGAATTTAAATGTTCAGTTGTAGAAAGTAGGGCCATGGGATAGGGTCAGAAAGGTCAGTATGTTTGATAACTGGTTACAGAGGTGACATAACAAGCATAAGGTCCATTATAACACAGTGAAGTAGAGGTGGGAGCTAAAAGCAGACATGGACAGTGAGACCGTGTGAGGAGGTCAGGGGTGAAACACTAGATCAGGACAGGTAGAAATGGCAGGGCTCGAAATAGACACAGAGACACATTCTGATCATGGCTCAGACCTGACCTGAGACACCCAAACAGAAGATGCCATAGCAAAGTCCTGTCCAGTAGGCTATATGGGATGTATTTTCATCAAAATCCAACACATGGAAATGTGTCCAGTGTGTGTGTGTGTGTGTCCAGTGTGTGTGTGTGTGTGTGTGTATGTCCAGTGTGTGTGTGTGTGTGTCCAGTGGGTGTGTGTGTCCAGTGTGTGTGTTCAGTGTGTGTGTGTGTGTGTGTGTGTCTGTGTAAAGTGTGTGTGTGTGTGTCCAGTGTATATGTGTGTGTGTGTGTGTCCGGTGTGTGTGTCCAGTGTGTGTGTGTCCAGTGTGTGTGTTTGTCCAGTGTGTGTGTTTGTCCAGTGTGTGTGTTTGTCCAGTGTGTGTGTTTGTCCAGTGTACGTGTGTGTGTATGTGTCCAGTGTACGTGTGTGTGTATGTGTGCGGTGTGTGTGTGTGTGTGTGTTTGTGTCCAGTGTGAGTGTGTCCAGTGTGTGTGTGTCCAATGTGTGTGTGTGTGTTTGTCCAGTGTGTGTGTGTGTGTGTGTCCAGTGTGTGTGTGTGTGTCCAGTGTGTGTGTCCCCAGTGTGTGAGTGTGTCCAGTGTGTGTGTGTCCAGTTTGTGTGTGTGTGTCCAATGTGTGTGTGTCCAGTGTGTGTGTGTGTGTGTACAGTGTGAGTGTGTCCAGTGTGTGTGTGTGTGTGTGTATGTCCAGTGTGAGTGTGTCCAGTGTGTGTGTGTGTGTCTAGTGTGTGTGTGTGTGTCCAGTGTACGTGTGTGTGTGTGTCCAGTGTGTGTGTGTGTGTGTGTGTGTCCAGTGTGTGTGTGTCCAGTGTGTGTGTGTGTGTGTGTATTTGTACAGTGTGTGTGTTGTCCATTTTTACATTACATTTACATTTTAGTCATTTAGCAGACGCTCTTATCCAGAGCGACTTACAGTTAGAGAGTGCATACATTATTTTTATACTGGCCCCCCGTGGGAATCGAACCCACAACCCTGGCGTTGCAATCGCCATGCTCTACCAACTGAGCTACATCCCTGCCGGCCATTCCCTCCCCTCCCCTGGATGACACTGGGCCAATTGTGCGCCGCCCCATGGGTCTCCCGGTCGCGGCCGGCTACGACAGAGCCTGGATTCGAACCAGGATCTCTAATGACACAGCTAGCACTGCGATGCAGCGCCTTAGACCACTGCGCTACTCGGGAGGTCAGTGTGTGTCCAGTGTGTGTGTACAGCGTGTGTGTGTGTGTGTGTGTGTGTGTGTGTGTGTGTGTGTTTGTGTGTGTCCATTGTGTGTGTGTGTGTGTTTGTGTGTGTCCACTGTGTGTGTCCAGTGTGTGTGTTTGTCCAGTGTGTGTGTTTGTGTGTGTCCAGTGTGTGTGTTCAGTGTGTGTGTGTCCAGTGTGTGTGTGTATGTCCAGTGTGAGTGTGTCCAGTGTTTGTGTTTGTCCAGTGTGTGTGTGTGTGTGTGTGTATGTGTGTGTTTCCAGTGTTTGTGTGTGTATGTGTGCGTTTCCAGTGTGTGTGTGTGTGTGTGTGTCTCCAGTGTGTGTGTATCCAGTGTTTGTGCCCAGTTTGTGTGTGTCCAGTGTGTGTGTGTGTGTGTCAGTGTTACCATGGTTATTATTTACAGGGACACTGAGGAGTCAACATCCCAAACCCTAAACCCTGGATAGAGGGGCTCAGTGAATGTGGAGTGGAATGTGTTCAGGTGGGTCAGTGTGTCAGAGGAGACTCTGTAGAAGGACAGAGTGCCGGCTGGCCAGTCCAGATACACTCCTACTCTGTGTGAGCTGGAGGAGGGGACGTCTATGGTAGTGTGATTATTATTGTGCCAGGCAGAGTAACTGTTGTCAGAGCAGATCAGACTCCAGGACTTGTCATTGTATCCAATCCTACAGTCATCACCCCCTCCTCTCCTGCTGATTCCTTTATATGCCACTCCTATACCAGCCCCTAACCCACTCCACTCTACCTCCCAGTAACAGCGCCCAGTCAGACCCTCTCTACACAGCACCTGTCTACAGACCTCAAATCTCTCTGGGTGATCAGGATACGGCTGCTTCTCTCTCCTACATGTCACCTTTCTGTTCTCCTCAGACAGAGAGAGGCATCTGTTTACTGTGTTTAGGTCCAGTGTGAGATCACAGACATCTGATGGATGAAACCAGAAACAATATTAGAAATCATCATCATTCACATTAGAATGTTAACTCGCTTTTCACTAATTCATTTAATGTAGATGTTTCTAGGTATCAAAATGAGAAGTTAAGGTAACTTGAGACTTGTTGAATGATCATATGTTATACTGTATGGTAATATAAAACACACTTATTCCCATTAATTACACACACACACACACACACACACACACACACACACACACACACACATTTCTAAAGTAACACGAATACAGACACAGACAAACACACATTGTCAAAGCAACTCTTTGTAAACATTGGTGTCCCTGATTTGTGCTTCTGTAGAACTACAGCTGATATTTAATATGACCAAGTAAGTAATGATGGTGGTCTTTGACTTTGACTTCACTTGAATTAAGACTTATTCTTAGTCATATTTTTCACAGCAGTCAACACTCACATTTTCTAAGTCCAGGTTTCATTGTGTTCTCTCCACCATGTTCCACACTGTAGCGGTAAGCAGAAGAACAGACAGTCATTGAGGGATACACCTGAACTCACACACACACACACACACACACACACACACACACACACACACACACACACACACACACACACACACACACACACACACACACACACACACACACACAACACACACACACACACACACACACACACACACACACACACACACACACACACACACACACACACACACACACACACACACACACACACACACACACACACACACACACACACACACACACACACACACACAATCTTTATATAACTTAGTCCAAGTGGTGGTCAGAATGTTTGTCTTAACTAACCTGATAACTCCAACATGTCTGATATGAACATTGACATAAACCCTCTACATACTTGAGTTTCTCCAGTCTGCAGTGTGGATCCTCCAGTCCAGCAGAGAGCAGTCTGACTCCTGAGTCTCCTGGGTGATTGTAGCTCAGGTCCAGCTCTCTCAGGTGTGAGGGGTTTGACTTCAGAGCTGAGACCAGAGAAGCACAGCCTTCCTCTGTGACTAGACAGCCTGACAGCCTGCAAAGAGTCAAATCATATTAAAATCACACTGCTATTCTTTGGTGGTGAAAATAGTGGCAGTATATTTTTTCAACATTTTCAGATATATCAGTGTCCTGAAACCTGACATATCTATTCATAAATGAATGTATCATTATTAGAAATGATAAATTATCAAAGTATTGCTTGTAGATAGAAAAATGCATATGACAAATATTTGAGTAGACTGACCAGAGCAGTTTAAAAAGCAGTATCAGTCAAAAGACAGACAGTGAGGTATCAGATTTAGATTGTATTGAGTATACAGTCCACAGTATATCTATTTTGACAGTGAAGCTAACATTTTAAATGTGGCTCTATACTCCAACATTTTGGATTTGAGATCAAATGTTTCATATGAGGTGACAGTATATAATGTCACCTTTTATTTGAGGGTATTTTAATACATATCTCTTTCACCATTAAGAAATGAAAGCACTTTATGTATCTAGTCCCCCCATTTGACGAAGTCATAAGTATTCTGACCAATTCACTTATAGTGTATTAAAGTAGTCAAAAGTTGAGTATTTGGTGCCAAACTCATTGGTTGCATTTGCAGTTTGTTTTGGTTGTGTTTTGGGTTATGTTTTATCCAATAGTAACTGAATGGTGGATGATGACTGGAGAAATTTTCAGTCTAAGTGAGTAGATAACATGTTTCTAAACACTACTAAATGAATCCTGATGATGCCATGATTAAGAAAAATAATGAATGAATCATGAATAATAATGAGTGAGAAAGTTACAGAGGCTACAACAAAACATGCTAACCTCTCACCATTAACATCAAATAAAAGGTGACATTCTGTACTGTTGCCTAATATGAAACATTCTATCTCAAATCCAAAATGCTGGAGCATAGCACCAAATTTAAAACTGTAAGCTTCAGTGTCCAAACACAAATGGTGTGGACTATGTGTGCCTGGTAAACACATGTGGATCTGGTGAACAGTTGTCACTTGTTGACCAACTACAGGAATACTGACCTCAGAGTCTCCAGTTTACAGTGGTGATTCCCCAGTCCAGCAGAGAGCAGCTTCACTCCTGAATCCTTCAGGTCATTGTTACTCAGATCCAGCTCTCTCAGGTGTGAGGGGTTTGACTTCAGAGCTGAGACCAGAGAAGCACAGCCTTCCTCTGTGACTAGACAGCCTGACAGCCTGCAAAGAGATTCACAAACACACTGTTAATTTAACAGAGCAGCATTTGGTTTAGTCTCTTAAACAACATATAGATTCATCTTCCGTCTCCTAGAAATTTATGATCATATTGTTATACTAATGAGAACATCAATGCAGTGATTCAATATGTTATTCAATAATACATATTTTTCTCTAAACTGAATATTTCTTCCTGATGATTAGTACTTAAATGTCTTTTTATGTACTCACAGAGCAGCTCTGGAGGCTTTGACCACTGGCAGCAGCCTCAGAAGACCTTCCTCTGATCTGGAGTATTTCTTCAGGTCAAACACATCCAGCTCCTTTTCTGAAGTCAGCAACACAAAGACCAGAGCTGACCACTGTGCAGGTGACAGTTCTTCTTCTGAGAGACTTCCTGATCTCAGGTAGCTTTGGATCTCCTCCACTAGAGAATGGTCATTCAGTTCATTCAGACAGTGGAACAGATTGATGCACCTCTCTGGAGAGGGATTCTCCCTGATCTTCTCCTTGATGTACTTGACTGTTTCTTCATGGCTCTGTGAGCTGCTTCTTGTCTTTGTCAGTAGACCTCGTAAGTGCTTCTGATTGGACTCCAGTGAGAGGCCCAGAAGGAAGAGGAGGAACAGGTCCAGGTTTCCTGTCTCACTTTGTAAGGCTTTGTCCACAGCACTCTTGTAGACAGTAACTTCAGTAACTTGAGATTCGGCCATTAGATTCTCATTGTTGTTGATGAATGAGAGGAACACATATACAGCAGCCAGAAACTCCTGAATGCTCAGATGCACGAAGCAGTAAACCTTGTCCTGGTACAGCACACATTCCTCTTTAAAGAGCTGTGTGCACAATCCTGAGTACACTGATGCTTCATTGACATCAATGCCAGCCTCATTCAGATCTTCTTCATAGAAAATCAGATTGCCATTCATAAGCTGTTGAAAAGCCAGTTTTCCCAGTGACAGAATGCTCTCTTTATCCCAGTGTGGACCTGTCTCTTCTTTCCCAAGATACTTTTCATTCTTCTGTTTGGTATGAAACTCCACAAGGTGTATGAACATCTCAGTCAGAGTCTTGGGCATCTCTTCTCTCTTATGTTTCAGCATGTGTTCAAGGACGGTTGCAGAAATCCAACAGAAGACTGGAATGTGGCACATGATGTGGAGGGTCCTTGATGTCTTTATGTGTGAGATGATTCTGCTGGCCAGGTCCTCATCATTGAATCTCTTCCTGAAGTACTCCTCCTTCTGTGGGTCATTGAACCCTTGTACCTCTGTCACCTGGTCAACACACCCTGTAGGGATCTTATTGGCTGCTGCAGGTCGTGTAGTTATCCAGAGGAGAGCAGAGGGAAGCAGATTTCCCTTGATGAGATTTGTCAGCAGAACATCCACTGAGGTTGACTCTGTGACGTCACAACAGATCTTGTTCTTCTGGAAGTCTAAGGGCAGTCGGCACTCATCCAGACCATCAAAGATGAACAGAACTTTGTACTTGTCGTAGTTGGAGATTGTTGATTCTTTGGTTTCCATTGAGAAGTGATTGAGAAGTTCAATGAAAGTGTGTTTTTCCTTTTTCATCAAATTCAGCTCCCGAAAAGGGAATGAAAATACAAATTGGACATCCTGGTTTGCTTTTCCTTCAGCCCAGTCCAGAATGAACTTCTGCACAGAGACTGTTTTTCCAATGCCAGCGACTCCCTTTGTCAGCACAGTTCTGATAAGTTTGTCTTGTCCAGTTAAGGGTTTGAAGATGTCGTTACATTTGATTGCAGTCTCTGGTCTTGCTTGTTTCCTGGTTGTTATCTCAATCTGTCTCAGCTCATGTTCATTATTGACCTCTCCTGTTCCACCCTCTGTGATGTAGAGCTCTGTGTAGATCTTATTGAGAAGTGTTGGGTTTCCTTGTTTAGCGATCCCCTCAAATACACGTTGAAACTTCTTCTTTAGATTAGTTTTGAGTTCACGTTGAAGAATCACAGCACGCTCATCTGAATCTAGAAATAACACAGAGGATATTAATATTACATCTGTTTTAATGCCTACAGTATTATAGGACTGTTATAACATTTTAAATGATAATACTTTATTCTCTTAACTGACTGTATAAATGTTCTCTTAACTGACTGTATAAATGTTTTCATAATGCATTACAGACTGGTGTGACTGATTATGTTCTCTCTCTCTCTCTCTCTCTCTCTCTCTCTCTCTCTCTCTCTCTCTCTCTCTCTCTCTCTCTCTCTCTCTCTCTCTCTCTCTCTCTCTCTCTCTCTCTCTCTCTCAACACAACACAACACAACACAACACAACACAACACAACACAACACAACACATCCCTGCTGCTCCTTGATGAGATCACTAGGTGTTGTATTAAGGCTGCTACAATATCATTTAGTTACACAGCTACTTTAGCTGTACTTTAGCTACAGCTTTTAAATGTTCTAAAACAGCATTCAACATGAGGCAGACAGCTCTTACTTTTCTCCAGTGTGTCAGCAAGCTCCTTCTGGTTCATTTTCCTCAGGACGTGCAGTGTGATCTTCAGAGCCCCCTCTCTGGCACTGCTCTCCTGCTTCCCATCTTCAGCATCCACCACTTCCTTATCCTGCTTCTGACTCTCAAAGCCTTCTGGGAGTTCTGGACTAAGAATCCTCTTGAACATCTTCAGCTCGTTCTTCACAAATGTCATAATATTCTCCTCAAGCAACTGAAATAAATCAAGTCAATCAAGTCAATAAGTTAAGCAAGAGACTAAATGCTTTCTCATTAACACATGAATGAATGATTGACAGATCAACTTTACTTGAAGTAAACAAAAACAAATGTACATAACAGGACCACATACACTGAATATGGAGGCCAGGTCTGTTTGATGACTCTGGGAAGACTGACCACTGAGAATCTCTGACTCTGATCTCTCCTGTTGGTTTCTGGGGACAAAACATGAGATTACATCTCCTCATCCAGGGAGTACACACACACACACACACACACACACACACACACACACACACACACACACACACACACACACACACACACACACACACACACACACACACACACACACACACACACTCACACGCACACACGCACACACATGCACACAGGGAGGGAATGTTGTGTTAGTTTAATATTGTTTTAGGACTATGAAAATGGAAAAAAGGTTTAGCCTATGGATTATGAAAACAACAAAAATAAATGTGGAAATGGGAGAGGAGAAATGACTAGAGACAGTGTTGTTTAACTCACTGACCATGACCCTTGAGTTCTTCTTACCGTTGTTCACTAGAAAAGTCTCCCTCTCTAAACTGTATAGGAAGGTCCATAGACCAGTCACTCTTCATGGACACACAGCTGGTTACAGGGGAGGCTGGTCTCTCCTGCTTGATTGGACTTCAACACAACAGAGACAAACATTACATCTCTCATCTACTCTGAGCTCAGATGGGGAAACAAGTTTCATTCCAAAACGCTATATATCCATTTATCCAACATCCAGAAATGTTCGTAAATTAGCTTTTATTGTTTGAAGAAATGATGAAAGAGATTGGAGACGTATTTGTTTAAAATCTGTCTCACTCTCAGAGAAATAAGTAGTACTGCTAGGCTTTACACAGTAATATTATATATCTGCCTCACTCTCAGAGAAATAAGTAGTACTGCTAGGTTTTACACAGTAATATTATATATCTGCCTCACTCTCAGAGAAATAAGTAGTACTGCTAGGTTTTACACAGTAATAATATATATCTGCCTCACTCTCAGAGCTCTTCTTTACCTACAGTGGTATTACTTTGGCAGATAACGTCACCCATCTAAATAAAAAGTATATATATGAATATATAGTTAACTAAATGTATGGTGTTTTAGATTTATGTCAGTTTCATTGTTTGTTATTCTATAAATGGTTATTTTATGGTCGTAACTGGTCAAAAGAAATAGAAAATGTCATATTTTGAAATTCTGAGTAATTCCAAATCAAATCAAATCAAATCAAATCAAATCAAATTGTATTGGTCACATGCGCCGAATACAACAGGTGCAGACATTTCAGTGAAATGCTTACTTACAGCCCTTAACCAACAGTGCATTTATAAATTTTTTTTAAAAAAAGTAAGGATAAAACAACAACAAAAAAAGTGTTGAGAAAAAAGAGCAGAAGTAAAATAAAGTGACAGTAGGGAGGCTATATATACAGGGGGGTACCGTTGCAGAGTCAATGTGCGGGGGCACCGGCTAGTTGAGGTAGTTGAGGTAATATGTACATGTGGGTAGAGTTAAAGTGACTATGCATAAATACTTAACAGAGTAGCAGCAGCGTAAAAAGGATGGGGTTGGGGGGCAGTGCAAATAGTCCGGGTAGCCATGATTAGCTGTTCAGGAGTCTTATGGCTTGGGGGTAGAAGCTGTTGAGAAGTCTTTTGGACCTAGACTTGGGTACATATCAGTTTGCTAACAATATAAAAAAAAAATATATACTACTAAAATATATACGCGACTCATTCAACCAGCCTAAACAACAGTAAATAAAAGATGTCAAATGGTCAAAAGTCATCCTGATATAGCCATGTACATCAAAGAGAGGTGTATTGCTACAGATGTAGGATCTGAGTCAATGTCCAGGGGTACCAGGTAGTTGAGGTAATAACTAGACTATATACAAGGAGTACCAGTACCGAGTCAATGTGCTGGGGTACCAGGTAGTTGAGGTAATAACTAGACTATATATAAGGAGTACCAGTACTGAGTCAATGTCCAGGGGTACCAGGTAGTTGAGGTAATAACTAGACTATATACCAGGAGTACCTGTACTGAGTCAACGTGCAGGATACCAGGTAGTTGAGGTAATAACTAGACTATATACAAGGAGTACCAGTACTGAGTCAATGTCCAGGGGTACCAGGTAGTTGAGGTAATAACTAGACTATATATAAGGAGTACCAGTACTGAGTTAATGTGCAGGGGTACCAGGTAGTTGAGGTAATAACTAGACTATATACCAGGAGTACCAGTACTGAGTCAATGTGCAGGGGTACCAGGTAGTTGAGGTAATAACTAGACTATATACAAGGAGTACCAGTACTGAGTCAATGTCCAGGGGTACCAGGTAGTTGAGGTAATAACTAGACTATATACAAGGAGTACCAGTACTGAGTCAATGTCCAGGGGTACCAGGTAGTTGAGGTAATAACTAGACTATATACAAAGAGTACCAGTACTGAGTCAATGTGCAGGGGTACCAGGTAGTTGAGGTAATAACTAGACTATATACAAGGAGTACCAGTACTGAGTCAATGTGCAGGGTACCAGGTAGTTGAGGTAATAACTAGACTATATACCAGGAGTACCAGTACTGAGTCAATGTGCAGGGGTACCAGGTAGTTGAGGTAATAACTAGACTATATACAAGGAGTACCAGTACTGAGTCAATGTCCAGGGGTACCAGGTAGTTGAGGTAATAACTAGACTATATGTAAGGAGTACCAGTACTGAGTTAATGTCCAGAGGTACCAGGTAGTTGAGGTAATAACTAGACTATATACAAGGAGTACCAGTACTGAGTCAACGTGCAGGGGTACCAGGTAGTTGAGGTAATAACTAGACTATATACAAGGAGTACCAGTACTGAGTCAATGTGCAGGGGTACCAGATAGTTGAGGTAATAACTAGACTATATACAAGGAGTACCAGTACTGAGTCAATGTCCAGGGGTACCAGGTAGTTGAGGTAATAACTAGACTATATACCAGGAGTACCTGTACTGAGTCAATGTCCAGGGGTACCAGGTAGTTGAGGTAATTACTAGACTATATATAAGGAGTACCAGTACTGAGTCAATGTACAGGGGTACCAGGTAGTTGAGGTAATAACTAGACTATATACAAGGAGTACCAGTACCGAGTCAATGTCCAGGGGTACCAGGTAGTTGAGGTAATAACTAGACTATATACCAGGAGTACCTGTACTGAGTCCATGTAGAGGGGTACCAGGTAGTTGAGGTAATAACTAGACTATATACAAGGAGTACCAGTACTGAGTCAATGTCCAGGGGTACCAGATAGTTGAGGTAATAACTAGACTATATATAAGGAGTACCAGTACTGAGTCAATGTCCAGGGGTACCAGGTAGTTGAGGTAATAACTAGACTATATATAAGGAGTACCAGTTGAGTCAACATGCAGGGTACCAGGAAGTTGAGGTAGTAATGAGGCTACAAGGAGTACCAGTACTGAGTCAATGTGAAGGGGTACCAGGTAGTTGAGGTAATATTTTACATGTAGGTAAGGGTAAAAGTGACTAGGCAATCAGGATAGAGATTACATCTCCTCATCCAGGGAGTGCACACACACACACACACACACACACACACACCACACACACACACACACACACACACACACACACACACACACACACACACACACACACACACACACACACACACACACACACACACACACACACACACACACACACACAGGGAGTGTTGTGTTTATTTAATATTGTTTTAGGACTATGAAAATGGAAAAAAGGATTAGCCTATGGATTATGAAAACAACCAAAATAAATGGGAAAATGGGAGAGGAGAAATTACTAGAGACAGTGTTGTTTAACTCACTGACCATGAACCATGAGTTATTCTTACCTTTGTTCAGTAGAAAAGTCTCCCTCTCTAAAGTTTGGAGGTTTACCCATAGACTTGTTACTCTTCATGGACACACAGCTGGGTACAGGGGAGGCTGGTCTCTCCTGCTTGATTGGGCTTCAACACAACAGAGACAAACATTACATCTCTCATCTACTCTGAGCTCAGATGGGGAATCATGAGAAGAGATTCATTCCAAAACGCTATATATCCATTTTCAGAAATGTTCGTAAAGTAGCTTTTGTTGTTTAAAGAAATTATGAAAGAGATTGGAGACATGTATTTGTTTAAAATCTATCACTTAACGGTTTCATTTCAGAGAGACAAATAATCATGTTTTTTGCCTAATGCTACATATCTGCCTCACTCTCAGAGAAATAAGTAGTACTGCTAGGTTTTACACATTAATAATATATATCTGCCTCACTCAGAGAAATTGTGTTTTTTTTTATAAAAGTAGAGACTCAGCTAGAAAAAGGTATATCATACACTACAGTTGAGGAACAATGGGAAAGTAATTCTGCTTTGAAAGATGGTAAACTTGTAACCTCAATTTTGAGAAAATGGCCTTTGAATGTTTTGGTTCACCTACTGGAGAGCTCTTCTTTATCTACAGTGGTGTTACTTTGGCAGATAATGTCACCCATCTAAATAAATAGTATATATATTGTTAACTAAATGTATGGTGTTTTTGGTTTATGTCAGTTTCATTGTTTGTAAATGCTATAAATGGTTATTATATGGTTGTAAGTGGTAAAATGAACTAGAAAGTCATATTTTGCAATTCTGAGTAATTACTACTTTAGTAAGGATATACTTTATTCAGTACTACTGCAGTTGCTAAATAATTCCAATAGATGGCAGCATAAGACCACGAATGACATTTCAGAAGGTTAGTTTAGTTTTCTCCCTGGATACACCACCACTCCCCCTCACAGGAAAACTCCTGCACATGCTTTTTACTGTCCCTTTCCACACTGCTAACGCAAGAGGAACGACTGAAAAAGCATTTAACAGATTACTGTGAAATAATACAATGATGATTCATGTTTATTATTAGCTGTTTTTATGCTCATGTTTTGAAATTATACTTCATTACTATAACGATTATCAATAAGCCTGAACATTAATTTAGTCACCTCTGGTCAAGAAAACTTATTTTCCTAGTACATTCATTGTCAGATTCATCAACCAGCAGCGAGCACTCTGCCTTCTAGCACAAGCGAGGGGCATGTTGAGGTACATTTGCTAACCGGGAGGGTTGCATGATGTAATATATTGGCGGGCTGGAAGACGCACTCTTGTCTTATCTATTCCGAGGTTGTTTAATCACAATATTTGATATTTAAAAAATGCATGTATACTAGGGTTGAGGTTGGAGCATCTGACTAGTGATTATTTACAAGGGGTTCAACACCTGCTATAGTCACTATTTAATTGCTCTTCCAAAAGCATCACAGGCCTAAATCGAGATATATAGCTAACTAAAGTAATGAGTGACCATTTTAGAAAATCATGGGACATATAGTATTTGGTTGCATGCTATTTTATGTCAATCATATTTCTGCTTGTAGCCTGTAACTGATGCTTCGTGGTCTTATGCTGCCATCTATTGGAAATAATTATCAATTAAAAGTTATTAATTCACGTACAGACGTTGGTGAGGGAGCTGAGAGATAAAGTGTATCAGATCAGTCTCAAACCTGCCCCAAGCCAATTGCTGGACTTTCACACAGAGGTTACTAGGTCACCCAATTCAAAACACATTTGAAAAATAAAACAAATGTGTCTTATTTATCAACTGTTCTGTCTTGCAATTATACATATAATAAAATAACAACAAAATAATCAAAACGCCATTTAATACTATAATTGTATTTACTAAGATAATATTATTACTAAAATAGTTTCTAAAAGTGTTCTAGGCTACCCTACCCTAGAATTAGGGGTTACGGCTAAAATAGGTTATAAGTAGGGTAAGAGTTTCTGTATAGCACTTTGTTACATCTGCTGGTGTAAAAAGGGCTTTATAAATACATTTGATTGATTGTTAGGTTTAGGGTTTTTATGGCAAAAAACAGTATGGGTTTATGGCTCTCTTGCTCCTCCTTGTGGCCGTATGTGGGTACTACATAACTTATTCATGACACTTGCTAGGCTCATAATCTGAGGTAGCAACTGTGTCAGATCTACAAATCCATTAGCTAGACCACCCGATTAGACAACAATCACCCCATTATACCCATTTGGTTTGCAGCATTCGCTCAATTTGATGCCTAAGAAACAAAGATTTCGATGCATATCAAATTACCCAGCAGCCATTTAGAAACCACAAGTCGTCCAAAAAATTGTTATTTCTTAATTAAAAAATGTCTTCTGGCTGTTTAAATCGGCCACATCTTGAAAAAGAGGACAGGGACATTCGTTTTGTTTAGATTGTACACTTTTTTCTTAAAACAAATATGGTTAACCATGACCAGAAATGTTTTAATGTTTTTTGGCTATCCGCCAGCCATCGCCTCTTAAACTGTGTCTCACCTCACTATAGGTGACCACAACATGTACTCAGTGTGTGCGCTCACCAAGTAGTCGTAACCTTGTTAATAATAAGTTACCTGAGGTAAACCTACAGGGTTAACGCTCACCAAGTAGCCATAACCTTGGTAATAATAAGTTACCTGAGGTAAACCTACAGGGTTAACGCTCACCAAGTAGCTGTAACCTTGTTAATAATAAGTTACCTGAGGTAAACCTACAGGGTTAACGCTCACCAAGTAGCAGTAACCTTGTTAATAATAAGTTACCTGAGGTAAACCTACAGGGTTAACGCAGGCAGGTCTCATTGATAACAATAGTGAAGCTGGCGTTGTGACGCAGAACAATGGGCTGGGAATAGAACATTCTGAAGGCGAGTCGGTGTCACGGAGCTCAATAGAACTAATAGGAGCTGGTAGGGTGAAAAATGCCCAAACATAAGGCTCGTTTTTTCGCGACTACTTCATAACCAGGGACAGAAGGTAATATTATGAAACTGGGCTCCATGGCGGATGCAATTAACTAATTTTATCAGAAATAATCGTTGTAAAAAATGTCACTTGAGGTGCCCCGAAAATAATATTCAAAAGTTCAGTCCTTGGACACAGAGGGGTTAAACACTAATGTTACTGTCCATCTAGTGAAGAGAGGAGAACCGGACAGAGGGATGGATGGTAGGAAGCCAGCATCCGTCAACGAGAGAGGGAGAAGCCCTCCACTGTATTTAACAGGTGGAAGAAACAACCCGGGAGCTCCATCGGTCCACAAGAAATGCAGGCAGCCGGTGATGATGTAGTGGTAATTAGGATAACTAGGATGCTGCTGGTAGAGTAGCTAGCTTAGCTAGCTGTACCGACTAGCTTGGCTAACTAGCAGGTCGTTCGTCTGTCCCTCGAGGATGATGACGAATCCGGTGAACCACGCAATTAAACAAGAATAATGAGTGAAAAGGATCTGGCTACACTCATACTGTCACTGACCATTACGCAAAAAAAGCAAATTGAACAATAAACTTCGGTGTCTCAACACTGTATCGAACTCCGTCGTTGTTCCCCAAGATCACCTCAGACCACTCTGCGCGTAACTGGACAATATGCTTGGCGCCAAACCGTACGTGGACGCGGACAGTTCTGTACGGGGACGCGGACAGTTCCAGAACGCGGACATGAGCACTGCCACACAATAAACTAAAAGCAGTCTTTAAAGTCGGGTACATTAGTAATATTCTTTTTTTATTATGTCAAACAAAAGAAAATCGCTTTTTTAAAACAAGATTTTGAGATCTGGGCACGTATCCAAAAAGCGTCTCAGAGTAGAAAAATTGGTCCTCTCTCTCCCCAGACAGACTCATTTATTACTGGGTCGTTAAAATATTTTGAGATCTGGGCCCATATCCAAAAAGCGTCTCAGAGTAGAAAATGTGTTGTATAAGTGCTGAGAATAAAGCCGTTTTAGTCCTACTCTTATGGGTATAAATTAATGCTATGCATGAAGCCTCTTTATTCATCAGTGTCCCACCTAGTTGGCAGATATTTAGGACACCTCATGAGCTGTCCTAACCAGTTAAGAGGTACCAGCAGGTGTCTTGATAATAGAAACATGCAGCGAGTCAGTGGTTCCTGTGCAACATGTAATTGCTTTGGAGCAGTGGTGACCTGTTATTCAGGGCAGAGCCCCACCTGTTTAGCAGATGCTCTTACCCAGAGCTATTTACAGTAAGTGCATTCATCTTAAGATAGCTAGGTGAGACAACCAGATATTACAGTCAAATATACAGGATACGAACATTCAATTTCAGCAAAACAATGGATATATAGCGTTTTGCAATAAAAATAATAATAATGATATACATCTAAAATCTATTAATTAAACAGCTGAGAACAGCAATATTGAAGGTACCCATAAGCAACCATTTCTGATTAAAAAACTCATGTGAAAAATTGTGGAAATTTAGGAAATAAACTCTTAATAATTATTAAACAAAATTGTCATCTCACCTCTTAGCTTTGGTGTCATGTTCCCCAGAGAGACTCATTTTAGAGGCAGGGCCCCCCTCCTCTCTCTCCCCAGAGAGACTCATTTTAGAGGCAGGGCCCCCCTCCTCTCTCTCCCCAGAGAGACTCATTTTAGAGGCAGGGCCCCCCTCCTCTCTCTCCCCAGAGATACTCATTTTAGAGGCAGGGCCCCCCTCCTCCCTCTCCCCAGAGAGACTCATTTTAGAGGCAGCGCCCCCCTCCTCCCTCTCCCCAGAGAGACTCATTTTAGAGGCAAGGCCCCCCTCCTCCCTCTCCCCAGAGAGACTCATTTTAGAGGCAGGGCCCCCCTCCTCTCTCTCCCCAGAGAGACTCATTTTAGAGGCAGGGCCCCCCTCCTCTCTCTCCCCAGAGAGACTCATTTTAGACCACTGACCCCTAAACAGAGATCCAACATGTTGGTTTTAGTTAACACAGTAATTCTTGAATGTGAATTGTTATCATTTATTAATTATCTCTTACAAAACATTTACTAACAGACATATCGAAACAGTCAGGTGATTTAATGCAATCACATGAATATCTCTTCTCCATGGTAACTGTCAATAATAATAATAAGTTACTGTTTGTTAAGGTAGTTATAGACAGTGCAGCAACACAAGGCCATGTCTCACACTTATTTGTATTCATTAAAAGTTGCCATTTATTTTCTTTGAATCTGTTCTTTTCTAAACGTATCTGAGAATGTAGACAGAAGGGCTAAAACAGGCTTGATTGATCTGGGGGGGATCAGTGATCTATACAGAAAGGTTTTTTGCAACAATTAAGAGATTTTATATTATTTAAAGTAGGCTAGGTTATAATGTATAACAGTAATTTTTTGTTGTTGTGTAAAACAGATCAAGGTCTATACCTCAGCAAGTGGCGACCTGTCATTCAGGGCAGGTGGCCTTTCCTGTTTTGCATGTTATTGTGGCATTAATACGTGTCAAATCAAATCAAATCACATTTTATTGGTCACATGCGCCGAATACAACAGGTGCAGACATTACAGTGAAATGCTTACTTACAGCCCTTAACCAACATTATTTTTAACAAAAAAAGTAAAAATAAAACAACAACAAAAAAAAGTGTTGAGAAAAAAAAGTGCAGAAGTAAAATAAAATAACAGTAGGGAGGCTATATATACAGGGGGGTACCGGTGCAGAGTCAATGTGCGGGGGCACCGGCTAGTTGAGGTAGTTGAGGTAATATGTACATGTGGGTAGAGTTAAAGTGACTATGCATAAATAATTAACAGAGTAGCAGCAGCGTAAAAAGGATGGGGTGGGGGGGGGCAGTGCAAATAGTCAGGGTAGCCATGATTAGCTGTTCAGGAGTCTTATGGCTTGGGGGTAGAAGCTGTTGAGAAGTCTTTTGGACCTAGACTTGGGTACATATCAGTTTGCTAACAATATAAAAAATATATATATACTACTAAAATATATACGCGACTCATTCAACCAGCCTAAACAACAGTAAATAAAAGATGTCAAATGGTCAAAAGTCAATCCTGATATAGCCATGTACATCAAAGAGAGGTGTATTGCTACAGATGTAGGATCTTAATTTGAGCCAGTTTGCTACAGCAGGAAAATAATCCTGCAGCAACAGGACATTTGAATTATTATGTGGATTATAATTAATGAACAATTTTTTAAATAGAAAAGTGGAATTGATCATCTTCAGAAACCTTTTTTAAACCTTAAATACACTCAAATACACTACAAGTTTTAGTTCTCCTGCAACAGGGTGATCAAATTAAGATCATACATCTGTACAGAGATTATGTTTTTTATCTAAATAAGGCAGTTTGAGTTATTAGCAATAACGTTGCAACTGTCAGCTGCTGTAAACCTATGTGATTGGATGTTATAGACCCCCATCTGAACAGTTTCTTTCCCCATGCTGTAGCCCTCACCAACTGGCCATCTGGCCCATAGAGACTAAAGGTAAATAAAAATGTATCAACCGCTACAGTCCATTAATTATAATTCACATAATAATTCACATTTACTGTTGCTGCAGGATTATTTCAAACTGGCTCAAATTAAGATCCTACATATGTATGTGCAAATGTACTTGGCGAATAAAGGTGATTCTGATTCTGCAAAGGTTGAGTCTCTAGATTCCCTTGCTGCTCTGGGGAAATAATGAAATGGAAATCATGGGCGATTTAAACTGGGACTGGTTATCTCCAAACTCTGAGACCATGTAATTTGTTATATATCACCCAATTGATAAAGGCAGCTAGAAGGCTGAACCCAGAAGACAACTCTAAATAAACACTAACTGATATTATCCTCAAATCCTTTCACTCATATTGTTGTGTCTCTTTGATCAACGGACGTCGGGTAGCCTGTGATATTAATATTGTAGAAAACAGTGGGGCAGGGCAGTGAAGCCAGGTCGCTGGCCAAAACTAGGTTAACCCTATTGCTGCGATGGGAATTGTAACCTGTCTCACACTGCCCCCTATAAAAGCAAGTCCCGTGCTTCGACTATTCAGACCCCTCACACATCCGGGCCATGCATTCTGATGGCCTCACAGACACCATACTACTTCTGACACCAATGTAGCAAACAGCGGGGCAGGGAAGCAAACCCAGGTTGCACTTGTA
>NC_139989.1:74434177-74551601 GCF_964263955.1 Coregonus lavaretus
TTGCAGAGATTCAGAGAGGGCAACAGCCAATGGGGAGTGCTGCAAAGCTAATTAGAATATGCAGATATAGACCCAGACATAGCAGAGTTGCTGAAGGAGGATGAGGATGCCATCATAGACATTCATGGATCCTTTGATGGCTCTTGGCACAAGAGAGGATTCACTTCCAACTACGGGATAGGTGTGTACATTGGTGCTGGTACCAGCCAGCCCTAGAAAATGGTGAAGATCCACCCAGTCACAAAAAACATGGAGGCCATACATTCTTTAATTGAGAGGATGCACAGAAAATGGTACCTGTATATCATAGGATGTCAAATGATAACGTCCTCAAAAGAATGTTTCACTGAGAAACCCAGAATGCAAATGAACGTCTGAACTCTAATATGGTTGTGACGCCCCAAAACTGTCTTCTTGGGCAAAAGCCTCATTGCCAGTATGGCAGTAGCCACGTTCAATGAGGGAGCCACTGCTATATCAAATGGGATGGACTAATTGTGTATTGGCAGCACTTTGGTGACACTGGAAGCAATCAGAGAGGAGTTGTGAGAGCTGATGCTGCTTCAATGGAGTGTGACAAGGGGAGGCGCAGGTCACATGACACAGTCAAGAAAGTAAAGCAGCACCAGCAACAACTCAAAGAGGGCCGTACATATGGGGCAGGCATAGCTGATTACTGTTCTGCACATTTCAACAGCCATACAAAAGCCTTGGATGTGACACATTGAGCAAAGTGATATGGGAATTTGGCCAAAACTGCATATTTGCCCTACAGACCAGTATTCAAAGCATATGCTCTATTGCTTGAAACAAATGTTTTGAACGTGCTGATGTATTTGTAAAAGGTATATTTGATGTTTATTTGTCAGTTTAGAAGTGATATATGAAAAATAGATTAATTTAATGTGACGTAAATGGTCATATTTATGGAAAGTACATTTTAATTGTAGTCTGTGGTGTTTGGCATTACAGTTGTTCTCAATTGCTAAAACACAATTTCTGAAACCTTGCTCCATTTCCTGAAAACATTAAACGCAAAACCTCATCTTCAAGCACTATTTACAAAACCTCTGACTCCTCTCGCAAAATGAAACATTCGCCCTCAAAACAGTTTTTACCTGTGTTCAAAATCAAACACTGCTCTCAAATCATAAACAAAGTGATCAAAATGATATACTCTCTCAAGCAGTCAGTAAACAATACACCGAAAAATAGAAAACACATTGTTCAAAACATACAGTTCTCAGGGAGAAGTACATTTTAAATCTCAAAACAAATTTCATGTTTTTCCGTCATTGTCTTTTGATGAACGAAAACATGTTCTATCATAGTAGCTCCAAATGGATCAGAAATTACTACTCTGCTTTGCTCTTTGCAATTTAGTTTTTTGTTCTTCCTCCTCCTTGTACCCCTATTTTTACAGTACTGTACCCTGCATCTCACAAACTTGTCCTTTGTCTCTGTGATACTGTAATTCTTGTTCTTTGTTGATATGAACCTGCAACCAGTCAAAATCTATTGAGCAGTCAGTACTGTTAACAAATGGAAAGCACAATGTTCAGGGCCATACAATTTGTCCATTGTACAGTATACAGCCTACAATGCACTGTACTACAGTATACAATACTAAAAGGGACAAACATCAAAGGAGTGAACATGTGATCAATGTGCTTCTTCTTGTCTTTGGGCTGGGTCAGGCCAGAGCACTTCGTCCACATCACAAGCAATATTGTCCCTCCTGAGGCAACAGGGGGAAGAAGCCTCTTGTGTGCCGTATCCAGCCCTGACATGATTCCTCACCTATATCACCACAGGCTAAATCCATGGCTTGCAGCAGATTTACTCTGGTGTAGGGTTGTCTATCATACACTTTCCATCTCCAAGAGGAGAAAAACTCCTCAATCGGATTCAGGAAAGGCGAGTATGGAGGGAGGTACAAGGTCATAAACTGCCCATTGATGTTAAACCATTCCCTTACCTGAGCAGCTCGGTGGAAACTGACATTGTCCCACACTATCACATAGGTGGGAATGGGATTCTCATTTAGCTCTTGACCCTGCTGCTCTTGAACCTGCTGCTCAAATAAAATATCTCTTAGATTGGCCGTAGATCTTAGAAGGTGCCGGGTGTTATATGGCCCGAGTGTAACATGGTGATGTAGAACACCATGGTTGCTGATAGCAACACAGATTGTGACATCGCCACCTCGTTGACCAGGGACTTCAACAACGGCCCGCTGTCCAATCATGTTTCGGGCCTCTCCCTTCTCCTCTTTGTTAGATTGAAGCCTTGATTCATCGACAAAGATGAACTCATGGGGTCTGTCCAAGGATTCCAAGTCAAATATTGTCTGTGTAGAAATACAATATACTGTATGTAGGATTTTGTAAGTGGTACAGAGACAGTGCTATACTGTAGAGTACAATTAGACCTACTGTATGCACTTCTGATTCACATACATTGGATGTACTGAAGAGTAATGTCATTCACATAGTATGTGTTAGTACTGTAGACAATCTGGATTACAGTAAATGTTTCTGAATGTACACTTACTTGCACATACTGAGCTCGCAGTTCTTTCACCCTTGGTGAGTTGCGCTCAAAAGGTACTCTGTATACTTGTTTCATTCGCATCCTGTTACGACGGAGGACACGGTCAGTTGTGGAAATGCTCACACTGTCGATTCCCTGGAAGTGTGTTTTGTCTTGTATCACTCGTTCCTGGATTTCTCTGAGTCGTATTGCATTATCTTGAAGGACCATGCCAACTATAACGGCCTCTTGCTCCCGAGTGAATATAGCTGTCCTTCCACCTGCATGTGGCAGCCTTGCAATTCTACAAAAAGTAGTTGTGCAGTTACAAAACATATTCATGCAGTACAATACATACAGTGATTCACTTTACAAACGTCTATTGAAACAGCTGCATATAGTGTAGTACAGTAAATGTGCAATGACAAAAATACAGTAGTACACTGTACCTGTTCTCTTCTCTGAATGTCCTTACTATGGTGGACACAGAAAATCGGCTCAAATTGGGTTGCACTCTAAGTCCTGCTTCCCTCATTGTCAGTCCATGGACAAGAACATGGTCTATGACTGTTGCTCGAATTTCATCAGATATTTCCACTCTTTGTCTTCCTCTTCGTCCTCCTCTTCCTCTTTCTTGCCCTCCTCCTCCTCTTCCTCCTCGTCGCCCACCTCGCATACGCCCTCGTCCTCGTCCTCTCACATTGTTTCTTCTATCCATTCTCAGTCTTTCTCCTTCCCACCTTCAACAACCTGTTTGCTCTCTGAACTGCCTTATATTGGTTGTGTCGCATCATTTGAAACAGGTTAAATCCATTTTGAGTGTTTGTGTTCAATCAATGACATGTGTTCTCTATTTGTATTTGATTGTTGCCACTTGTGTTTACCAGTATGGATGACATGTGCATTAGAGTGCAGAATGTGTTTGGAGAATGAGAATGTGTTTAGAGTTTTGCTGAAAAGTCTAAGTGCGATCTGCATATTGTGTTTAACCATGTGAAATGGTTTAAGGTATTGACAACAGACTGCATAATTAGCTAAATGAGTCCAGGCAACTGATAACTTTGTTCAGCCAATGGGTTTTAGTGTTTTAGCAATTTGGCCTTTTATAAACGCATTTCATGCAATTCCACGTCATTTTACTTGACTGGAGACTCTGGCATAATCTTTATTAATGCCGTGTTCAAAACAACTGGAAACTCTGAGCTGGGAAATCTCAGACTTCCGACTTTAATGAGTTCAAGACAACTGGAAAATGGGGAAAAAACGAGCTCCGACTGGAAACATTTGTTTTAAACGGTCATCCAACTGGGAATTCTGGCCTCTTTCTAGAGCTCCGACTGGAAACATTTGTTTTAAACGGTCATCCAACTGGGAATTCTGGCCTCTTTCTAGAGCTCCGACTGGAAACATTTGTTTTAAACGGTCATCCAACTGGGAATTCTGGCCTCTTTCTAGAGCTCCGACTGGAACCATTTGTTTTAAACAGTCATCCTACTGGGAATTCTGGCCTCTTTCTAGAGCTCCGACTGGAAACATTTGTTTTAAACGGTCATCCTACTGGGAATTCTGGCATCTTTCTAGAGCTCCGACTTTTCTGATTTGAAGACCACTGATGTCATGATTCTACCTCATTTTTTCCCCGAGTTCCCATTTGTCTTGAAAGCGCAATACCGCACAAATGATCGAAATGACAGGCTATTTTGACACTGAAAAACTGAGAATCTGAGATCAATGAAAACAAACTTGAATCCATCAATAGCCTATGCCTGGGTGTGTGGAGACATATTGTATGCTACAATATGAGGAGGAAATTATAGTCCTAAAAATGTTTTAGTTTCTCTGACAGATTTGCCGCGCGTTCCCGACAGTATGCCTTGTTATTGTGCTCCACTCCATTTACATTTTAGTCATTTAGCAGACGTTCTTATCCAGAGCAACTTACAGTTAGTGAGTGCATACATTTTCATACTGGCCCCCCGTGGGAATCGAACCCACAACCCTGGCGTTCCAAAAGCCATGCTCTACCAACTGAGCTACACAGGGCCTAGGTTATTTTAAAAATAAGCTATTTATCCTCTGTGGCTACATTTTAGGCTTTCTCATTGTGTAGTAGGCTATTTTGAATTATTTCATTTATTTCTGAACAGACAGCAGTAATTCTATAACTTTGTAAAATGTATTTGAATTGATCAGGCGTGCTGCAGCTCCTCCAGAACCCTTGGCGTGGCTCTATAAATGATGGGCAATGCTGGAGAGATGAGAGATGGAGGCTCATGTCTGTCAGAGCAGAGAGAGATCTGGGAGAGATTATTAGAATTTTTACATTGCTAAAAGTGACAATTATCTTTCATGCCAGGAGAGGTACCGGATCCGGCCAAATAGGTTCCTGAACAAAACAGTCCAAAACGGAGAGGTGCCGGATCCTGTTCCGGCAGGATCCGGATCAAATTAAGCACTGATAATACACTATAACCATCATATCAAAGTAAACTTGGAGTCACGCGATATGTTGCGTGGTCCTCCCACTACGACTCGGGAAAGCATGCAGTTTTAGGCTACAGATGAAATAAGTTATGATGAACTTCACAGGTTGGTGAAAGTGCAAGGTGACGAGCTTGATGCTCCTTTCCAATAAATATTAAGGCTCTTATTCAGCTAACACGATGATCGATGCTTAGCTGCCATTTGTGAAATACAAATAATATCGATATAGCCATACCCACACTGTATCTGTGAGTTGTTGGCATGTGCCAAGGCCGGAGTGGGCACATTTGCTATATAATGCAACAGCTTTAGTGACAAGACATCAGTAGAGTTGACGATGCGATGGAAACCCATTTAACTTGTGTTTTTCATGTGGTACATGGGAATTTAACCACAAAAGTAATTGTACAGTCTTTTATCCACCAAAAATCAGTTTGATGGGAACATCTCTGGAGGGAAAATGCGCATATTGTTTTATGCAGATTTTAGAATATTCGCATGGAAACCTTTTGAAAATTGGGTGGAAACCTATCTATTGACCAGACAAAATGTAATTGATTTGATTTGATTTGAAACTATCTATTGACCAGATACTCCATTGGCCGCTGTAACAATGAAAATAATTGTCTTAAAAAATGGAAGGCAGTCGAGAGGAAGCAAGATCAACAAAACCGAAAACCAGAAATAAATGTTTTCAAGGAACAGCAACAGAACCGGGAACGAAAGTGATCCATACTGTTCCAGAACAGAACTGATATTTTAAAAACAACTGGTTAATAACATTATTTTACGAGTCACACAAAATAACGCTATGAAGTGCTTATGCAAAGCCCTCACTCTGTCACTCCAACTTATTCCAGTGTCTGCCTGCCAGCTGAAAGTCTTTACCAGTGGGTGTGTTTAGGCTCCCTGCCCCTCCCCTCTCTGAAGCAGAGGCTACTGTACTGACCTTACAAGCTTCATTCAGAAGATAGATGGTTTATTTGCTAGAGAAGAGAATGGTGGTGTCGGGAAGAGTGGGGTGTGCCGGACACAACAAAAGTTTCAGATGCTTTTAGTGTCTCCGGCGCTCTATTCCACAAGACGTTCAGGCAGGAGGGGGGTTAACTGGCGCTCTAGTCCACAAGACGTTCAGGCAGGAGGGGGGTTAACTGGCGCTCTAGTCCACAAGACGTTCAGGCAGGAGGGGGGTTAACTGGCGCTCTAGTCCACAAGACGTTCAGGCAGGAGGGGGGTTAACTGGCGCTCTAGTCCACAAGACGTTCAGGCAGGAGGGTGGTTAACTGGCGCTCTAGTCCACAAGACGTTCAGGCAGGAGGGGGGTTAACTGGCGCTCTAGTCCACAAGACGTTCAGGCAGGAGGGGGGTTAACTGGCGCTCTAGTCCACAAGACGTTCAGGCAGGAGGGGGGTTAACTGGCGCTCTAGTCCACAAGACGTTCAGGCAGGAGGGGGGTTAACTGGCGCTCTAGTCCACAAGACGTTCAGGCAGGAGGGGGGTTAACTGGCGCTCTAGTCCACAAGACGTTCAGGCAGGAGGCTGGTTAACTGGCGCTCTAGTCCACAAGACGTTCAGGCAGGAGGAGGGTTAAAGATGGCGCTCTATTCCACAAGACGTTCAGGCAGGAGGGGGGTTAACTGGCGCTCTAGTCCACAAGACGTTCAGGCAGGAGGGGGGTTAACTGGCGCTCTAGTCCACAAGACGTTCAGGCAGGAGGGGGGTTAACTGGCGCTCTAGTCCACAAGACATTCAGGCAGGAGGGGGGTTAAAGATGGCGGACACCTGTAGTCTCTTGTGGTGGTGTGGCCTCACTGGCAGAGTCCAGAACTCTCCTGAGGAGTCAGTGGAAGGAAAGCAGTCTGAAGCAGGTTTTCCTCTAGGAATTGTCCTGTGCTTAGCTCTATTCCTTTTCTTTTTATCCCCCCCCAAAACTCCCTAGTCCTCGTCGATGACAAGCAGACCCATAACATGATGCAGCCACCACCAAGAAAACAGCGGCACTCAGTGATGTGTTGTGTTGGATTTGCCCCAAACATAAAACTTTTTATTCAGGACATAAAGTGAATTTCTTTTCCACATTATTTAGCATTTTTACTTTAGTGCTTTATTGCAAACAGGATGCATGTTCTGTAATATTTGTGTCCCGTGTGGCTCAGTTGGTAGAGCAAGGTGCTTGCAACGCCAGGGTTGTGGGTTTGATTCCCACGGGGGACCATAGCATCTGCTAAATGACTGAAATGCGAATGTATTCTGTACAGGCTTCTTTTCACTCTGTCAATTAGGTTAGTGTTATGGAGTAACTACAATGTTGTTGATCCATCCTCAGTTTTCTCTTATCACAGCCATTCAACTCTAACTGTTTTAAAGTCACCATTGGCCTCATGGTGAAATCCCTGAGCGGTTTCCTTCCTCACCGGCAACAGAGTTAAGAAGGACACCTGTATCTTCGTAGTGACACACCATCCAAAGTGTAATTAATAACTTCACCATGCTCAAAGGAATATTCAGTGTTTGCTTTTTATTTTATTTTTACCCATCTACCAATAGGTGCCCTTCTTTGCGAGGCATTGGAAAACCTCCCTGGTCTTTGTGGTTGAATTTGTGTTTGAAATTCACTGCTTGACTGAGGGACCTTACAGATAATTGTTTGTGTGTGGTACAGAGATGAGGTTTTCATTCAGAAATCCTGTTAAACACTATTATTGCATACAGGTGAGTCCATGGAACTTATTATGTGTCTTGTTAAGCACATTTTTACTCCTGAACTTATTTAGGCTTGCCATAACAAAGGGGTTGAATACTTGTTGACTCAAGACATTTCAGCTTTTCATTTTTAATTAATTTCTAAAAACATTATTCCACTTTGACATTATGGAGTATCGTGTGTAGGCCAGTGACACAACATCTCAATTTAATCCATTTTAAATTCAGGCTGTGTAACAACAAAATGTGGAAAAATTCAAGGGGTGTGACTTTCTGAAGGCACTGCATTATAGACCGTTCAGACTTCAGTAGGGGACGTTGTTGGGCATCTCCTTTAGCATACGCATCAGATTCATCTACTGGGTTGTTATCAATCTAAATAAAAACCATCTAAAAAATATATATTGCTTGATTGAATGCAGTCATGTCTTAAGAATATTTTGTTACTTATTTTGAATAGTTGTATATTTAGATGTACATAAAATGAATGTAAGGATATGTTTTATATTATAACCAATCAGCATTCAGGATTAGACGTTGTATAATATTCTACAAAGGCCTGCTGCAACATGTAGCATATTTTCGTTTCCCTTACAATAAAAACATGACAATGTAATACATTTGATAAATAGTATTTATAGATGTGATTAGTAATAGAGTTATAGTCAGTAATACAGTCCAGTAACAGCTTCTTTTTACAAAGTAAAACGTAAAAGAGAATTATATCAACCTGCAAGGCTCACGGTCATATTATTTGCTGTAAACATGAGGGCCAAAGCTTGATAAATAGTGCGTAAACAATTGTAAAGGATGAATTAGATAAATAAATATTGGTGAAAAGATATCCATGAAAAGATATGAAAACAAGAGTAATGTATTGATTGTATGGGACCCTGTATTGTGGCCTTACCCATGTTTTAACTCATGAATCAATCTCATGAATAATGCTTCAGTTCGGCTGGCGCTGAACTCGGCTAGCCAAACCCAACGAGTGTTCTAGTATACTCCCTTAAAAAGACCTTAAAAGACCTTCACTTGAAAATCGTGAAAAAAGAGGCAGTAGTCCTATTTGTCGTTTTTTGAGATGCCGTAGCCAGTATACACTCAAAATTGTCTGAATTAATTAAGATAACTCAAGCAATCTTGGCAAAATGGGTAAAATTGCAGGACATTTGCTTTAAAACTGCAATAATTCTCTCTGCCCCATGGCAAAATATGTAGAATTGCATGAAATTGGTTATAAAATTGCTACATTTTCTCTCCACCCCAATGCAAAACGCTGAGCTGAACGTAAAGACGCAGGGAAAGGAGCATCTCTTTACCAAATCCTCCTTCAGAGTCCCATGCAGGTAAAACATTGTGATTTCTATATAGTGCTGTATCTGAAAGAGCATATTCTGCAGTTTCTATGACACTTACCTTTATCAAATAACTCTCCAAATTCAAGAGGTGAAGCTCTATTTCCAAATATCACTTTTCTCACCAACATCCCTGCTGTTCATTCATTTAGCACATGACCACTCTAGTGCCAGCATTGCTCTGGCTACTAAGCAACAACGAGTAACATAATATTCTGTCGTCAATGGATGAATGGCCAATAGTGTGGTCCTCTGTAGCTCAGCTGGTAGAGCACGGCGCTTGTAACGCCAAGGTAGTGGGTTCGATCCCCGGGACGACCCATACACAAAAAATTTATGCATGCATGACTGTAAGTCGCTTTGGATAAAAGCGTCTGCTAAATGGCCTAAAACATTTTTTTTAATAAAGAAACCAGATAGAAACTGAAAATGATGCATGTGACTTCCGTTTTGGTTAGCAGCGGATGTTGAAACCAACTTACTCAGTGTCTTTCCATATCTGGGGAAAGATGAAACCAGGTCAGCCGAGTGAGAGACTGTCTGAGACTGTGGTTTTGAGACACGTGAGCCCAAATAAAAGACACAATGTCAAGTCAGCAGGTCCTGCTCTCCCTCTTCCCCAAGCACCACAGCTCCCACTGGGGAAAAAGACACAATGTCAAGACAGCAGGTCCTGTTCTCCCTCTTCCCCAAGAACCACAGCTCCCACTGGGGAAAAATACACAATGTCAAGACAGCAGGTCCTGTTCTCCCTCTTCCCCAAGAACCACAGCTCCCACTGGGGAAAAATACACAATGCCAAGACAGCAGGTCCTGTTCTCCCTCTTCCCCAAGCACCACAGCTCCCACTGGGGAAAAATACACAATGTCAAGACAGCAGGTCCTCCTCTCCCTCTTCCCCAAGCACCACAGCTCCCACTGGGGAAAAATACACAATGTCAAGACAGCAGGTCCTGTTCTCCCTCTTCCCCAAGCACCACAGCTCCCACTGGGGAAAAAGGAGACACAATGTCAAGTAAGTAAGAGCAGACGGAAAAAGTCCCATAAACACTGTGTGCAGGGCAACCGATTTGTTTGTGGGGCTTGCTCACACAAAGCCCCGAAGCTGTGTGCTGACTGTGGACCTGAACCATAAAGAGAAGACGTGATTGGTTCATGTGTAAAGGCTCGGTACAGTGTCTGATACAATCAACACATTATTGTTTTTACATCTTGTCATTAATATATTAACACAAATATTTATTTATGCAATTCATCCTTTACAATTGTTAATGCACTATTTATTTTACTATTTATCAAGTGTTTATTTATTAACCATTTTGATACCTTGCTCTAGCACATGGATGGGAAACTCCAGTCCTCAGGGGCCTGATTGGTGGTCGTTGGTCCTCAGGGGCCTGATTGGTGGTCGTTGGTCCTCTGGGGCCTGATTGGTGGTCGTTGGTCCTCGGGGATCTGATTGGTGGTCGTTGGTCCTCAGGGCCTGATTGGTGTCACATTTTGCCCCAGGCAAAAAAATATATTTTTCCACTAATATTTCTTCATGCAATCAATCCTTTACAATAGTTTATGCACTATTTATCAAGCGTTTATTTATCAACCATGTTGTCACACCTTGCTCTAGTGCAGGGATGGGCAACTCCAGTCCTCGGGGCCTGATTGGTGTCACACCTTGCTCTAGTGCAGGGATGGGCAACTCCAGTCCTCGGGGCCTGATTGGTGTCACACCTTGCTCTAGTGCAGGGATGGAAAACTCCAGTCCTCTGGGCCTGATTGGTGTCACACTTTTTCCCCAGCCCCAGCTAATACACCTGACTTCAATAATTAATGAATCATCATCTTCAATTTAGAATGCGATTAGTTTAATCAGCTGTGTTTGCTAGGGATGGGGGGAAAGTGTGACACCCCGAGGATTTGAGTTACCCATCCCTACTAGCTGAAAGGCCAGGTGGTTCTAGTGTTAATGACTGGTAGATGGGTGTTGCTCATGCATTCACACTCATGCTGACCGGCTCCAGTACTTTGTTCTTGACTAAAGCCTCCAAGTCAGCCTTGACTTATGGTCTGATAGCATAATGTACAGGTCCTGCTTTCAGAAATGTTGGTTTGCTGTCTGGCTTAATGCTAAGCTTCCCTGTAATGTCGTTCATACTACCCAGCTGTCCATTAAATACGTCTGTTTCTTTAAGATGGCAGGTAGGTCTGTGTCTCCATGTGTCATTGTATGCCCTGATGGCCAGTCCAGTGTGATTTTCTCCAACTATGAACATCCCAGTAGTGATGCATAGTCTCCTTTCACAACATAGAGTGGCAGCTTTTCAGTTTGTCTGTTTACCTAAACTGTGACATCAGTGATGCCTCTCACAGCGACAGATTCACCTGTGTAAGTCTTTAACACGAGGTGCGCTGGTTGAAGTGGAAGGTGTTTCAGTGTATTTATTCTGACACAAGAGATACAGCTGCCCCTGTGTCAATATCGATACCCACCGGCTGTCCCTCTAGCAAGGGGGAGACATAGTAGCCGTGCGGCCCGCCAGGAAAAAGTCAGGATTTTCAGTGTGACTTCCTCGTCTGATGAGTCACTCACCTCAGTGTTCTCTTACTCAACAGTGTGAACATGTCTATGTGTCTTTCGTTGGAATGCCTGTTTCTTGTTTCCCGTTTTTGTGATTTCTCTGTTCTCTTTTTGTTTCTGGAGGCTTGTTCGATGTGGCCCTTTTTACCACAGGCTGGACAATCCATGTCCTTAAACCAGCATGTTGATACTTGATGTCCCTTTTTACCACAGGCTGGACAATCCATGTCCTTACACCAGCATGTAGACGTCTGATGTCCCACCTTGCCACAGTGGAAGCATGTGACTTGATTTCCCGGTCTCTGATTTTCAGTTGAAACTCTGTGCACTTTTCCTTTTTTATGATTAACTTTTTATTTATTTTCAAAGGAACACAGACAAGAACAAATAGCAGCAGGAATGGTTATACAGATAGAGACACAATACTGTTAAAATATATATCAGAACAAATAGCAGCAGGAATGGTTATACAGCTAGAGACACAATACTGTTAAAATATATATCAGAACAAATAGCAGCAGGAATGGTTATACAGCTAGAGACACAATACTGTTAAAATATATATCAGTATATTATGGAAACTAGTTATTGCAGATAAATACAATTATTATAATAAAATCAGTAAGGTACACATTTGCACTAAATGATCATGAATGGGCAATCTGTTGGGTAAAAAACCCACTGCAGTATTTTATGGTAACCAGCTGTCAATAGTTCTTTGCTACATATGAATATGAATAAAGGAGCCAAAGGCACCTTGATTACATAGATCACACAGAAGAGAGGTTAATATGTTCATTAAATGATGTTTTCTAGGTGGAAGGTATACCCTGTGTATGAGATTAAAATGTATCAGCTGGTGATTAGGATTGTTAGATGAACCCACTAAGTTCCTGATGAACTCAACTGGTGAGCCTCTTTAGCAGCTAGTTCCATGGACACACTGATTCCAATGTCCTTTGCCAAGGTCAGATGACTTTCAGTCAACAGTCTCTTTTGTGTAGCTTCACTCCGTAGCCCACATACTAGTCTGTCTCTAATGATGTCATTTAGAACAGCATTAAACTCAGTGTTCTGGTAGTTTCTTTAATGCAGCAGCAAACATTGTTACTGATTCTCCCTCTTCCTGATGTGTCATGTGGAACCTGAACCTTTCAGCATTAACTAGTGGTTCTGGTGAAAAATGTCCTTTAAGTATCTCCACAATATCCCCATACGTCTTATTACCTGTTCTGACTGGCTGTAGCAGGCTGCCTAGTAAATTAAATGTCTTTGGCCCCATTACACTAAAACATGTAGGCACAATGTTGTCCTCATCCATGTCATTTACAATAACAAAATATTCAAACCGTTCTGTATATGAGCTCCACTGCTCAATACTTTTATCAAACTGTCCAATGTTTCCATCAATTCCAATAATTGTTCATTTCTCAATAAGCTCCTGATTGGCACTCACTTCAATATTGTCCTCAACCAAAGCAATATTTTCCTCAGTCACGTGATCTTCATTCACTTAACTCACTGACATTTCCTCCTAAGTTCGCTCATTTAGCAGATTTAATTAAAAGGTTTGTCTTCACAGTTGAATAGATGTCCTATCCTGGTTTTTCTGCTCCACTGTCCGTCTCCCGTCCTTTTCTGCCGTCCATGACGATGTTAACTCCAGTGATGGAAAAAGTACCCAATTGTCATACTTGTGTAAAGGTAAAGATACCTTAACAGAAAATGACTCAACTAAAAGTGAAAGTCACCCAGTAAAATACTACTTGAGTAAAAGTCTAAAAGTATTTGGTTTTAAAATATACTTAAGTATCAAAAGTAAATGTAATTGCTAAAATATACTTAAGTATCAAAAGTAAAAGTACAAGTATAAATCATTTCAAATTCCTTACATAAAGCAAACCAGACGATTTTCTTGTTTTTTAAAATGTACGTTCAGCCAGAGGCAAACTCCAACACTCAGACAATTTACAAACAAAGCATTTGTGTTTAGTGAGTCTGCCATATCAGAGGCAGTAGGGATGTTCTCTTGATAAGTGTGTGAATTGGACCATTTTCTGTCCTGCTAAGCATTCAAAATGTAACAAGTACTTTTGGGTGTCAGGGAAAATGTATGGAGTAAAAAGTACATTATATTTTTACTTAAGTACTTTACACCACTGGTTAGCTCTCTTTCTTAGCTAGCTCGACTATGCACTTGCCTCTGCTAGCAATACACTGTGCTAACATTAGCCTATTCTGGACCACAGAAAATAACAGTTTTAAACAGTTGTAAAAACCCACTTCTTCCAGATAGAATAGTTCCTGTAGATTCAGACTTACTCATCACCAATCTTTTGTTATGTCTCGTGGGTTTCATAACCACTTCTGTATAACAATTAAATAATGATGAGACAGGAGACAGGAATCAGTTCAACCATTTATCTGGAACGTGATCATCTCAACACATACAAACCCCCATGATGCTCTGCGGCACAACCCCAATATACAACAAATACATAAGTAAATGGACACAAAACAAAACTCTGAGGAATTTAAATGTTCATTTCTAGAAAGTAGGGCCATGGGATAGGGTCAGAAAGGTCAGTATGTTTGATAACTGGTTCCAGAGGTGACATAACAAGCATTAGGTCCATTATACACAGTGAAGTAGAGGTGGGAGCTAAAAGCAGACATGGACAGTGTGACGGTGTGAGGAGGTCAGGGGTGAAACACACACACACACACACACACACACACACACACACACACGGTCAGCATATAACGTAGTCCAAGTGGTGGTCAGAATGTGTGTGTGTGTCCAGTGTGTGTGTGTGTGTGTGTCAGTGTTACCATGGTTATTATTTACAGGGACACTGAGGAGTCAACAAGAACACTAAACCCTGGATAGAGGGGCTCAGTGAATGTGGAGTGGAATGTGTTCAGGTGGGTCAGTGTATCAGAGGAGACTCTGTAGAAGGACAGAGTGCCGGCTGGCCAGTCCAGATACACTCCTACTCTGTGGGAGCTCGAGGAGGGGACGTCTATGGTAGTGGACATATTATTGTGACAGGCAGAGTAACCGTTGTCAGAGCAGGTCAGACTCCAGGACTTGTCATTGTATCCAATCCAACAGTCATAACCCCATCCTCTCCTGCTGATTCCTTTATATGTCACTCCTATACCAGCCCCACTCCCACTCCACTCTACCTCCCAGTAACAGCGCCCAGTCAGACCCTCTCTACACAGCACCTGTTCCCAGTCCTCAAATATCTCTGGGTGATCAGGATTCGGCTGCTCCTCTCTCCTCCATGTCACCTTTCTGTTCTCCTCAGACAGAGAGAGGAATCTGTCTACTGTGTTTAGATCCAGTGTGATATCACAGACATCTGATGGATGAAACCAGACACAATATTAGAAATCATCATCATTCACATTAGAATGTTAACTCACTTTTCACTAATTCCTTTAATGTAGATGTTTCTAGGTATCAAAAGGAGAAGTTAAGGTAACTTGAGACTTGTTGAATGATCATATGTTATACTGTATGGTAATATAAAACACACTTATTCCCATTAATTACACACACACACACACACACACACATCCTGAACAAACACAAACACACACACACTGGACACACACACACATCCTGAACACACACAGGAACATGTCACACACAGACACAGACACAAACATTGTCAAAGCAACTCTTTGTAAACTTTGGTGTCCCTGATTTGTGCTTCTGTAGAACTATAGCTGATATTTAATATGACCACGTAAGTAATGATGGTGGTCTTTGACTTTGACTTCACTTGAATTAAGACTTATTCTTAGTCATATTCTTCCCAGCAGTCAACACTCACATTTTCTAAGTCCAGGTTTCATTGTGTTCTCTCCACCATGTTCCACACTGTAGCGGTAAGCAGAAGAACAGACAGTCATTGAGGGATACACCTGAACTCACACACACACACACACACACACACACACACACACACACACACACACACACACACACACACACACACACACACACACACACACACACACACACACACACACACACACACACAGACACACACACACACACACACACACAGTCAGTATATACATTTGTCCAAGTGTGTGTGTGTGTGTGTCCACTGTTTGTGTCCTGTGTGTGTGTGTGTGTGTGTCCAGTGCGTGTGTGTGTGTGTGTGTGTGTGTGTGTGTGTGTGTGTGTTTGTGTGTGTGTGTGTGTGTGTCCAGTTTGTGTCCGGTGTCTGTCCAAGTGTGTGTGTTTGTGTGTCCAGTATGTGTGTGTGTGTCCAGTGTGTGTGTGTGTGTTTTCAGTGTGTTTGTCCAGTGTGTGTGTGTGTGTCCAGTGTGTGTGTGTCCAGTGTGTGTGTGTGTCCAGTATGTGTGTGTGTGTGTGTGTGTGTGTGTTTGTCCAATGTGTGAATGTGTGTCCAGTGTGTGTGTATGTCTAGTGTGTGTGTGTGTGTGTCTAGTGTATGTGTGTGTGTGTGTGTGTCCAGTGAATGTCTGTGTCCAGTGTTTGTGTTTGTGTGTCCAGTGTGTGTGTGTGTGTGTGTGTCTGTGTGTCCAGTGTGAGTAAGTCTTTGTGTTTGTGTCCTTTGTGTGTATGTGTCCAGTGTGTGTGTTTACAGTGTGTGTGTGTGTGTGTGTCCAGTGTGAGTAAGTCTGTGTGTTTTTGTGTTTGTGTGTGTGTCCGGTGTGTGTCCAGTGTGTGTGTGTGTGTGTGTGTGTGTCCAATGTGTGTGTGTCCATTGTGTGTGTGTTTGTCCAGTGTGTGTGTGTGTCCATTGTGTATGTGTGTCCAGTGTGTGTGTGTCCAGTGTGAGTGTGTGTGTGTCCAGTGTGTGTGTTTGTCCAGTGTGTGCGTGTGTGTGTGTCTAGTGTGTGTGTGTGTGTGTCTAGTGTGTGTGTGTCCAGTGTGAGTGTGTGTGCGCGTCCTTTGTGTGTGTGTGTGTGTCCTTTGTGTGTATGTGTCCAGTGTGTGTGTTTACAGTGTTTGTGTGTGTGTGTGTCCAGTGTGAGTAAGTCTGTTTGTTTTTGTGTTTGTGTGTGTGTCCGGTGTGTGTCCAGTGTGTGTGTGTGTGTGTGTGTGTCCAGTGTTAGTGTGTGTGTGTGTCCATTGTGTGTGTGTTTGTCCAGTGTGTGTGTGTGTCCATTGTGTGTGTGTGTCCAGTGTGTGTGTGTCCAGTGTGAGTGTGTGTGTGTCCAGTGTGTGTGTTTGTCCAGTGTGTGCGTGTGTGTGTGTCTAGTGTGTGTGTGTGTGTGTCTAGTGTGTGTGTGTCCAGTGTGAGAGTGTGTGCGCGTCCTTTGTGTGTGTGTGTGTGTCCTTTGTGTGTATGTGTCCAGTGTGTGTGTTTACAGTGTGTGTGTGTGTATATCCAGTGTGTGTGTGTGTGTGTGTCCAGTGTGTATGTGTGTCCAGTGTGTGTGTGGACAAACACACACACCCACGACACACACACACACACACACTGGACACACACAGACACTCACACACACAGGACAAACACACACACACACCGGACACACACACACCGGACACACACACACACTGGACACACACACACACACACACTGGACACACACACACACACACACACACACACACACACACACTGGACAAACACACACACTGGACACACAAACACTCACACACACACTAGACACACACACACACACACTAGACAAAGTTTGTGTTTGTCCTGTGTGTGAGTGTGTGTGTGTATCCAGTGTGTGTGTGTGTGTATCCAGTGTGTGTGTGTGTGTGTGTTCAGTGTGTGTCCAGTGTGTGTGTACAGTGTGTGTTCACACACACACACACACACACACACACACACACACACACACACACACACACACACACACACACACACACACACACACAGTCTTTATATAACTTAGTCCAAGTGGTGGTCAGAATGTTTGTCTTAACTAGCCTGATAACTCCAACATGTCTGATATGAACATTGACATAAACCCTCTACATACTTGAGTTTCTCCAGTCTGCAGTGTGGATCCTCCAGTCCAGCAGAGAGCAGTCTGACTCCTGAGTCTCCTGGGTAATTGTAGCTCAGGTCCAGCTCTCTAAGGTGTGAGGGGTTTGACTTCAGAGCTGAGACCAGAGAAGCACAGCCTTCCTCTGTGACTAGACAGCCTGACAGCCTGCAAAGAGTCAAATCATATTAAAACCACACTGCTATTCTTTGGAGGTGAAAATAGTGGCAGTATATTATTTCAACATATTCAGATACATCAGTGTCCTGAAACCTGACATATATATTCATAAATTAATGTATCATTATTAACAATGACAAATGATCGAAGTATTGCTTGTAGAGAGAAAAATGCATATTACAAATATTTGAGTAGACTGACCAGAGAAGTTTAAAAAACAGTATCAGTCAAAAGACAGACAGTGAGGTATCAGATTTAGATTGTATTGAGTATACAGTCCACACCATATCTATTTTGACAGTGAAGCTAACATTTTAAATGTGGCTCTATACTCCAACATTTTGGATTTGAGATCAAATGTTTCATATGAGGTGACAGTATATAATGTCACCTTTTATTTGAGGATATTTTAATACATATCTGTTTCACCGTTTAGAAATGAAAGCACTTTATGTATCTAGTCCTCCCGTTTGAAGAAGTCATAAGTATTCTGACCAATTCACTTATAGTGTATTAAAGTAGTCAAAAGTTTCGTAGTTGGTTCCAAACTCGTTGGTTGCATTTGCAGTATGTTTTGGTTGTGTTTTGGGTTATGTTTTGTCCAATAGTAACTGAATGGTGGATGATGACTGGAGTAATTTTCTAAGTGAGTAAATAACATGTTTCTAAACACTACTAAATGAATCCTGATGATCCCGTGATTAAGAAAAATCATGATTGAATCATGAATAATAATGAGTGAGAGAGTTACAGAATCTACAACAAAACATGCTAACCTCTCACCATTAACATCAAATAAAAGGTGACATTCTGTACTGTTGCCTAATATGAAACATTATATCTCAAATCCAAAATGCTGGAGCATATCACCAAATGTAAAACTGTAAACTTCACTGTCCAAACACATATGGTGTGGACTATGTGTGCCTGGTAAACACATGTGGATCTGGTGAACAGTTATCACTTGTTGACCAACTACAGGAATACTGACCTCAGAGTCTCCAGTTTACAGTGGGGATTCCCCAGTCCAGCAGAGAGCAGCTTCACTCCTGAATCCTTCAGGTCATTGTTACTCAGATCCAGCTCTCTCAGGTGTGAGGGGTTTGACTTCAGAGCTGAGACCAGAGAAGCACAGCCTTCCTCTGTGACTAGACAGCCTGACAGCCTGCAAAGAGTCAAATCATATTAAAACCACACTGCAATTCTTTGGTGGTGAAAATAGTGGCAGTATATTTTTTCAACATTTTCATTTATACCAGTGTCACGCCCTGGCTCTGGGGACTCTGAAATGTTGAGCCAGGGTGTGGATTTTCTATGTTTAGTTTTCACTGTGTAGCTTCTATGTTGTGTTTTCTATGTTTTGGTTTCTGTTCTAGATCGTATAGATCTATGTTGGGCAGGGTGGTTCCCAATCAGAGGCAGCTGTTGCTCGTTGTCTCTGATTGGGAGCCATACTTAGGTAGGCTGTTTTCATATGTTCTTGGTGGGATCTTGTTCCTTTTGGTTTGTACCGTTGGACTTCACGTATCGTTTGTTGTTTTGTTTATCGTGTGTGCACTTAATAAAATAAGATGTACGAATATCACGCTGCGCCTTGGTCCTCCTCCTTCGACGTTCGTTACAGAAGATCCCTCCACACCAGGACCAAGCAGCGTGTCCAGGAGCACACGCAGGAGGTAACATTAGTAGATGTCCTCCTCGGTTGGGGGCAGATTACGGAGGAGGAGGCCGTCCGTTGCCGGAGGGCTATGAAGGGGGAGACCCAGGCAGGAGAGGAGAAGCGGTGCCAACCGGGCCATGGTCGGACAGGCGAGAGGCACCCCCAAAACATTTTTAGGGGGGGCACATGGCATGGACGACGGGGCTGCTGGAGGCAGAGAAGGGGCGAGTTCGTGGACGAGGAGAGAAGGCCACCGGATTACGGGAGCCATTGGTGAGAAAAGGGAAGGAAGATGTAGAGGCACGGCGAGAGGTACTGAGGTGTATTGCCAGTCCGGTCCGGCCCGTTCCTGATCCCCGTTTCAGGCCAGAGGTGTGTGTTCCCAGTACGGTCCGGCCTGTTCCTGTCCCTCGCACCAAGCCTACGGTGCGCGTCGCCAGCCCGGCCTGTTCCTGCTCCCCGCACCAAGCCAATGGTGCGCGTTGCCAGCCCGGCCCGGCCTGTACCTGCTCCCTGCACCAAGCCAATGGTGCGCGTCGCCAGCCCGGCCCGGCCTGTTCCTGCTCCCCGCACCAAGCTAATGATGCACGTCGCCAGCCCGGCCCGGCCTGTTCCTGTCCCTCGCACCAAGCCTATGGTGCGCGTTGCGAGCCCGGCCCGGCCTGTTCCTGCTCCCCGCACCAAGCCTATGGTGCGCGTTGCGAGCCCGGCCCGGCCTGTTCCTGCTCCCCGCACCAAGCTAATGGTGCGCGTCGCCAGCCCGGCCCGGACTGCTCCCCGCACCAAGCCTACGGTGCGCGTCGCCAGCCCGGCCCGGCCTGTTCCTGCTCTCCGCACCAAGCCAATGGTGCGCGTCGCCAGCCCGGCCCGGCCTGTTCCTGCTCCCCGCACCAAGCCTACGGTGCGCGTCGCCAGCCCGGCCCGGCCCATTCCTGCTCCACGCACCAAGCCAGGGGTGCGCATCGTCAGCCCGGTACGGCCCGTGCCTGCTCCCCGCACCAAGCTAGGGGTGCGCATCGTCAGCCCGGTCCGGCCCGTTCCTGCTCCACGCACCAAGCCAGGGGTGCGCATCGTCAGCCCGGTCCGGCCCGTTCCTGCTCCACGCACCAAGCCAGGGGTGCGCGTCGTCAGTCCGGCACAACCCGTGCCTGGGTCACCGGTGCCTGGTCAGGTACCGGTCAGCTGCTCCACACCGGAGCCTAAGCAATCCGCTCCTACGATGTCCAGTCCAGCTCCAGCCAGCGGGGCCAGACCGGACCAGGGGCGCTATGGGGGGATTGTTGGAGGGTGGTGGTCTAGCCCGGAGCCGGAACCGCCTCCGAGGAGGAATGCCCAACCGGCCCTCCCCTGTTTGGTTTATGTTTGGGCGCGGTCGCAGTCCGCGCCTTTAGGGGGGGGGGTACTGTCACGCCCTGGCTCTGGGACTCTATATGTTGAGCCAGGGTGTGGATTTTCTATGTTTAGTTTTCACTGTGTAGCTTCTATGTTGTGTTTTCTATGTTTTGGTTTCTGTTCTAGATCGTATAGATCTATGTTGGGCAGGGTGGTTCCCAATCAGAGGCAGCTGTTGCTCGTTGTCTCTGATTGGGAGCCATACTTAGGTAGGCTGTTTTCATATGTTCTTTGTGGGATCTTGTTCCTTTTGGTTTGTACCGTTGGACTTCACGTATCGTTTGTTGTTTTGTTTATCGTGTGTGCACTTAATAAAATAAGATGTACGAATATCACGCTGCGCCTTGGTCCTCCTCCTTCGACGTTCGTGACAACCAGTGTCCTGAAACCTGCCATATATATATTATTATTCGAAAAAATCATAGTATTGTGTGTAGAGAGAAAAATGCATTTTACAAACATTTAAGTAGACTGACCAGAGCAGTTTAAAAAACAGTATCAGTCAAAAGACAGACAGTGAGGTATCAGATTTAGATTGTATTGAGTATACAGTCCACACCATATCTATTTTGACAGTGAAGCTAACATTTTAAATGTGGCTCTATACTCCAGCATTTTGGATTTCAGATCAAATGTTTCATATGAGGTGACAGTATATAATGTCACCTTTTATTTGAGGGTATTTTCATACATATCTGTTTCACCGTTTAGAAATGAAAGCACTTTATGTATCTAGTCCCCCCATTTGAAGAAGTCCTAAGTATTCTGACCAATTCACTTATAGTGTATTGAAGTAGTCAAAAGTTGAGTATTTGGTCTCAAACTCGTTGGTTGCATTTGCAGTTTGTTTTGGTTGTGTTTTGGGTTATGTTTTGTCCAATAGTAACTGAATGGTGGATGATGACTGGATTAATCTTCTTTCTAAGTGAGTAGATAACATGTTTCTAAACACTACTAAATGAATCCTGATGATGACCTGAAGAACAATCATGAATGAATCATGAATTATAATGAGTGAGAAAGTTACAGAGGTTACAACAAAACATTCTAACCTCTCACCATTACCAATAACAGAGGGGGTATGATCCTTGTTCCTCTGTAACTTTCTCATTCATCATCATTCACGTTTCATTCATGATTATTCATAATCATGGTAGCATCCACATGAATGTAGAAGTGTTCAGAAACATCTTCTATTCTTACTGACAATACAAGTGAAGTGACTCCAAAATGACAGGACATTATTCACCATTCAGCTCCTATCGGGAAAAACATCATCCAAAACACAACCAAGACAAACTGCAAATGTATTCAATAAGTTTGTAGAATCACAAGCTTGATGTAATCACCACAGGCAAGGAATATGTTACCAAATACTAAACGTTTGACTAAATTAATCCTAGTGTGTGTGTTTGTGTGTCCAGTGTGTGTGTACAGCGGCAGGTGTGTGTATGGCGGCAGGTAGCTTAGTGGGTAAGAGCGTTGTGCCAGTAACCGAAAGGTCGCTGGTTCTAATCCCTGAGCCGACTAGGTGAAAAATCTGTTGATGTGCCCTTGAGCAAGGCACTTAACCCTAATTGCTCCTGTAAGTCGCTCTGGATAAGAGCGTCTGCTAAATGACTAAAATGTAAATGTAAAATGTACAGCGTGTGTGTCCAGTGTGTGTGTGTGTGTGTCCAGTGCGTATGTGTGTGTCCAGTGTGTGTGTGTGTGTGTGTTTCCAGGTTGTGAGTGTCCAGTGTGTATGTGTGTAAAATGTGTGTGCGGGTGTGTCCAGTGTGTGTCAAGTGTGTCCAGTGTGTGTCCAGTGTGTCAGTGTGTCCAGTGTGTGTGAACCAAAACAAACTACAAATGCATTCAAAAGGTTTGTAGATTCACAAGCTTGATGTAATCACTGCAGGTAAGGAATATGGGACCAAATACTAAACTTATGACTACTTTAATACAATATAAGTGAATATGTCTAAATTATTACGACTTTTTCAAATGGGAGAACTAGATACATAAAGTGCTTTCATTTCTAAACAGTAACACAGATATGTATGAAAATATCCTCAAATAAAAGGTGACATTATATACTGTCACCTCATATGAAACATTCTATCTAGAATCCAAAATGCTGGAGTATATCACCAAATGTAAAACTGTAAGCTTCACTGTCCAAACACATATGGTGTGGACTATGTGTGCCTGGTAAACACATGTGTATCTGGTGAACAGTTATCACTTGTTGACCAACTACAGGAATACTGACCTCAGAGTCTCCAGTTTACAGTGGGGATTCCCCAGTCCAGCAGAGAGCAGCTTCACTCCTGAATCCTTCAGGTCATTGTTACTCAGATCCAGCTCTCTCAGGTGTGAGGGGTTTGACTTCAGAGCTGAGACCAGAGAAGCACAGCCTTCCTCTGTGACTAGACAGCCTGACAGTCTGCAAAGAGTCAAATCATATTAAAACCACACTGCTATTCTTTGGTGGTGAAAATAGTGGCAGTATATTTTTTTCAACATTTTCATTAATACCAGTGTCCTGAAACCTGCCATATATATATTATTATTAGAAAAAATCATAATATTGTGTGTAGAGAGAAAAATGCATATTACAAATATTTGAGTAGACTGACCAGAGCAGTTTAAAAAGCAGTATCAGTCCAAAGACAGACAGTGAGGTATCAGATTTAGATTGTATTGAGTATACAGTCCACACCATATCTAGTTTGACAGTGAAGCTAACATTTTTAATGAAAGCACTTTATGTATCTAGTCCCCCCATTTGAAGAAGTCATAAGTATTCTGACCAATTCACTTATAGTGTATTAAAGTAGTCAAAAGTTGAGTATTTGGTCCCAAACTCGTTGTTTGCATTTGCAGTTTGTTTTGGTTGTGTTTTGGGTTATGTTTTGCCCGATAGTAACTGAATGGTGGATGATGTCTGGAGTAATTTTCTGTCTAAGTGAGTAGATAACATGTTTCTAAACACTACTAAATTAATCCTGATGATGACATGATTAAGAAAAATCATGAATGAATCATGAACAATTATGAATGAGAATGTTACAGAGGCTACAACAAAACATACTAACCTCTCACCATTACCAATAACAGAGGGGGTATGGTCCTTGTTCCTCTGTAACTTTCTCATTCATCATCATTCACGATTCATTCATGATTATTCATAATCATGGTAGCATCCACATGAATGTAGAAGTGTTCAGAAACATCTTACATTTACATTTTAGTCATTTAGCAGACGCTCTTATCCAGAGCGACTTACAGTTAGTGCATACATTATTTTTTATACCCCCCGTGGGAATCGAACCTACAACCCTGGCGTTGCAAACGCCATGCTCTACCAACTGAGCTACATCCCTGCCGGCCATTCCCTCCCCTACCCTGGACAACGCTGGGCCAATTGTGCGCCACCCCATGGGTCTCCCGGTCGCGGCCGGCTACGACAGAGCCTGGATTCGAACCAGGATCTCTAGTGACACAGCTAGCACTGCGATGCAGTGCCTTAGACCACTGCGCCACTCGGGAGACAAACTGAATCTTCTATTCTTACTGACAATACAAGTGAAGTGACTCCAAAATGACAGGACAAATTTCACCATTCAATTTCTATTGGGAAAAACATAATCCAAAACACAACCAAGACAAACTGCAAATGTATTCAACAAGTTTGTAGATTCACAAGCTTGATGTAATCACTAAAGGCAAAGAATATTCAAAGACCAAACACTAAACTTTGGACTAAATTAATTTGTCCAAATACTTATGACTTTTTCAAATGGTAGAACTAGAGAACTACATACATTAAGTGCTTTCATATCGAAACGGTAAAACAGGTATGTATGAATACCCTCAAATAAAAGGTGACATTCTGTACTGTCACCTAATATGAAACATTCTATCTCAAATCCAAGATGCTGGAGTATAGCGCCAAATGTAAAACTGTAAGCTTCACTGTCCAAACACATATGGTGTGGACTATGTGTGCCTGGTAAACACATGTGGATCTGGTAAACAGTTATTACATTACATTTACATTTTAGTCATTTAGCAGACACTTTTATCCAGAGCGACTCACAGTTAGTGCATACATTATTTTATCGAACCCACAACCCTGGCGTTGCAAACGCCATGCTCTACCAACTGAGCTACATCCCCTGCTGGCCATTCCCTCCCCTACCCTGGACGACGCTGGGCCAATTGTGTGCGCCGCCCCATGGGTCTCCCGGTCGCGGCCGGCAACGACAGAGCCTGGATTCGAACCAGGATCTCTAGTGGCACAGCTAGCACTGCGATGCAGTGCCTTTGACCACTGCGCCACTCAGTATTCCTGTGGTTGTTGACCAACTACAGGAATACTGACCTCAGAGTCTCCAGTTTACAGTGGGGATTCCCCAGTCCAGCAGAGTGCAGCTTCACTCCTGAATCCTTCAGGTCATTGTTACTCAGGTCCAGCTCTCTCAGGTGTGAGGGGTTTGACTTCAGAGCTGAGACCAGAGAAGCACAGCCTTCCTCTGTGACTAGACAGTGTGACAGCCTGCAAAGAGTAAAATCATATTAAAATCACACTGCTATTCTTTGGCGGTGAAAATAGTGGCAGTGTATTTTTTTCAACATATTCAGATATATCAGTGTCCTGAAACCTGACATATCTATTAATAAATTAATGTATAATTATTAGAAATTATCAGATTATTGCTTCTAGGTAGAAACATGTTATAAATTGATTTGCATTTTAATGAGGGAAATAAGTAGTTGACCCCCTCTCAATCAGAAAGATTTCTGGCTCACAGATGTATTTTATACAGGTAACGAGCTGAGATTAGGAGCACACTATTAAAGGGAGTGCTCCTAATCTCAGCTTGTTACCTGTATAAAAGACACCTGTCCACAGAAGCAATCAATCAATCAGATTCCAAACTCTCCACCATGGCCAAGACCAAAGAGCTCTCCAAGGATGTCAGGGACAAGATTGTAGTCCTACACAAGGCTGGAATGGTCTACAAGACCATCGCCAAACAATTGGTGAGAAGGTGACAACAGTTGGTGCGATTATTCGCAAATGGAAGAAACACAAAAGAACTGTCAATCTCCCTCGGCCTGGGGCTCCATGCAAGATCTCACCTCGTGGAGTTGCTATGCTTATGAGAACAGTGAGGAATCAGCCCAGAACTACACGGGAGGATCTTGTCAATGATCCCAAGGCAGCTGGGACCATAGTCACCAAGAAAACAATTGGTAACACACTATGCCAGGGTTCTTCAATTCCGGTCCTGGAGGGCCGAAACACCTCTGTTTTTCATCCTCTCCTTCTAATCAGGGCCTAATTCAGACCTGGGACACCAGGTGAGTGCAATTAACTACCAGGTAGAAATAAAAAACAGAAGTGTTTCGGCCCTCCAGGACCGGAATTGAAGAACCCTGCACTATGCCGTGAAAGGACTGAAATCCTGCAGCGCCCACAAGGTCCCCCTGCTCAAGAAAGCACTTATACAGGCCCGTCTGAAGTTTGCCAATGAACATCTTAATGATTCAGAGGAGAACTGGGTGAAAGTATTGTGGTCAGATGAGACCAAAAACGAGGTATTTGGCATCAACTTAACTCGCGGGATTGGAGGAGGAGGAATGCTGCCTATGACCCCAAGAACACCATCCCCACCGTCAAACATGGAGGTGGAAACATTATGCTTTGGGGGTGTTTTTCTGCTAAGGGGACAGGACAACTTCACCGCATCAAAGGGACGATGGACAGGGGCCATGTACCGTCAAATCTTGGATGAGAACCTCCTTCCCTCAGTCAGGGCATTGAAAATGGGTCGTGAATGGGTATTCCAGCATGACAATGACCCAAAACACACGGCCAAGGCAACAAAGGAGTGGCTGAAGAAGAAGCACATTAAGGTCCTGGAGTGGCCTAGCCAGTCTCCAGACCTTAATCCCATAGAAAATCTGTGGAGGGAGCTGAAGATTCGAGTTGCCAAACGTCAGCCTCAAAAACGTAATGACTTGGAGAAGATCTGCAAAGAGGAGTGGGACAAAATCCCTCCTGAGATGTGTGCAAACCTGGTGGCCAACTACAAGAAACGTCTGACCTCTGATTGCCAACAAGGGTTATGCCACCAAGTACTAAGTCATGTTTTGCAGAGGGGTCAAATACTTATTTCCCTCATTAAAATGCAAATCAATTTATAACATTTTTGACATGCGTTTTTCCAGATTTCTTTATTGTTATTCTGTCTCTCACTGTTCAAAAAAACCTACCATTAAAATTATAGACTGATCATGTCTTTGTCAGTGGGCAAACGTACAAAATCAGCAGGGGATCAAATACTTTTTTCCCTCACTGTATAGTACAAATATTTGAGAAGTCTGACCAGAGCAGTTTAAAAAGCAGTATCAGTCAAAAGATAGACAGTGAGGTATCAGATTTAGATTGCATTGAGTATACAGTCCACACCATATCTATTTTGACAGAGAAGCTAACATTTTAAATGAAAGCACTTTATGTATCTAGTCCCCCCATTTGAAGAAGTCAAAAGTATTCTGACCAATTCACTTCAAGTGTATTAAAGTAGTCAAAGGTTTAGTATTTGGTCCCAAACTCGTTGGTTGCATTTGCAGTTTGTCTTTGTTGTGTTTTGGGTTATGTTTTGCCCAATAGTAACTGAATGGTGGATGATGACTGGATTAATCTTCTGTCTAAGTGAGTAGATAACATGTTTCTAAACATTACTAAATTAATCCTGATGATGCCATGATTAACAAAAATCATGAATGAATCATGAACAATTATGAATGAGAAAGATACAGAGGCTACAACAAAACATGCTAACCTCTCACCATTACCAATAACAGAGGGGGTATGTGTCACACCCGGGCTCTGGGACTCTATATATTGAGCCAGGGTGTGGTAATTCTATGTGTTGTATTTCTATGTTGGCCTGTGTGGCTCCCAATCAAAGGCAACGAGTGTCAGCTGTCGTTGGTTGTCTCTGATTGGGAGTCATATTTAAACTGTCTGTTTTCCCTTTGTTTTTGTGGGATCTTGTTTCAAGTTGGTTGTGGTAGACCGTGAACTGTCACGTTATCGTTTTGTTGTTTTGTCGTGTATCGCCTAATAAAGAGTATGTTTGCCTGCAACGCTGTGCCTTGGTCCTCCTCTCTTACCGACGATCGTGACAGTATGATCCTTGTTCCTCTGTAACTTTCTCATTCATCATTACTCACGATTCATTCATGATTATTCATAATCATGGTAGCATTCACATGAATGTAGAAGTGTTCAGAAACATCTTCTATTCTTACTGACAATACAAGTGAAGTGACTCCAAAATGACAGGACATTATTCACCATTCAGTTTCTATTGGGAAAAACATAATCCAAAACACAACCAAGACAAACTGCAAATGTATTCAACAAGTTTGTAGATTCACAAGCTTGATGTAATCACTAAAGGCAAAGAATATTCAAAGACCAAACACTAAACTTTGGACCAAATTAAATTGTCCAAATACTTATGACTTTTTCAAAAGGTAGAACTAGAGAACTACATACAGTGCTTTCATTTCTAAACAGTAACACAGATATGTATGAATACCCTCAAATAAAAAGTGACATTCTATACGGTCGCCTAATATGAAACAATTTCAAATCCAAAATGCTGGAGCATAGCGCCAAATTTAAAACGGTAAACTTCACTGTACAAACACATAAGGTGTGGACTATGTGTGCCTGGTAAACACATGTGGATCTGGTGAACAGTTATCACTTGTTGACCAACTACAGGAATACTGACCTCAGAGTCTCCAGTTTACAGTGGGGATTCCCCAGTCCAGCAGAGAGCAGCTTCACTCCTGAATCCTTCAGGTCATTGTTACTCAGATCCAGCTCTCTCAGGTGTGAGGGGTTTGACTTCAGAGCTGAGACCAGAGAAGCACAGCCTTTCTCTGTGACTAGACAGCCTGACAGCCTGCAAAGAGTAAAATCATATTAAAACCACACTGCAATTCTTTGGTGGTGAAAATAGTGGCAGTATATTTTTTCAACATTTTCATTTATACCAGTGTCCTGAAACCTGCCATATATATATCATTATTAGAAAAATCATAATATTGTGTGTAGAGAGAAAAATGCATATTACAAATATTTGAGTAGACTGACCAGAGCAGTTTAAAAAGCAGTATCAGTCAAAAGACAGACAGTGAGGTATCAGTTTTAGATTGTATTGAGTATACAGTCCACACCATATCTATTTTGACATTGAAGATAACATTTTAAATGTGGCTCTGTACTCCAGCATATTGGATTTGAGATCAAATGTTTCAGATGAGGTGACAGTATATAATGTCACCTTTTATTTGAGGGTATTTTCATACATATCTGTTTCACCGTTTAGAAATGAAAGCACTTTATTACATTTACGTCATTTAGCAGACGCTCTTATCCAGAGCGACTTCCAGGAGCAATTAGGGTTAAGTGCCTTGCTTAAGGGCACATCGACAGATTTTTCACCTAGTCGGCTCGGGGATTAGAACCAGCGACGTTACGGTTACTGGCACAACGCTCTTACCCACTAAGCTACCTGCCGCCCCAGTAGTGTAGAAGGACAATGGCAGTCCCCCCATTTGAAGAAGTCATAAGTATTCTGACCAATTCACTTATAGTGCATTAAAGTAGTCAAAAGTTGAGTATTTGGTTGTAAACTCGTGTTTGCATTTGCAGTTTGTTTTGGTTGTGTTTTGGGTTATGTTTTGCCCAATAGTAACTAAATGGTGGATGATGACTGGAGTAATTTTCTGTCTAAGTGAAGTTTCTAAACACTACTAAATTAATCATGATGATGCCTTGATTAAGAAAAATCATGAATGAATCATGAATAATAATGAATGAGAAAGTTACAGAGGCTACAACAAAACATGCTAACCTCTCACCATTATCAATAACAGATGGGGTATGATCCTTGTTCCTCTGTAACATTCTCATTCATCATCATTCACGATTCATTCATGATTATTCATAATCATGGTAGCATCCACATGAATGTAGAAGTGTTCAGAAACATCTTCTATTCTTACTGACAATACACCTGAAGTGACTCCAAAATGACAGGACATTATTCACCATTCAGTTTCTATTGGGAAAAACATCATCTAAAACACAACCAAGACAAACTGCAAATGCATTCAACAAGTTTGTAGAATCACAAGCTTGATGCAATCACTGTGGGTAAGGAATATGGGACCAAATACTAAACTTATGACTAAATGAATTTGTGCAAATAAATAAGACTTCTTCAAATGGGAGAACTAGATACCTAAAGTGCTTTCGTATCTAAACAGTAAAACAGATATGTATGAAAAATAAGTAATAATAATAATAATATGCCATTTAGCAGATACTTTTATCCAAAGCGACTTACAGTCATGTGCGCATACATTTTTACGTATGGGTGGTCCCGGGGATCGAACCCACTACCCTGGCGTTACAAGCGCCAATTGAGCTACAGAACAATTATTTCGTATCTAAACAGTAAAACAGATATGTATCTAAAACCTCAAATAAAAGGTGACATTCTGTACTGTTGCCTAATATGAAACATTATATATGAAATCCAAAATGATGGAGCATAGCACCAAATGTAAAACTGTAAGCTTCACTGTCCAAACACATATGGTGTGGACTATGTGTGCCTGGTAAACACATGTGGATCTGGTGAACAGTTATCACTTGTTGACCAACTACAGGAATACTGACCTCAGAGTCTCCAGTTTACAGTGGGGATTCCCCAGTCCAGCAGAGAGCAACTTCACTCCTGAATCCTTCAGGTCATTGTTACTCAGATCCAGCTCTCTCAGGTGTGAGGGGTTTGACTTCAGAGCTGAGACCAGAGAAGCACAGCCTTTCTCTGTGAGTCCACAGAATGACAGCCTGCAAAGAGATCATCATGATTTCACAAACACACTGTTAATTTAACACCAGTAGTGTAGAAGGACAATGGCAGATGCATTTGGTTAATTCTCTTAAAGAACATATAGATTCATCTTCAATCTCCTAGAATTGCATGGTCATATTATTATACAAATGTGAACACCAAGGCACTGATTCAGTAAGTTTCTCAATAATACATATTTTTCTCTAAACTGAATATTTCTTCCTGATGATTAGTTCTTAAATGTCATTTTATGTACTCACAGAGCAGCTCTGGAGGCTTTGACCACTGGCAGCAGCCTTAGAAGACCTTCCTCTGATCTGGAGTATTTCTTCAGGTCAAACACATCCAGCTCCTTTTCTGAAGTCAGCAACACAAAGACCAGAGCTGACCACTGTCCAGGTGACAGTTTGGCTTCTGAGAGACTTCCTGATGTCAGGTAGCTTTGGATCTCCTCCACTAGAGAATGGTCATTCAGTTCATTCAGACAGTGGAACAGATTGATGCACCTCTCTGGAGAGGGATTATCCCTGATCTTCTCCTTGATGTACATGACTGTTTTTTCATGGCTCTGTGAGCTGCTTCTTGTCTTTGTCAGTAGACCTCGTAAGTGCTTCTGATTGGACTCCAGAGAGAGGCCCAGAAGGAAGCGGAGGAAAAGGTCCAGGTTTCCTGTCTCACTTTATCCACAGCACTCTTGTAGACAGTAACTTCAGGCTTGTCACTGAAAATCCCCAAAAATTTGCTGGATGTTGATTGAGCTTCATCCATTATTGATTGTGGTTTGGCCATTAGATTCTCATTGTTGTTGATGAATGAGAGGAACACATATACAGCAGCCAGAAACTCCTGAATGCTCAGATGCACGAAGCAGTACATCTTGTCCTGGTACAGCACACATTCCTCTTTAAAGAGCTGTGTGCACAATCCTGAGTACACTGAGGCTTCATTGACATCAATGCCAGCCTCTTTCAGATCTTCTTCATAGAAAATCAGATTGCCATTCACAAGCTGTTGAAAAGCCAGTTTTCCCAGTGACAGAATGCTGTCTTTATTCCAGTGTGGACCTGTCTCTTCTTTCCCAAGATACTTTTCATTCTTCTGTTTGGTATGAAACACCACAAGGTGTGAGTACATCTCAGTCAGAGTTTTGGGCATCTCTTCTCTCTTGTCTGTACTCAACATGTGTTCAAGGACTGTTGCAGAAATCCAACAGAAGACTGGAATGTGGCACATGATGTGGAGGCTCCTTGATGTCTTTATGTGTGAGATGATTCTGCTGGCCAGGTCCTCATCACTGAATCTTTTCCTGAAGTACTCCTCCTTCTGTGGGTCATTGAACCCTCGTACCTCTGTCACCTGGTCAACACACCCCGAAGGGATCTGATTGGCTGCTGCAGGTCGGGTAGTTATCCAGAGGAGAGCAGAGGGAAGCAGATTTCCCTTGATGAGATTTGTCAGCAGAACATCCACTGAGGTTGACTCTGTGACGTCACAACAGATCTTGTTCTTCTGGAAGTCTAGGGGCAGTCGGCACTCATCCAGACCATCAAAGATGAACAGAACTTTGTACTTGTTGTAGTTGGAGATTCTTGATTCTTTGGTTTCCATTGAGAAGTGATTGAGAAGTTCAATGAAAGTGTGTTTTTCCTTTTTCATCAAATTCAGCTCCCGAAAAGGGAATGAAAATACAAATTGGACATCCTGATTTGCTTTTCCTTCAGCCCAGTCCAGAATGAACTTCTGCACAGAGACTGTTTTTCCAATGCCAGCGACTCTCTTTGTCAGCACAGTTCTGAAAAGTTTGTCTTGTCCAGTTAAGGGTTTGAAGATGTCGTTACATTTGATTGCAGTCTCTGGTCTTGCTTGTTTCCTGGTTGTTGTCTCAATCTGTCTCAGCTCATGTTCATTATTGACCTCTCCTGTTCCACCCTCTGTGATGTAGAGCTCTGTGTAGATCTTATTGAGAAGTGTTGGGTTTCCTTGTTTAGCGATCCCCTCAAATACACGTTGAAACTTCTTCTTTAGATTAGATTTGAGTTCACGTTGGCAAATCACAGCAAGTTCATCTGAATGAAGAAATAACACAGAGGATATTAATATTACGTCTGTTTTAATGCCTACAGTATTCTAGGACTGTTATGACATTTTAAATTATAATACTTTTTCGCTTAACTGACTGTATAAATCTGTAAATGTTTTCATAATGCATTACAGACTGGTGTGACTGATTATATTATTGTTGGTATTCTCTCTCTCTCTCTCTCTCTCTCTCTCTCTCTCTCTCTCTCTCTCTCTCTCTCTCTCTCTCTCTCTCTCTCTCTCTCTCTCTCTCTCAACACAACACATTCTTCTGCTACTTGATGAGGTCACTAGGTGTTGTGTTAAGGCTGCTACAATATCATTGAGTTACACAACTACTTTAGCTGTACTTTAGCTACAGCTTTTAAATGTTTGTTATAAAAAAGCATTCAACATGAGGCAGACAGCTCTTACTTTTCTCCAGTGTGTCAGCAAGCTCTCTGGCACTGCTCTCCTGCTTCTCATCTGTTTGATGACTCTGGGAAGACTGACCACTGAGAATCTCTGACTCTGATCTCTCCTGTTGGTTTCTGGGGACAAAACATCAGATTACATCTCCTCATCCAGGGAGTGCACAAACACACACACACACACACACTCACACACACACACACACACACACACACACACACACACACACACACACACACACACACACACACACACACACACACACACACACACACACACACACACACACACACACACACACACACACACACACACACACAGAGGGAATGTAGTGTTTGTTTAATATTGTTTTAGGACTATGAACATTGAAACAAGTATTAGCCTATGGATTATGAAAACAACAAAAAGAAATGGGAAAATGGGAGAGGAGAAATGACTAGAGACAGTGTTGTTTAACTCACTGATCATGACCCATGAGTTCTTCTTACCTTTGTTCACTAGAAAAGTCTCCCTCTCTGAAGTATATAGGACGAGCCATAGACGAGTCACTCTTCATGGACACACAGCTGGGTACAGGGGAGGCTGGTCTCTCCTGCTTGATTGGGCTTCAACACAACAGAGACAAACATTACATCTCTAATCTACTCTGAGCTCAGATGGGGAAACAGAGGAAGAGTTTCATTCCAAAACGCTATATATCCATTTTCAGAAATATTTGTAAATGATCTTCTATTTGTTTAAACAAATTATCAAATAAATGGTTGTTTTTTCACTATCTAATCATAGCAGGGGGTTGTTCAATGACAGACATGTGTTTGATTAAAATCGATCACTTAATGGCTTCATTTCAGAGAGACAAATGTTTTTTTTGCTAAATGCTACATATCTGCCTAACTCTCAGAGAAATAAGTAGTACTGCTAGGTTTTACACAGTAATAATATATCTGCAACACTCTCAGAGAAATAAGTAGTAATGCTAGGTTTTACACAGTTAAATGTAATAAATAACTACATTTTTAATAAAGAACTGTACAAATGATACACTTGTGATATCAATATTTAAATATTGTAAAAATAATAATTCAATACAGTAATATGAGATCTGTATGTAAAACATTTACATTTGACATTTTAGTCATTTAGCAGAGGTTTTTTATCCAGGGTCCGGATTCCCAAAAGCATTTTAAGGCCAAGTTCATCATTAGAATCTTGGTAGGAGCATTGTTAAATCTCTGAGCTGTTTCCCAAAACCATCGTTATTAACGTTGCACTTGAAAACGCTCATATTCTAACACCTGCCTCAGACCACTTGTAGAACAGCCAAGTGCATCGTTAGATGCCTTTTTGCCCTCCCACGTCACTTTATACACAGAAGATCTCTGCTAAACATAGAATCACATGGTTTATCCGTCTCTCTTTTTGACCACCGATAAAATCAGAACAAAGTTGACTACAAATACAAAGTTGCCAATGTCTTTGCAATTGATTCAAACAAGGGAAGTACACAATTATGCTTCAAATGAAAACCGAGATGACTGCATTAAAATATAAACAGTAGGCTATAGGCCTATTTCAATCATATTGGAATATATTCAATGTTCAATATATTTAGTTTTATTTTGCTACTTGTAGGCTACGGTCTGTAATTTGTCTCAATATATTTCATGATGTGTAGCCTAACATGTGAACAATGATGATTAGTAATATCTCTCTAGGAGCTGATCCATGGTCAGTACTGTGCAATAATTCTAATGTTAAGGAAAGATTTTAATGGAGAAAACTGATCCGAGAGCAGCGCTCCCCTTCTTTCGATCCTATCAGTATCGATACATGCTCCACCGGACGTGACTGATCCAGTTTCTACTGGTCAGCCTGCGGATATGGAACTCTGACCTGTTCACCTGACGTGCGACCTTGTCCCGAACCTGCTGTTTCGACCCTCTCTCTCTCTCTCTCTCTCTCTCTCTCTCTCTCTCTCTCTCTCTCTCTCTCTCTCTCTCTCTCTCTCTCTCTCTCTCTCTCTCTCTCTCTCTCTCTCTCTCTCTCTCTCTCTCTCTCACACACACCCACACACACAGGACACCCACACACACACTGGAAACACAAACACTGGTAACAAACACACACACACACTGGACACACACACACACACACACACACTGGACACACACACACAGACACACTGGACATGCACACACACAAACACTGAACACACACACACACACACACACACACACTGGACACACACACACACACACACACACACATACACTGGACACACACACACACACTGGAAACACACACACTGGAAACACACACACAGACACACTGGACATACAAACACACACACACACACACTAGACACACAAACACACACACACACACTGGACACACACACACACTAGACACACACACACACACACACACACACACACACACACACTGAAAACACACACACTGGACACACACACACACACTGGAAACACACACACTGGTAACAAACACACACACACTAGACTATATACAAGGAGTACCAGTACTGAGTAAATGTGCAGGGGTACCAGGTAGTTGAGGTAATAACTAGACTATATACAAGGAGTACCAGTACTGAGTCAATGTGCAGGGGTACCAGGTAGTTGAGGTAATAACTAGACTATATACAAGGAGTACCAGTACTGAGTCAATGTGCAGGGGTACCAGGTAGTTGAGGTAATAACTAGACTATATACAAGGAGTACCAGTACTGAGTCAATGTGCAGGGGTACCAGGTAGTTGAGGTAATAACTAGACTATATACAAGGAGTACCAGTACTGAGTCAATGTGCAGGGGTACCATGTAGTTGAGGTAATAACTAGACTATATATAAGGAGTACCAGTACTGAGTCAATGTGCAGGGGTACCAGGTAGTTGAGGTAATAACTAGACTATATACAAGGAGTACCAGTACTGAGTCAATGTGCAGGGGTACCAGGTAGTTGAGGTAATAACTAGACTATATACAAGGAGTACCAGTACTGAGTCAATGTGCAGGGGTACCAGGTAGTTGAGGTAATAACTAGACTATATACAAGGAGTGCCAGTACTGAGTCAATGTGCAGGGGTACCAGGTAGTTGAGGTAGTAATGAGGCTATAAGGAGTACCAGTACTGAGTCAATGTACAGGGGTACCAGGTAGTTGAGGTAATAACTAGACTATATACAAGGAGTACCAGTACCGAGTCAATGTGCAGGGGTACAAGGTAGTTGAGGTAATAACTAGACTATATACAAGGAGTACCAGTACAGAATCAATGTGCAGGGGTACCAGGTAGTTGAGGTAATAACTAGACTATATACAAGGAGTACCAGTACTGAGTCAATGTGCAGGGGTACCAGGTAGTTGAGGTAATAACTAGACTATATACAAGGAGTACCAGGACCGAGACAACGTGCAGGGTACCAGGTAGTTGAGGTAGTAATGAGACTATATACAAGGAGTACCAGTACTGAGTCAATGTGCAGGGTACCAGGTAGTTGAGGTAATAACTAGACTATATACAAGGAGTACCAGTACCGAGTCAATGTGCAGGGGTACCAGGTAGTTGAGGTAATATGTACATGTAGGTAGGGGTAAAAGTGACACGTCAATCAGGATAGAGATTACATCTCCTCATCCAAGGAGTGCACACACACACACACACACACACACACACACACACACACACACACACACACACACACACACACACACACACACACACACACACACACACACACACACACACACACACACTCACACACACACACACTCACACAGGGAATGTTGTGTTAGTTTAATTTTGTTTCAGGACTATGAAAATGGAAAAAAGGATTAGCCTATGGATTATGACATCAACAAAGATAAATGGTAAAATGGGAGAGGAGAAATGACTAGAGACAGTGTTGTTTAACTCACTGACCATGACCCATGAGTTCTTCTTACCTTTGTTCAGTAGAAAAGTCTCCCTCTCTAAAGAATATAGGTGGATGCATAGACTTGTCACTCTTCATGGACACACAGCTGGGTACAGGGGAGGCTGGTCTCTCCTGCTTGATTGGGCTTCAACACAACAGAGACAAACATTACATCTCTCATCTACTCTGAGCTCAGATGGGGAAACAAGAATTTCATTCCAAAACGCTATATATCCATTTTCAGAAATGTTCGTAAATTAGCTTTTATTGTTTGAAGAAATCATGAAAGAGATTGGTGTTTTTTCACCATCTAGTCATGGCATGGGGTTGTTCAATGACAGACATGTATTTGTTTAAAATCTATCACTTGATGGTTTCATTTCAGAGAGACAAATAATCATGTTTTTTGCAAAATGCTGGAGAGCTTTTCTTTATCTACAGTGGTGTTACTTTGGCAGATAATGTCACCCATCTAAATAAATAGTATATATATATATTTAGCAGACGGTCTTATCCAGAGCAACTTACAGTTAGTGAGTGCATACATTATTTTAATTTTTCATACTAGCCCCCCGTGGGAATCAAACCCACAACCCTGGTGTTGCAAACGCCATGCTCTACCAACCAAGCTACATCCCTGGCAGTCATTCCCTCCCCTACCCTGGGCCAATTATGCGCCACCCCACGAGCCAGGGCAATTAAGGAGTGGCTCCGTAAGAAGCATCACAAAGTCCTGGAGTGGCCTAGCCAGTCTCCAGACCTGAACCCAATAGAAAATCTTTGGAGGGAGCTGAAAGTCTGTATTGCCCAGCGACAGCCCCGAAACCAGAAGGATCTGGAGAAGGTCTGTATGGAGTAGTGGGCCAAAATCCCTGCTGCAATGTGTACAAACCTGGTCAAGACCTACAGGAAACGTATGATATCTGTAATTGCAAATAAAGGTTTCTGTACCAAATATTAAGTTCTGCTTTTCTGATGTATCAAATACTTATGTCATGCAATAAAATGCAAATTAATTACTTAAAAATCATACAATGTGATTTTCTTTTTGATTTTCTTCTTTTAGATTCTGTCTCTCACAGTTGAAGTGTACCTACGATAAAAATTACAGACCTCTACATGCTTTGTAAGTAGGAAAACCTGCTAAATCGGCAGTGTATCAAATACTTGTTCTCCCCACTGTATCAATTTTCAGAAATGTTCGTAAATTATCTTTTATTGTTTGAAGAAATTATGAAAGAGATTGGTGTGTTTTTTCAGTAGCTAATCATGGTATGGGTTGTTCAATGACAGACATGTATTTGTTTAAAATCTATCACTTGATGGTTTCATTTCAGAGAGACAAATAATCATGTTTTTTTGCAAAATGCTATATATCTGCCTCACTCACAGAGAAATAAGTAGTACTGCTAGGTTTTACACAGTAATAATATATTTGCCTCACTCTCAGAGAAATAAGTAGTACTGCTAGGTTTTACACAGTAATTATATATCTGCCTCACTCTCAGAGAAATAAGTAGTACTGCTAGGTTTTACACAGTAATAATATATATCTGCCTCACTCTCAGAGAAATAAGTAGTACTGCTAGGTTTTACACAGTCAAATGTGGCCGACCTGCTCGATTCGAACTTATGTAGCAAAATTTGAAATTGTGTTTTTTACATTGGATAAAAGTAGAGACTCAGCTAGAAAAAGGTATATAATACACTACAGTTGAGGAACAATGGGAAAGTAATTCTGCTTTGAAAGATGATAAACTTGTAACCTCAATTTTGAGAAAATGGCCTTTGAAAGTTTTGGTTCACCTACTGGAGAGCTCTTCTTTATCTACAGTGGTGTTACTTTGGCAGATAATGGCACCCATCTAAATAAATATTATATATCATTTAGCAGACAGTCTTATCCAGAGCGACTTACAGTTAGTGAGTGCACACATTATTTTTAATATTAGCCCCCCCTGGGAATTAAACCCAAAACCCTGGCGTTGCAAACGCCATGCTCAACCAACCAAGCTACATCACTGCCGGCCATTCCCTCCCCTACCCTGGACAACGCTGGGCCCCACGAGTCTCCCGGTCGCGGCCGGCTACGACAGAAACTGGATTCGAACCAGGATCTCTAGTGGCACAGCTAGCACTGCGATTAAGTGCCTTAGACCACTGCGCTACTCGATATATATGATATACATATATATACACTGCTCAAAAAAATAAAGGGAACACTTAAACAACACATCCTAGATCTGAATGAATGAAATAATCTTATTAAATACTTTTTTCTTTACATAGTTGAATGTGCTGACAACAAAATCACACAAAAATTATCAATGGAAATCAAATGTATCAACCCATGGAAGTCTGGATTTGGAGTCACCCTCAGAATTAAAGTGGAAAACCACACTACAGGCTGATCCAACTTTGATGTAATGTCCTTAAAACAAGTCAAAATGAGGCTCAGTAGTGTGTGTAACCTCCACGTGCCTGTATGACCTCCCTACAACACCTGGGCATGCTCCTGATGAGGTGGTGGATGGTCTCCTGAGGGATCTCCTCCCAGACCTGGACTAAAGCATCCGCCAACTCCTGGACAGTCTGTGGTGCAACGTGGCGTTGGTGGATGGAGCGAGACATGATGTCCCAGATGTGCTCAATTGGATTCAGGTCTGGGGAACGGGCGGGCCAGTCCATAGCATCAATGCCTTCCTCTTGCAGGAACTGCTGACACACTCCAGCCACATGAGGTCTAGCATTGTCTTGCATTAGGAGGAACCCAGGGCCAACATGCACCAGCATATGGTCTCACAAGGGGTCTGAGGATCTCATCTCGGTATCTAATGGCAGTCAGGCTACCTCTGGCGAGCACATGGAGGGCTGTGCGGCCCCCCAAAGAAATGCCACCCCACACCATGACTGACCCACCTGCCAAACCGGTCATGATGGAGGATGTTGCAGGCAGCAGAACGTTCTCCACGGCGTCTCCAGACTCTGTCACGTCTGTCACATGTGCTAAGTGTGAACCTGCTTTCATCTGTGAAGAGCACAGTGCGCCAGTGGCAAATTTGCCAATCTTGGTGTTCTCTGGCAAATGCCAAACGTCCTGCACGGTGTTGGGCTGTAAGCACAACCCCCACCTGTGGACGTCGGGCCCTCATACCACCCCCATGGAGTCTGTTTCTGACCGTTTGAGCAGACACATGCACATGTGTGGCCTGTTGGAGGTCATTTTGCAGGACTCTGGCAGTGCTCCTCCTGCTCCTCCTTGCACAAAGGCGGAGGTAGCGGTCCTGCTGCTGGGTTGTTGCCCTCCTACGGCCTCCTCCACATCTCCTGATGTACTGGCCTGTCTCCTGGTAGCACCTCCATGCTCTGGACACTATGCTGACAGACACAGCAAACCTTCTTGTCACAGCTCGCATTGATGTGCCATCCTGGATGAGCTGCACTACCTGAGCAACTTGTGTGGGTTGTAGACTCCGTCTCATGCTACCACTAGAGTGAAAGCACCGCCAGCATTCAAAAGTGACCAAAACATCAGCCAGGAAGCATAGGAACTGAGAAGTGGTCTGTGTTCACCACCTGCAGAACCACTTCTTTATTGGGGGTGTCTTGCTAATTGCCTATAATGTCCACCTGTTGTCTATTCCATTTGCACAACAGCATGTGAAATGTATTGTCAATCAGTGTTGCTTCCTAAGTGGACAGTTTGATTTCACAGAAGTGTGATTGACTTGGAGTTACATTGTGTTGTTTAAGTGTTCCCTTAATTTTTTTGAGCAGTGTATATATATAGTTAACTAAATGTATGGTGTTTTTGGTTTATGTGAGTTTCATTGTTTGTTATGCTATAAATTGTTATGTTATGGTTGTAAGTGGTAAAATGAACTAGAAAATGTCATATTTTGAAATTCTGAGTAATTACTACTTTAGTAACACCACCACTCCCCCTCACAGGAAAACTCCTGCACACGCTTTTTACTGTCCCTTTCCACACTGCTAACGCAAGAGGAACGACTGAAAAAGCATTTAAGATAAGATTACTGTGAAATAATATAATGATGATTCATGTTTATTATTACCTGTTTTTATGGTCATGTTTTGAAATTATACTTCATTAATATAACAATTATCAATAAGCCTGAACAGTAATTTAGTCACCTCTGGTCGAGAAAAACGTATTTTCCTAGTATATTCATTGTCAGATTCATCAACCAGCAGCGAGCACTCTGCCTTCTAGCACAAGCGAGGGGCATGTTGAGGTACATTTGCCAACCGGGAGGGTTGCATGATGTAATTTATTGGTGGGCTGGAAGACGCACTCTGTTCTTTTCTATTCCGAGGTTGTTTACTCCCAATATCAGATATTAAGATCATGTTTTATAATGCATGTATACTAGGGTTGAGGTTAGCGCATCTGACTAGTGATTATTTATCAGGGGTTCAACACCTGCTATAGTCACAATTTAATTGCTCTTCCAAAAGCATCACAGGCCTAATACGAGATATATAGCTAACTAAAGTAATGAGTGACCACTTTAGAAAATCATGGGACATATAGTATTTGGTTGCCTGCTATTTTATGTCAATCATATTGCTGCTTGTAGCCTATAACTGATGCTTCGTGGTCTTATGCTGCCATCTATGGGAAATATTTAGCAATTAAAAGTTATTAATTAATGTAGACATTGGTGAGGCAGCTGAGAAATAAAGTGTATTTCAAATATGTCTTATTTATCAAGCGTTCTACCTTTCAATAATAAATAGCATAAAATAACTAATAAAAAGAAAGCGCCAGAACTGTGCAGTCAAGAAGATAACCTTTGTGTCCGTTTCATTGTATTACTACAGGTATGTAATAGCACGTTTAAACTTTCTAATGTCGAAAGAACATGTCATACCATGTTTGGTAACACATCCGTTAAGGTATTATCACGTTTGGTAAAGGTTTGATGTGTTAGTTTTGTGTCAAACCGAGTAAGTGAAAGAACGTGATAAAAACTATTTTACAAGTCACATAGCTAGAGATTTTTCGTTTGTCTGAGTGAATGTACATAATTTTCTAATTTTAGTTTAATAAATAATCAATTTATTTGAGATTACTGAATTCCCATGCTGGTAAAATGGCGGCTACTCTCGGTCAGCGTCGACGGACTTAAGTGAGGACAGTGCGGGTGCATCAGAGAGACAATTTCACGGTCGCACTACTGTTTTGAAGCTGAATGTAATGATTATCAGTTTTCTACATGTGTACTAATATTCAGACACATTCACTAGTTGCTGTCTTTATCAATAAATGTTGCTATGGTGTGAACAGGAAATACAATTGTTTTTTGATTGAAGTAATACAGTGAAGACAAGGTTCTTCAGGAAATTAGCACACAGTGCTGTCTAAAACAAACTGTAACCTTGTACTAAATGGATTTTGAGTCATTTATGCATTTATCTATTATAGGTTACTGTAGTAGCTAAATACAATATACTTATGCTAGCTAGCCAACGTTTAATTATTGCTGCGTTATGAAAGGAACTAGACACGGACACGAATGATCTGTTTAGTGTGTTAACACACTATTGGTAGTCTGTTGTAACCAAGTATTGGTGCTAAACTGTGTGTTATTGGATGCTAGCATGCTAGTTAGCTATGGTGTCATAGTTAGGCATCGTGGGCTGTTGTGGGTAGTTACTGTAGGTTGGCATTGTCTTCGGTGTAGCACGAAGCTAGCTAGCTAGCCGTTTTTCGAACAGAGTCAACACAGTAGCCATTGTGTGCTGTACTGTGGCAGCTAAATACAATATATTTGTGCTAAGCTAGCCAACGTTTAATTATTGCTGCGTTATGAAAGGAACTAGACACGGACACGAATTATCTGCTTAGTGTGTTAACACACTACTGGTGGTTTGTTGTGACCAAGTGTTGGTGCTAAACAGTGTGTTATTGGATGCTAGCATGCTAGTTAGCTATGGTGTCATAGTTAGCTAGCTGAATAAAGTGGGTTGAGTCTACTCCTTTAAACATTGAACCGCTGTGGTTCACAACAATTCTGATTTCTAAAGGTGGAAGTTGGGAGAGTTTTTTGCTCGGGTGGTTCAGTGAAACAATTATAGTTTCTGAGGTGGAAGTTTTGGTGAGGGAGGCCCTGCTCTCTCCTCTTCCAGATGTTTAGTTCATTTCATTCCGATCTCCTCTGCATTATTGTAGCCATTTGCTACAGCCTGTCAACTATGCCTCTGCCTATCCCTGTTCTCTCCTCTCTGCACAGGCTACACAAACGCCTCACACCGCGTGGCTGCTGCCTCTCTAACCTGGTGGTCCCTGCACGCACCCCACACCTGGAGTTCCAGGTCTCAGGCAGCCTCTGGAACTGCCGTTCTGCTGCCAACAAAGCTGACTTCATCCCAGCCTATGCTAACCTCCAGTCCCTCGACTTCCTGGCGCTGACGGAAACATGGATTACCACTGAAAACACTGCTACTCCTACTGCTCTCTCCTCGTCTGACCATGTGTTCTCGCATACCCGGAGAGCATCTGGTCAGAGGGGTGGTGGCACAGGAATCCTCATCTCTCCCAAGTGGACATTCTCAATTTTTCCCCTAACCCACCTGTCTATCTCCTCATTTGAATTCCATGCTGTCACAGTCACTAGCCCATTTAAGCTTAATATCCTTGTCATCTATCGCCCTCCAGGTTCCCTTGGAGAGTTCATCAATGAGCTTGACGCCTTGATAAGTTCCTTTCCTGAGGATGGCTCACCCCTCACAGTTTTGGGGGATTTCAACCTCCCTATGTCCACATTTGACTCATTTCTCTCTGCCTCCTTCTTTCCACTCCTCTCCTCTTTTGACCTCACCCTCTCACCGTCCCCCCCTACTCACAAGGCAGGCAATACGCTTGACCTCATCTTTACTAGATGCTGCTCTTCTACTAATCTCACTGCAACTCCCCTCCATGTCTCCGACCACTACTTTGTTTCCTTTTCTCTCTCGCTCTCCTCCAACACTACTCACTCTGCCCCTACACAGATGGTAATGCGCCGCCGCAACCTTCGCTCTCTCTCTCCCACTACTCTCTCCTCTTCCATCCTATCATCTCTTCCCTCTGCTCAATCCTTCTCCCTCCAATCTCCTGATTCTGCCTCCTCAACCCTCCTCTCCTCCCTTTCTGCATCCTTTGACTCTCTGTGTCCCCTATCCTCCCGGCCGGCTCGGTCCTCCCCTCCAGCTCCGTGGCTCGATGACTCATTGCGAGCTCACAGAACAGAGCTCCGGGCAGCGGAGCGGAAATGGAAGAAAACTAAACTCCCTGCCGACCTGGCATCTTTTCACTCCCTCCTCTCTACATTTTCTTCATCTGTTTCTGCTGCTAAGGCCACTTTCTACCACTCTAAATTCCAAGCATCTGCATCTAACCCTAGGAAGCTCTTTGCCACATTTTCCTCCCTCCTGAATCCCCCCCCCCCCCCTCTCTCTCTGTGGATGACTTCGTCAACCACTTTGAAAAGAAGGTTGACGACATCCGATCCTCGTTTGTTAAGTCTAATGACACTGCTGGTCCTACTCACACTGCCCTACCCTATGCTTTGACTTCTTTCTCCCCTCTCTCTCCAGATAAAATCCTGCGACTTGTGACTGCAGGCCGCCCAACAACCTGCCCGCTTGACCCCATCCCCTCCTCTCTTCTCCAGACCATCTCCGGTGACCTTCTCCCCTACCTCACCTCGCTGATCAACTCATCCTTGACCGCTGGCCATGTCCCTTCCGTCTTCAAGAGATCGAGAGTTGCTCCCCTTCTCAAAAAACCAACACTCGATCCCACTGATGTCAACAACTACAGACCAGTATCCCTTCTTTCTTTTCTTTCCAAAACTATTGAGCGTGCCGTCTTTAGCCAACTCTCTTGCTATCTCTCTCAGAATGACCTTCTTGATCCAAACCAGTCAGGTTTCAGGACTGGTCATTCAACTGAGACTGCTCTTCTCTGTGTCACGGAGGCTCTCCGCACTGCTAAAGCTAACTCTCTCTCCTCTGCTCTTGTCCTTCTAGACCTGTCTGCTGCCTTTGATACTGTGAACCATCAGATCCTCCTCTCCACCCTCTCCGAGCTGGGCATCTCCGGCGCGGCTCACTCCTGGATTGCGTCCTACCTGACCGGTCGCTCCTACCAAGTGGCGTGGCGAGAAGCTGTCTCCGCACCACGTGCTCTCACCACTGGTGTCCCCCAGGGCTCAGTTCTAGGCCCTCTCCTTTTCTCCCTATACACCAAGTCACTTGGCCCTGTCATATCCTCACATGGCCTCTCCTATCATTGCTACGCTGACGATACACAACTAATCTTCTCCTTTCCCCCTTCTGATAACCAGGTGGCGAATCGCATCTCTGCATGTCTGGCAGACATATCAGTATGGATGACGGATCACCACCTCAAGCTGAACCCTGGCAAGACGGAGCTGCTCTTCCTCCCGGGGAAGGACTGCCCGTTCCATGATCTCGCCATCACGGTTGACAACTCCGTTGTGTCCTCCTCCCAGAGTGCGAAGAGCCTTGGCGTGACCCTGGACAACACCCTGTCGTTCTCCGCTAACATCAAGGCGGTGACCCGCTCCTGCAGGTTCATGCTCTACAACATTCGAAGAGTACGACACTGCCTTACACAGGAAGCGGCACAGGTCCTAATCCAGGCACTTGTCATCTCCCGTCTGGATTACTGCAACTCGCTGTTGGCTGGCTTCCCTGCCTGTGCCATTAAACCCCTACAACTCATCCAGAACGCCGCAGCCCGTCTGGTGTTCAACCTTCCCAAGTTCTCTCACGTCACCCCCCTCCTCCGCACACTCCACTGGCTTCCAGTTGAAGCTCGCATCCGTTACAAGACCATGGTGCTTGCCTATGGAGCAGTGAGGGGAACGGCACCTCTGTACCTTCGGGCTCTGATCAGTCCCTACACCCAAACGAGGGCATTGCGTTCATCCACCTCTGGCCTGCTGGCTCCCCTTCCTCTGCGGAAGCATAGTTCCCGCTCAGCCCAGTCAAAACTGTTCGCTGCTCTGGCACCCCAATGGTGGAACAAGCTCCCTCACGACGCCAGGACAGCGGAGTCACTCACCACCTTCCGGAGACATTTGAAACCCCACCTCTTTAAGGAATACCTGGGATAGGATAAAATAATCCTTCTACCCCCCCCCCCCCCCCAAAATTGTAAAGTGGTTATCCCACTGGCTATAGGGTTAATGCACCAATTTGTGAGTCGCTCTGGATAAGAGCGTCTGCTAAATGACGTAAATGTGCCCTTGAGCAAGGCACTTAACCCTAATTGCTCCTGTAAGTCGCTCTGGATAAGAGCGTCTGCTAAATGACTAAAATGTAAATGTAAATGTAATAACAGAAAAACTAACAGCAAAACGCTTAGACAGGTTTTGATTAACAAAATAATCAAAATGCTATTTAGTACTATAATTGTATTGACTAAGTACTATAATTGTATTTACTAAGTACTATAATTGTATTTACTAAGATAATATTATTACTAAAATAGTTTCTAAAAGTGTTCTAGGCTACCCTACCCTAGAATTAGGGGTTACGGCTAAAATAGGTTATAAGTAGGGTAAGAGTTTCTGTATAGCACTTTGTGACATCTGCTGATGTAAAAAGGGCTTTATAAATACATTTGATTGATTGTTAGGTTTAGGGTTTTATGGCAAAAAACTGTATGGGTTTATAGCACTCTTGCTCCTCCTTGTAATCCCACCCTTCTGCTACTCTCAGCCCCGCCCACCTATCTACGTAGAACATCCTCTTTTGATTTCCACCTGCCATATTTTTTTCAACTGCGCTGTGATTTCTTACATGCATTTTTAACCTTTCTAGTCGCATAGTATCCACAGACTAAATTAAAGGTCAATGTTTTTCATAAGAGCATTATTCTAATTTTGATTGACTGACTATGGTTTTCCAAATCCCCAGCACTGCTATTTCTAAGGATAATTTTTTATGAATATTGGGATTTTTCAACCATTCCTGAATTATATTCTTAGCTAAAAAATATTCCTATTTAATAGTAGTAGCCATAACTCATAAATGACACCATGCAGGGTTCTATATGGAACCATTTTGGTTCAGTGAAGAAGAACCTCTAGCGTTCTGATCAAAGAACCCTATAAAAGGTTTCTATATAGAACTTTTAATGGTTCCATATATTAAGCAAGTGATAGAACCTTTTTTGGTTAAAACAGGAGTGAAGAGTGTGTTGATTTGACGGTAGTATTGTCAAAATTCCGCTTGTAACAACGATCAGAATTAGTAAAAACAATAAGGTTCTGCATGACATCATATTAGACATGACACAATCATTAGACAATGATTGTGTCATGCAAAACTTCTATAGATGTGTGTGTATGCTGGTAAAGATGTGTGTGTATGCTGGTAAAGATGTTTGTGTGTGTGTGTGTGTGTGTGTGTGTGTGTGTGTGTGTGTGTGTGTGTGTGTGTGTGTGTGTGTGTGTGTGTGTGTGTGTGTGTGTGTGTGTGTGTGTGTGTGTGTGTGTGTGTGTGTGTGTGTGTGTGTGTGTGTGTGTGTGTGTGTGTGTGTCTGCTGGTGAGACATCCACATATCACAGTCAAATATACAGGATACAAACATTTCATTACAGCTATATAGCATTTTGCAAAACAAAAATCTATTAATTAAAATCTTAGAACAACAATATTTGACAGACACATGAAATGAAGGTACCCATAAGCAATCATTTCTGATGTAAAATAACAAACGTGAAAAAATTGTGGATATAAAGTTTTAGAAATAAACTCTTTATAAATTCTTAAACTACATTGTCATCTTACCTCTTAGCTTTGGTGTCATGTTCCCTAGAAAGAGTCATTTTAGAGGCAGGGCCCCCCTCCTCTCTCTCCCCAGAGAGACTCATTTTAGAGGCAGGGCCCCCCTCTTCTCTCTCCCCAGAGAGACTCATTTTAGACCACTGACCCCTAAACAGAGATGCAGCATGTTGGTTGTGGTGAACACAGTGACAACTAATTCTAGAATGTCTAACAGACACATCCAAACAGTCAGGTGATTTAATGCAATCACATCAACATGTAGTCATGACTGATATTATTCACCTTTTCTCCATGTAGTGGAATTAATAATAATAATAATAATAATAATAATAATAATAATAATAATAATAATAATAATAATAATAATGTCTCACTTTCTCTTGTAATAATTCCACTCATTCTAGTGTGTTGCTTTGTTCAACAGGTCTGATATTATTATACTATTATTGAATTTAATTCATAATATCAATGTTAAGAAAAGTACGTTCAGGTTTCATACCAAATTACACAGGAAGTAGGAGCTCATTGTAATTTTGAAAACAACAAATGTTATGATATTTTGAAAGATTATTTAGAACTATGATACATTAACATTTTTACAAATTGTAAAATAACCACGATATACGAATCCTATAATACGAGATATGAACAATATGTTTTTGAATTTGACTTGCCTACGCCCAGTTAGCGCCATTTTGTATGATTGAATTGTCACGTACCTGTCCCAGGTGAAATGGACTGTTAGATCTGAGTGTTTTACTGTCATTCTCTATACTATAATAACACCATATATTTAATTTCCCTACACACTTTACAATAATCCCTTGGAAGATTCTTACCTTGTAGCCTGAATTCACAACCAGAACATGTCAAGTCATTGAGATATTTTCCGTTCTGCTGAGAGAGCACCTTCCTGATGACAAGTGACTCTGTATCTCTGTTCTAGGTACAGTTGATCTTTGGATGCAATAATATCTGTCTAGTGGCACAACACCATAGTATATAATTAACAGAACAGTAGTTTAACCTTTGGCCAGTAAAGGCCATGGCATACTATAAAATGTAGAATCATTATGATGGATCCAGTTCCAACATATCTCTAACTTTGAAGTATACAGTTTGGTCCCAAATTATTGACTCCCTTGATAAAGATGAGTAAAAATGACTGTATACAATAAATAATTCAAATACTGAGCTATATTGGATGCCAAAAAAAAGGAAATTAAATGATTTTATACAATTGCCAAGAGAAATTGCTCGGAGAAAGAGATTTTGTTTAACCAAAAATATTTTTTTCTCTCAAAAAGGTAGGGGTCAAATTTTACACTCCCTTTCAATACCTCCCTTGTGAGGGTAACGGCACTGAGGCTTTTTGTAAAATGTTTTATGAGTTGGAGAACACTTTGGGAGTGATATTAGACCATTCCTCCATACAGAATCCTTCCAAATGACCGACTACAGGAAGGTAAAGGTACAACTAAACACTGGTAGGATCTCTCTCTCTCTCTCTCTCTCTCTCTCTCTCTCTCTCTCTCTCTCTCTCTCTCTCTCTCTCTCTCTCTCTCTCTCTCTCTCTCTCTCTCTCTCTCTCTCTCTCTCTCTCTCTCTCTCTCTCTCTCTCTCTCTCTCTCTCTCTCTCTCTCTCTCTCTCTCTCTCTCTCTCCCCTCCCCCAATACAGCCAGATAAGAGATTATATATCCTCAAACCTTAAACTCATGTCCATCCACATGTTGGCTTAAACCTAATCCTAGCTTCAACCCAACTCTATCCCTAATCCTAGCTTTAACCCAACTCTATCCCTAACCCTAGCTTCAACCCAACTCTATCCCTAACCCTAGCTTCAACCCAACCCTGTCCCTAACCCTAACACAACCCTAGCTCCAAGCAATAGCACTGTGGCAAGGACTTATGCCAAGTTGTTTGGATAAATTGTGATCTGCATGATTTTTTAACAAGCAACCACTCTACTACAAAGTTAATATTAAATGTGAATAAAACAACTTGTTCCTTTCTTTTTATTTTGTTTTTAGAAACCACTTTTCAGACCTTGTTTTTCCATTACCACATTTAAATGTACCCCTTGATTTCTGTTGAAATATTTAGTGTTTGTGTGTGTATCTTGTTGCCACGTTTCCAGCAGAAGGGATCCAGGTGGGTATCTGAAGTTCAATTGATCCTGATTGTTTACAGTTTTGGTGCCAGGAACAACTAGTGAAGATATTGACACACAAGAGCTTTCATTGGTTCTATGGTTGGTTCAACTAGATATGTATTCTGTACCTCATTATAGATCCATCTGTGGTTGGTTCAACTAGATATGTATTCTGTACCTCATTATAGATCCATCTGTGGTTGGTTCAGCTAGATATGTATGCTGTACCTCATTATAGATCCATCTGTGGTTGGTTCAGCTAGATATGTATGCTGTACCTCATTAGGAGTCTACTATACTGTATAGAGAGTCTACTATACTGTATATATACTATACTATAGAGAGAGTCTACTATACTGTATAAATACTATAATATAGAGAGAGAGTATACTATACTGTATATATAGTATACTATAGAGAGAGAGTCTACAATACTGTATATATACTATAATATATAGAGTGAGTCTACTATACTGTATAAATACTATACTATAGAGAGAGAGTATACTATACTGTATATATACTATACTATAGAGAGAGAGTCTACTATACTGTATATATACTATAGAGAGAGTCTACTATACTGTATATATACTATAATATATAGAGTGAGTCTACTATACTGTATAAATACTATACTATAGAGAGAGAGTCTACTATACTGTATATATACTATACTATAGAGAGAGAGTCTACTATACTGTATATATACTATACTATAGAGAGAGTCTACTATACTGTATAAATACTATACTATAGAGAGAGAGTATACTATAATGTATATATACTATAGAGAGAGTCTACTATACTGTATATATACTATACTATAGAGAGAGTCTACTATACTGTATAAATACTATACTATAGAGAGAGAGTCTACTATACTGTATATATACTATACTATAGAGAGAGTCTACTATACTGTATAAATACTATACTATAGAGAGAGAGTATACTATACTGTATATATACTATACTATAGAGAGAGTCTACTATACTGTATATATACTATACTATAGAGAGAGAGTCTACTATACTGTATATATACTATACTATATAGAGATAGTCTACTATACTGTATATATACTATACTATAGAGAGAGTCTACTATACTGTATATATACTATACTAGAGAGAGAGAGTCTACTATACTGTATATATACTATACTATAGAGAGAGTCTACTATACTGTATAAATACTATACTATAGAGAGAGAGTATACTATACTGTATATATACTATACTATAGAGAGAGAGTCTACTATACTGTATATATACTATACTATATAAAGTGAGTCTACTATACTGTATATATACTATACTATAGAGAGAGAGTATACTATACTGTATATATACTATATTATAGAGAGAGTCTACTATACTGTATATATACTATACTATAGAGAGAGAATATACTATACTGTATATATACTATACTATAGAGAGGGAGTATACTATATTGTATATATACTATAGAGAGAGTCTACTATACTGTATATATACTATACTATAGAGAGATTCTACTATACTGTATATATACTATACTATAGAGAGAGTCTACTATACTGTATATATTCTATGCTATAGAGAGAGAGTATACTATAATGTATATATACTATACTATATAGAGATAGTCTACTATACTGTATCTATACTATACTATATAGAGAGAGTATACTATAATGTATATATACTATACTATAGAGAGAGAGTCTACTATACTGTATATATACTATACTATATAGAGAGAGTCTACTATACTGTATATATACTAAAGAGAGAGAGTCTACTATACTGTATATATACTATACTATAGAGAGAGAGTCTACTATACTGTATATATACTATACTATAGAGAGAGTATACTATACTGTCTATATACTATACTATAGAAAGAGAGAGTCTACTATACTGTATATATACTATACTATAGAGAGAGAGTCTACTATACTGTATATATACTATACTATAGAGAGAGAGTATACTATACTGTATATATACTATACTATAGAGAGAGAGTCTACTATACTGTATATATACTATACTATAGAGAGAGAGTATACTATACTGTCTATATACTATACTATAGAAAGAGAGAGTCTACTATACTGTATATATACTATACTATAAAGAGAGTCTACTATGCTGTATATATACTATACTATATAGAGAGAGTACTATACTATATATATACTATACTATAGAGAGAGAGTCTACTATACTGTATATATACTATACTATAGAGAGATAGTATACTATACTGTATATATACTATACTATATATAGAGAGTATACTATACTGTATATATACTATACTATAGAGAGAGAGTACTATACTATAGAGAGAGACTCTACTATACTGTATATATACTATACTATAGAGAGAGAGTACTATACTATATATATACTATACTATAGAGAGAGTCTACTATACTGTATATATACTATACTATAGAGAGAGAGTCTACTATACTGTATATATAATATACTATATAGAGAGAGTACTATGCTGTAGGATATAACCCCATCCCTTTGCCAAAGCCCAGCCCCCACACCACTAGAGGGAAATCAACAGACCACAAACTTCCTACCCTGAGACAAGGCTGAGTATAGCCTGTACTCTAACTACTGTTATTAATAATCCCTGTAAACAGACCACCAACTTACTACCCTGAGACAAGACTGAGTATAGCCCACCAACTTACTACCCTGAGACAAGGCTGAGTATAGCCCACCAACTTACTACCCTGAGACAAGGCTGAGTATAGCCCACCAACCTACTACCCTGAGACAAGGCTGAGTATAGCCCACCAACCTACTACCCTGAGACAAGGCTGAGTATAGCCCACCAACCTACTACCCTGAGACAAGGCTGAGTATAGCCCACCAACCTACTACCCTGAGACAAGGCTGAGTATAGCCCACCAACCTACTACCCTGAGACAAGGCTGAGTATAGCCCACCAACCTACTACCCTGAGACAAGGCTGAGTATAGCCCACCAACCTACTACCCTGAGACAAGGCTGAGTATAGCCCACCAACTTACTACCCTGAGACAAGGCTGAGTATAGCCCACCAACCTACTACCCTGAGACAAGGCTGAGTATAGCCCACCAACCTACTACCCTGAGACAAGGCTGAGTATAGCCCACCAACCTACTACCCTGAGACAAGGCTGAGTATAGCCCACCAACCTACTACCCTGAGACAAGGCTGAGTATAGCCCACCAACCTACTACCCTGAGACAAGGCTGAGTATAGCCCACCAACCTACTACCCTGAGACAAGGCTGAGTATAGCCCACCAACTTACTACCCTGAGACAAGACTGATTATAGCCTCTACTCTAACTACTGTTATTAATAATCCCTGTAAACAGACCACCAACTTACTACCCTGAGACAAGACTGAGTATAGCCCACCAACTTCCTACCCTGAGACAAGGCTGAGTATAGCCCACCAACTTACTACCCTGAGACAAGGCTGAGTATAGCCCACCAACCTACTACCCTGAGACAAGGCTGAGTATAGCCCACCAACCTACTACCCTGAGACAAGGCTGAGTATAGCCCACCAACCTACTACCCTGAGACAAGGCTGAGTATAGCCCACCAACCTACTACCCTGAGACAAGGCTGAGTATAGCCCACCAACCTACTACCCTGAGACAAGGCTGAGTATAGCCCACCAACCTACTACCCTGAGACAAGGCTGAGTATAGCCCACCAACCTACTACCCTGAGACAAGGCTGAGTATAGCCCACCAACTTACTACCCTGAGACAAGGCTGAGTATAGCCCACCAACCTACTACCCTGAGACAAGGCTGAGTATAGCCCACCAACCTACTACCCTGAGACAAGGCTGAGTATAGCCCACCAACCTACTACCCTGAGACAAGGCTGAGTATAGCCCACCAACCTACTACCCTGAGACAAGGCTGAGTATAGCCCACCAACCTACTACCCTGAGACAAGGCTGAGTATAGCCCACCAACCTACTACCCTGAGACAAGGCTGAGTATAGCCCACCAACCTACTACCCTGAGACAAGGCTGAGTATAGTCCACCAACCTACTACCCTGAGACAAGGCTGAGTATAGCCCACCAACTTACTACCCTGAGACAAGACTGATTATAGCCTCTACTCTAACTACTGTTATTAATAATCCCTGTAAACAGACCACCAACCTACTACCCTGAGACAAGGCTGAGTATAGCCCACCAACCTACTACCCTGAGACAAGGCTGAGTATAGCCCACCAACCTACTACCCTGAGACAAGGCTGAGTATAGCCCACCAACCTACTACCCTGAGACAAGGCTGAGTATAGCCCACCAACCTACTACCCTGAGACAAGGCTGAGTATAGCCCACCAACTTACTACCCTGAGACAAGGCTGAGTATAGCCCACCAACCTACTACCCTGAGACAAGGCTGAGTATAGCCCACCAACCTACTACCCTGAGACAAGGCTGAGTATAGCCCACCAACCTACTACCCTGAGACAAGGCTGAGTATAGCCCACCAACCTACTACCCTGAGACAAGGCTGAGTATAGCCCACCAACCTACTACCCTGAGACAAGGCTGAGTATAGCCCACCAACCTACTACCCTGAGACAAGGCTGAGTATAGCCCACCAACTTACTACCCTGAGACAAGACTGATTATAGCCTCTACTCTAACTACTGTTATTAATAATCCCTGTAAACAGACCACCAACTTACTACCCTGAGACAAGACTGAGTATAGCCCACCAACTTACTACCCTGAGACAAGGCTGAGTATAGCCCACCAACTTACTACCCTGAGACAAGGCTGAGTATAGCCCACCAACCTACTACCCTGAGACAAGGCTGAGTATAGCCCACCAACCTACTACCCTGAGACAAGGCTGAGTATAGCCCACCAACCTACTACCCTGAGACAAGGCTGAGTATAGCCCACCAACCTACTACCCTGAGACAAGGCTGAGTATAGCCCACCAACCTACTACCCTGAGACAAGGCTGAGTATAGCCCACCAACCTACTACCCTGAGACAAGGCTGAGTATAGCCCACCAACCTACTACCCTGAGACAAGGCTGAGTATAGCCCACCAACTTACTACCCTGAGACAAGGCTGAGTATAGCCCACCAACCTACTACCCTGAGACAAGGCTGAGTATAGCCCACCAACCTACTACCCTGAGACAAGGCTGAGTATAGCCCACCAACCTACTACCCTGAGACAAGGCTGAGTATAGCCCACCAACCTACTACCCTGAGACAAGGCTGAGTATAGCCCACCAACCTACTACCCTGAGACAAGGCTGAGTATAGCCCACCAACCTACTACCCTGAGACAAGGCTGAGTATAGCCCACCAACTTACTACCCTGAGACAAGACTGATTATAGCCTCTACTCTAACTACTGTTATTAATAATCCCTGTAAACAGACCACCAACCTACTACCCTGAGACAAGGCTGAGTATAGCCCACCAACTTACTACCCTGAGACAAGGCTGAGTATAGCCTGTACTCTAACTACTGTTATTAATAATCCCTGTAAACAGACCACCAACTTCCTACCCTGAGACAAGGCTGAGTATAGCCCACCAACCTACTACCCTGAGACAAGGCTGAGTATAGCCTGTACTCTAACTACTGTTATTAATAATCCCTGTAAACAGACCACCAACTTCCTACCCTGAGACAAGGCTGAGTATAGCCTGTACTCTAACTACTGTTATTAATAATCCCTGTAAACAGACCACCAACTTACTACCCTGAGACAAGACTGAGTATAGCCCACCAACTTACTACCCTGAGACAAGGCTGAGTATAGCCCACCAACTTACTACCCTGAGACAAGGCTGAGTATAGCCCACCAACCTACTACCCTGAGACAAGGCTGAGTATAGCCCACCAACCTACTACCCTGAGACAAGGCTGAGTATAGCCCACCAACTTACTACCCTGAGACAAGGCTGAGTATAGCCTGTACTCTAACTACTGTTATTTGACAAGACTGGACAACACCTCATCATCTAGTGTTCTGTTTGTCACATTAATCACCCTGTGAACGCATCTCTAAGGGTCCAGGTAAAAAGTAACACACTATAAAGGGTATAGGGTGTCATTTGGAACACAACCACAGTAATAATAACAAAACTGTTTCTGATCGAACTTTAAAAAGAATCCCTGTAAACAGACCACCAATTTACGACCCTGAGACAAGGCTGAGTATAGCCCACGAAGATCTCCTCCACCGCACGAGCCAGAGGGGGCGTCAAACCGGAAAAGATAAACAAATCATCTTTAAATGTTGAAAAATCCAACTTTATTATATTTACTAGAAGAATAAATAAAATAAATAAAAAATTCAAAAAAGAGCAAGAATCTCAATTGGTGGGACTGAAATGGAACACGTCACATCCACTAGATTCCTCTGAGTTCTAATTGATGAAAAGTTATCCTGGAAAGATCGTATTCAATTTGTCTGTAGCAAAGTGATGAAATCAGAAAGACTAGTGGTTTGGTTCTTCAGGCTTGCTTCCTAACTCTATACTATAGCTTAATTCACCCATATCTCATTTACTGTGATATTGTCTGGGCCAGTACATATGCCTCCTACCTACACTAATTACTCATCATACAAACTAATTGTGCACCACCAGCCACCTCCTCTAATTACCAGGCTCCATCTGCACCTTTGGTTAAGAAACTCAATATCTTGTCTATTTACAACATTAATGTACATAAATTATGCACTTTCATCTACAAATACTCTCACCTCCCAGACAGTTTACCTAAACCCTTCAATGGATTCTTCCAGGTTCATTCTGAAATCCATCTATAAAACTGTGATAACCTTCACCTTCCAAATTGCCACATCTCACCTTGTCAATTATCTATCAGATACAGAGGTACCATACTCTGGAATTCTTATCTTCACATCGTCAAAACATCATCAACCCTCAAAATCTTCCAGCGAAGACTGGTGGTCAGCCTCATGAACCAAACTACCCAATAATCCCCTCCATGAAGACTGGGGGTCAGCCTGATGAACCAAACTACTCAGTAATCTCCTCCATGAAGACTGGGGGATCATCCTGATGAACCAAACTACTCAGTAATCTCCTCCATGAAGACTGGGGGATCAGCCTGATGAACCAAACTACTCAGTAATCCCCTCCATGAAGACTGGGGGATCAGCCTGATGAACCAAACTACTCAGTAATCTCCTCCATGAAGACTGGGGGTCAGCCTGATGAACCAAACTACCCAATAATCCCCTCCATGAAGACTGGGGGTCAGCCTGATGAACCAAACTACCCAATAATCCCCTCCATGAAGACTGGGGGTCAGCCTGATGAACCAAACGACCCAATAATCCCCTCCATGAAGACTGGGGGTCAGCCTGATGAACCAAACTACCCAATAATCCCCTCCATGAAGACTGGGGGTCAGCCTGATGAACCAAACTACCCAATAATCCCCTCCATGAAGACTGGGGGTCAGCCTGATGAACCAAACTACCCAATAATCCCCTCCATGAAGACTGGGGGTCAGCCTGATTAACCAAACTACCCCATAATCCACTCCATGAAGACTGGGGGTCAGCCTGATGAACCAAACTACCCAATAATCCCCTCCATGAAGACTGGGGTTCAACCTGATGAACCAAACTACCCAATAATCCCCTCCATGAAGACTGGGGGTCAGCCTGATGAACCAAACTACCCAATAATCCCCTCCATGAAGACTGGGGGTCAGCCTGATTAACCAAACTACACAATAATCCCCTCCATGAAGACTGGGGGTCAGCCTGATGAACCAAACTACCCAATAATCCCCTCCATGAAGACTGGGGGTCAGCCTGATGAACCAAACTACCCAATAATCCCCTCCATGAAGACTGGGGGTCAGCTTGATAAACCAAACTACCCAATAATCCCCTCCATGAAGACTGGGGTCAGCCTGATGAACCAAACTACCCAATAATCCACTCCATGAAAACTGGGGGTCAGCCTGATGAACCAAACTACCGAATTATCCCCTCCATGAAGACTGGGGGTCAGCCTGATGAACCAAAGTACCGAATAATCCCCTCCATGAAGACTGGGGGTCAGCCTGATGAACCAAACTACCCAATAATCCCCTCCATGAAGACTGGGGGTCAGCCTGATGAACCAAACTACCCAATAATCCCCTCCATGAAGACTGGGGGTCAGCCTGATGAACCAAACTACCCAATAATCCCCTCCATGAAGACTGGGGGTCAGCCTGATGAACCAAACTACCCAATAATCCCCTCCATGAAGACTGGGGGTCAGCCTGATGAACCAAACTACCCAATAATCCACTCCATGAAGACTGGGGGTCAGCCTGATGAACCGAACTACCCAATAATCCCCTCCATGAAGAGTGGGGGTCAGCTTGATGAACCAAACTACCCAATCATCCCCTCCATGAAGACTGGGGGTCAGCCTGATGAACCAAACTACCCAATAATCCACTCCATGAAAACTGGGGGTTAGCTTGATGAACCAAACTACCCAATTATCCCCTCCATGAAGACTGGGGGTCAGCCTGATGAACCAAACTACCCAATAATCCCCTCCATGAAGACTGGGGGTCAGCCTGATGAACCAAACTACCCAATAATCCCCTCCATGAAGACTGGGGGTCAGCTTGATGAACAAAACTACCCAATAATCCCCTCCATGAAGACTGGGGGTCAGCCTGATGAACCAAACTACCCAATAATCCCCTCCATGAAGACTGGCGGTCAGCCTGATGAACCAAACTACCCAATAATCCACTCCATGAAAACTGGGGGTTAGCTTGATGAACCAAACTACCCAATAATCCCCTCCATGAAGACTGGGGGTCAGCTTGATGAACCAAACTACCCAATAATCCCCTCCATGAAGACTGGGGGTCAGCCTGATGAACCAAACTACCCAATAATCCCCTCCATGAAGACTGGGGGTCAGCTTGATGAACCAAAATACCCAATAATCCCCTCCATAAAGACTGGGGGTCAGCCTGATGAACCAAACTACCGAATAATCCCCTCCATGAAGACTGGGGGTCAGCCTGATGAACCAAACTACCCAATAATCCCCTCCATGAATACTGGGGGTCAGCCTGATGAACCAACTACCCAATAATCCCCTCCATGAAGACTGGGGGTCAGCCTGATGAACCAAACTACCGAATTATCCCCTCCATGAAGACTGGGGGTCAGCCTGATGAACCAAACTACCCAAAAATCCCCTCCATGAAGACTGGGGGTCAACCTGATGAACCAAACTACCCCATAATCCCCTCCATGAAGACTGGGGGTCAGCCTGATGAACCAAACTACCCAATAATCCCCTCCATGAAGACTTGGGGTCAGCCTGATGAACCAAACTACCCAATAATCCCCTCCATGAAGACTGGGGGTCAGCCTGATGAACCAAACTACCCAATAATCCCCTCCATAAAGACTGGGGGTCAGCCTGATGAACCAAAATACCGAATAATCCCCTCCATGAAGACTGGGGGTCAGCCTGATGAACCAAACTACCCAATAATCCCATCCATGAAGACTTGGGGTCAGCCTGATGAACCAAACTACCCAATAATCCCCTCCATGAAGACTGGGGGTCAGCCTGATGAACCAAACTACCGAATTATCCCCTCCATGAAGACTGGGGGTCAGCCTGATGAACCAAACTACCCAATAATCCCCTACATGAAGACTGGGGGTCAGCCTGATGAACCAAACTACCCAATAATCCCCTCCATGAAGACTGGGGGTCAGCCTGATGAACCAAACTACCCATTAATCCCCTCCATGAAGACTGGGGGTCAGCCTGATGAACCGAACTACCCAATAATCCCCTCCATGAAGACTGGGGGTCAGCCTGATGAACCAAACTACCCAATAATCCCCTCCATGAAGACTGGGGGTCAGCCTGATGAACCAAACTACCGAATTATCCCCTCCATGAAGACTGGGGGTCAGCCTGATGAACCAAACTACACAATAATCCATTCCATGAAAACTGGGGGTCAGCCTGATGAACCAAAGTACCCAATAATCCCCTCCATGAAGACTGGGGGTCAGCCTGATGAACCAAACTACCCAATATTCCCCTCCATGAAGACTGGGGGTCAGCTTGATGAACCAAACTACCCAATAATCCCCTCCATGAAGACTGGGGGTCAGCCTGATGAACCAAACTACCCAATAATCCCCTCCATGAAGACTGGGGGTCAGCCTGATGAACCAAACTACCCAAAAATCCCCTCCATGAAGACTGGGGGTCAGCTTGATGAACCAAACTACCCAATAATCCCCTCCATGAAGACTGGGGGTCAGCCTGATGAACCAAACTACCCAATAATCCCCTCCATGAAGACTGGGGGTCAGCTTGATGAACCAAAATACCCAATAATCCCCTCCATAAAGACTGGGGGTCAGCCTGATGAACCAAACTACCGAATAATCCCCTCCATGAAGACAGGGGGTCAGCCTGATGAACCAAACTACCCAATAATCCCCTCCATGAAGACTGGGGGTCAGCCTGATGAACCAAACTACCCAATAATCCCCTCCATGAAGACTGGGGGTCAGCCTGATGAACCAAACTACCAAATTATCTCCTCAATGAAGACTGGGGGTCAGCCTGATGAACCAAACTACCCAAAAATCCCCTCCATGAAGACTGGGGGTCAGCCTGATGAACCAAACGACCCAATATTCCCCTCCATGAAGACTGGGGGTCAGCCTGATGAACCAAACTACCCAGAAATCCCCTCCATGAAGACTGGGGGTCAGCCTGATGAACCAAACTACCCAATAATCCCCTCCATGAAGACTGGGGGTCAGCCTGATGAACCAAACTACCCAATAATCCCCTCCATGAAGACTGGGGGTCAGCCTGATGAACCGAACTACACAAATAATCCCCTCCATGAAGACTGGGGGTCAGCCTGATGAACCAAACTACCCAATAATCCCCTCCATGAAGACTGGGGGTCAGCCTGATGAACCAAACTACCGAATTAACACCTCCATGAAGACTGGGGGTCAGCCTGATGAACCAAACTACCCAATAATCCATTCCATGAAAACTGGGGGTTAGCTTGATGAACCAAACTACCCAATAATCCCCTCCATGAAGACTGGGGGTCAGCCTGATGAACCAAACTACCCAATAATCCCCTCCATGAAGACTGGGGGTCAGCCTGATGAACCAAACTACCCAATAATCCCCTACATGAAGACTGGGGGTCAGACTGATGAACCAAACTACCCAATAATCCCCTCCATGAAGACTGGGGGTCAGCCTGATGAACCAAACTACCAAATTATCCCCTCCATGAAGACTGGGGGTCAGCCTGATGAACCAAACTACCCAATAATCCCCTACATGAAGACTGGGGGTCAGCCTGATGAACCAAACTACCCAATAATCCCCTCCATGAAGACTGGGGGTCAGCCTCATGAACCAAACTACCCAATAATCCCCTCCATGAAGACTGGGGGTCAGCCTGATGAACCAAACTACACAATAATCCATTCCATGAAAACTGGTGGTTAGCTTGATGAACCAAACTATCCAATAATCCCCTCCATGAAGACTGGGGGTCAGCCTGATGAACCAAACTACCCAATAATCCCCTCCATGAAGACTGGGGGTCAGCCTGATGAACCAAACTACCCAATAATCCCCTACATGAAGACTGGGGGTCAGCCTGATGAACCAAACTACCCAATTATCCCCTCCATGAAGAATGGGGGTCAGCCTGATGAACCAAACTACCCAATATTCCCCTCCATGAAGACTGGGGGTCAGCTTGATGAACCAAAATACCCAATAATCCCCTCCATAAAGACTGGGGGTCAGTCTGATGAACCAAACTACCGAATAATCCCCTCCATGAAGACTGGGGGTCAGCCTGATGAACCAAACTACCCAATAATCTCCTCCATGAAGACTGGGGGTCAGCCTGATGAACCAAACTACCCAATTATCCCCTCCATGAAGACTGGGGGTCAGCCTGATGAACCAAACTACCGAATTATCCCCTCCATGAAGACTGGGGGTCAGCCTGATGAACCAAACTACCCAAAAATCCCCTCCATGAAGACTGGGGGTCAGCCTGATGAACCAAACTACCCAATAATCCCCTCCATGAAGACTGGGGGTCAGCCTGATGAACCAAACTACCCAATAATCCCCTCCATGAAGACTGGGGGTCAGCCTGATGAACCAAACTACCCAATAAGCCATTCCATGAAAACTGGGGGTTAGCTTGATGAACCAAACTACCCAATAATCCCCTCCATGAAGACTGGGGGTCAGCCTGATGAACCAAACTACCCAATAATCCCCTCCATGAAGACTGGGGGTCAGCCTGATGAACCAAACTACCCAATAATCTCCTCCATGAAGACTGGGGGTCAGCCTGATGAACCAAACTACCCAATAATCCCCTCCATGAAGACTGGGGGTCAGCCTGATGAACCAAACTACCCAATAATCCCCTCCATGAAGACTTGGGGTCAGCTTGATGAACCAAAATACCCAATAATCCCCTCCATAAAGACTGGGGGTCAGCCTGATGAACCAAACTACCCAAAAATCCCCTCCATGACGACTGGGGGTCAGCCTGATGAACCAAACTACCCAATAATCCCCTCCATGAAGACTGGGTGTCAGCCTGATGAACCAAACTACCCAATAATCCCCTCCATGAAGACTGGGGGTCAGCTTGATTAACCAAAATACCCAATAATCCCCTCCATTAAGACTGGGGGTCAGCCTGATGAACCAAACTACCGAATAATCCCCTCCATGAAGACTGGGGGTCAGCCTGATGAACCAAACTACCCAATAATCCACTCCATGAAGACTGGGGGTCAGCCTGATGAACCAAACTACCCAATAATCCCCTCCATGAAGACTGGGGGTCAGCCTGATGAACCAAACTACCCAATAATCCCCTCCATGAAGACTGGGGGTCAGCCTGATGAACCAAACTACCAAATTATCCCCTCAATGAAGACTGGGGGTCAGCCTGATGAACCAAACTACCCAAAAATCCCCTCCATGAAGACTGGGGGTCAGCCTGATGAACCAAACGACCCAATATTCCCCTCCATGAAGACTGGGGGTCAGCCTGATGAACCAAACTACCCAGAAATCCCCTCCATGAAGACTGGGGGTCAGCCTGATGAACCAAACTACCCAATAATCCCCTCCATGAAGACTGGGGGTCAGCCTGATGAACCAAACTACCCAATAATCCCCTCCATGAAGACTGGGGGTCAGCCTGATGAACCGAACTACACAAATAATCCCCTCCATGAAGACTGGGGGTCAGCCTGATGAACCAAACTACCCAATAATCCCCTCCATGAAGACTGGGGGTCAGCCTGATGAACCAAACTACCGAATTAACACCTCCATGAAGACTGGGGGTCAGCCTGATGAACCAAACTACCCAATAATCCATTCCATGAAAACTGGGGGTTAGCTTGATGAACCAAACTACCCAATAATCCCCTCCATGAAGACTGGGGGTCAGCCTGATGAACCAAACTACCCAATAATCCCCTCCATGAAGACTGGGGGTCAGCCTGATGAACCAAACTACCCAATAATCCCCTACATGAAGACTGGGGGTCAGACTGATGAACCAAACTACCCAATAATCCCCTCCATGAAGACTGGGGGTCAGCCTAATGAACCAAACTACCAAATTATCCCCTCCATGAAGACTGGGGGTCAGCCTGATGAACCAAACTACCCAATAATCCCCTACATGAAGACTGGGGGTCAGCCTGATGAACCAAACTACCCAATAATCCCCTCCATGAAGACTGGGGGTCAGCCTCATGAACAAACTACCCAATAATCCCCTCCATGAAGACTGGGGGTCAGCCTGATGAACCAAACTACACAATAATCCATTCCATGAAAACTGGGGGTTAGCTTGATGAACCAAACTACCCAAAAATCCCCTCCATGAAGACTGGGGGTCAGCCTGATGAACCAAACTACCCAATAATCCCCTCCATGAAGACTGGGGGTCAGCCTGATGAACCAAACTACCCAATAATCCCCTACATGAAGACTGGGGGTCAGCCTGATGAACCAAACTACCCAATTATCCCCTCCATGAAGAATGGGGGTCAGCCTGATGAACCAAACTACCCAATAATCCCCTCCATGAAGACTGGGGGTCAGCCTGATGAACCAAACTACCCAATGATCCCCTCCATGAAGACTGGGGGTCAGCCTGATGAACCAAACTACCCAATAATCCCCTCCATGAAGACTGGGGGTCAGCCTGATGAACCAAACTACCCAATAATCCCCTCCATGAAGACTGGGGGTCAGCTTGATGAACCAAAATACCCAATAATCCCCTCCATAAAGACTGGGGGTCAGCCTGATGAACCAAACTACCGAATAATCCCCTCCATGAAGACTGGGGGTCAGCCTGATGAACCAAACTACCCAATAATCCCCTCCATGAAGACTGGGGGTCAGCCTGATGAACCAAACTACCCAATTATCCCCTCCATGAAGACTGGGGGTCAGCCTGATGAACCAAACTACCGAATTATCCCCTCCATGAAGACTGGGGGTCAGCCTGATGAACCAAACTACCCAAAAATCCCCTCCATGAAGACTGGGGGTCAGCCTGATGAACCAAACTACCCAATAATCCCCTCCATGAAGACTGGGGGTCAGCCTGATGAACCAAACTACCCAATAATCCCCTCCATGAAGACTGGGGGTCAGCCTGATGAACCAAACTACCCAATAAGCCATTCCATGAAAACTGGGGGTTAGCTTGATGAACCAAACTACCCAATAATCCCCTCCATGAAGACTGGGGGTCAGCCTGATGAACCAAACTACCCAATAATCCCCTCCATGAAGACTGGGGGTCAGCCTGATGAACCAAACTACCCAATAATCTCCTCCATGAAGACTGGGGGTCAGCCTGATGAACCAAACTACCCAATAATCCCCTCCATGAAGACTGGGGGTCAGCCTGATGAACCAAACTACCCAATAATCCCCTCCATGAAGACTTGGGGTCAGCTTGATGAACCAAAATACCCAATAATCCCCTCCATAAAGACTGGGGGTCAGCCTGATGAACCAAACTACCCAAAAATCCCCTCCATGACGACTGGGGGTCAGCCTGATGAACCAAACTACCCAATAATCCCCTCCATGAAGACTGGGTGTCAGCCTGATGAACCAAAATACCCAATAATCCCCTCCATTAAGACTGGGGGTCAGCCTGATGAACCAAACTACTGAATAATCCCCTCCATGAAGACTGGGGGTCAGCCTGATGAACCAAACTACCCAATAATCCACTCCATGAAGACTGGGGGTCAGCCTGATGAACCAAACTACCCAATAATCCCCTCCATGAAGACTGGGGGTCAGCCTGATGAACCAAACTACCGAATATTCCCCTCCATGAAGACTGGGGGTCAGCCTGATGAACCAAACTACGCAATAATCCTCCACATTAAGACTGGGGGTCAGCCTGATGAACCAAACTACCCAATAATCCGCTCCATGAAGACTGGGGGTCAGCCTGATGAACCAAACTACCCAATAATCCCCTCCATGAAGACTGGGGGTCAGCCTGATGAACCAAACTACCCAATAAGCCATTCCATGAAAACTGGGGGTTAGCTTGATGAACCAAACTACCCAATAATCCCCTCCATGAAGACTGGGGGTCAGCCTGATGAACCAAACTACCCAATAATCCCCTCCATGAAGACTGGGGGTCAGCCTGATGAACCAAACTACCCAATAATCTCCTCCATGAAGACTGTGGGTCAGCCTGATGAACCAAACTACCCAATAATCCCCTCCATGAAGACTGGGGGTCAGCCTGATGAACCAAACTACCCAATAATCCCCTCCATGAAGACTGGGGGTCAGCTTGATGAACCAAAATACCCAATAATCCCCTCCATAAAGACTGGGGGTCAGCCTGATGAACCAAACTACCCAATAATCACCTCCATGAAGACTGGGGGTCAGGCTGATGAACCAAACTACCCAATAATCCCCTCCATGAAGACTGGGGGTCAGCCTGATGAACCAAACTACCCAAAAATCCCCTCCATGACGACTGGGGGTCAGCCTGATGAACCAAACTACCCAATAATCCCCTCCATGAAGACTGGGTGTCAGCCTGATGAACCAAACTACCCAATAATCCCCTCCATGAAGACTGGGGGTCAGCTTGATTAACCAAAATACCCAATAATCCCCTCCATTAAGACTGGGGGTCAGCCTGATGAACCAAACTACCGAATAATCCCTTCCATGAAGACTGGGGGTCAGCCTGATGAACCAAACTACCCAATAATCCACTCCATGAAGACTGGGGGTCAGCCTGATGAACCAAACTACCCAATAATCCCCTCCATGAAGACTGGGGGTCAGCCTGATGAACCAAACTACCGAATAATCCCCTCCATGAAGACTGGGGGTCAGCCTGATGAACCAAACTACGCAATAATCCTCCACATGAAGACTGGGGGTCAGCCTGATGAACCAAACTACCCAAAAATCCCCTACATGAAGACTGGGGGTCAGCCTGATGAACCAAACTACCCAATAATCCCCTCCATGAAGACTGGGGGTCAGCCTGATGAACCTAACTACCCAATAATCCCCTCCATGTAGACTGGGGGTCAGCTTGAAGAACCAAAATACCCAATAATCCCCTCCATAAAGACTGGGGGTCAGCCTGATGAACCAAACTACCTAATAATCCCCTCCATGAAGACTGGGGGTCAGCCTGATGAACCAAACTACCCAATAATCCTCCATGTAGCCTAATTCTCTCTCACACACACATACATAATCAAACATGTTTTTTCTTCCAGTCTCACCTGAACACCGTTTTTACCTGTTTATTTTCATATCAGCCCTTTTGCGATTCCAGCCTCACCTGAACACTGTTTTTACCTGTTTATTTTCATATCAGCCCTTTAGGGCTTCCAGCCTCACCTGAACACAGCTTTTACTTATTTATTTATCTGCAGTGTTTTGTCTTTCACTTCTTTTCTTTGGTGTGAATAAATAAAACCTAAAACCTAATTGAGGAATGGTTTCACTTGCAATGACTTGTTATGTTTTAACCGTGATTTAAACTGAGACTCAGTGATATGACATGTAAGGCTGTGTGACTGCTTGTATTCATATATGGACCTGATTTCCATTCAGACTGCTTTTTCCAGAAAAAAAAAAAGAGCAGAAGTAAAATAAAATAACAGTAGGGAGGCTATATATACAGGGGGGTACCGGTGCAGAGTCAATGTGCAGGGGCACCGGCTAGTTGAGGTAGTTGAAGTAATATGTACATGTGGGTAGAGTTAAAGTGACTATGCATAAATAATTAACATAATATACACAAGTATGTGGACACTCTTCAAATGAGTGGATTCTGCTATTTCAGACACACCCGTTACTGACAGGTGTATACAATCGAGCACACATAGTTACACAGTGCTTTCGGAAAGTATTCAGACCCCTTGACTTTTTCCACATTTTCAGCCTTATTCTAAAATTGATTAAATTGTTTTTTTTTTACTCATCAATCTACACACAACATCCCATAATCACAAAGTTATGGGTTTTTAGAACTCCTGCATTGTCTTGGTTGTGTGCTTAGGCTCCTTGTCCTGTTGGAAGGTGAACCTTCACCCCAGTCTGAGGTCCAGAGCGCTCTGGAGCAGGTTTTCATCAAGGATCTCTCTGTACTTTGCTCTGTTCATCTTTCCCTCGATTCTGACTAGTCTCCCAGTCCCTGCCACTGAAAAACATCCACACAGCATGCTGCCACCACCATGCTTCACCGTAGGGATGGTGCCAGGTTACCTCCAGACGTGACACTTGGCATTCAAGCCAAAGAGTTCAATCTTGGTTTCATCAGACCAGAGAATCTTGTTTCTCATTGTCTGAGAGTCCTTTAGGTGCCTTTTGGCAAACTCCAAGCGGGCTGTCATGTGCCTTTTACTGAGGAGTGGCTTCCGTCTGGCCACTCTACCATAAAGGCCTGATTGGTGGAGTGCTGCAGAGATGTCCTTCTGGAAGGTTCTCCCATATCCACAGAGGAACTCTGGAGCTCTGTCAGAATGACCATCGGGTTCTTCGCGGGTTCTTCGTCACCTCCCTGACCAAGGCCCTTCTCCCCCGATTGCTCAGTTTGGCCGGGCGGCCAGCTCTAGGAAGAGTCTTGGTGGTTCCAAACATCTTCCATTTAAGCATGATGGAGGCCACTGTGTTCTTGGGGACCTTCAATGCTGCAGAAATTTTTTGGTACCCTTCCCCAGATCTGTGCCTCGACACAATCCTGTCTCGGAGCTCTACGGACAATTCCTTCGACCTCATGGCTTGGTTTTTGCTCTGACATGCACTGTCAACTGTGGGACCTTATGTAGACAGGTGTGTGCCTTTCCAAATCATGTCCAATCAATTGAATTTGAAGTTGAATACAAGTCCTTTCCTTTAATCACATAATATACCTCCTTTTTAATCACGTTGTTTTCCCACTCCGATATCCGTCTCGAGTCCTTTTCTGCCGTCCATGACGATGTTAACTCCAGTGGTGGAAAAAGTACCCAATTGTCATACTTGAGTAAAAGTAAAGATACCTTACCAGAAAATGACTCAATTAAAAGTGAAAGTCACCCAGTAAAATACTACATGAGTAAAAGTCTAAAAGTATTTGGGTTTAAATATACTTAAGTATCAAAAGTAAATGTAATTGCTAAAATATACTAAAGTATCAAAAGTAAAAGTACAAGTATAAATCATTTCAAATTCCTTACATAAAGCAAACCAGACTATTTTCTTGTTTTTTAAATTTACGTTCAGCCAGAGGCACACTCCAACACTCAGACAATTTACAAACAAAGCATTTGTGTTTACTGAGTCCCCCAGATCAGAGGCAGTAGGGATGTTCTCTTGATAAGTGTGTGAATTGGACCATTTTCTGTCATGCTAAGCATTCAAAATGTAACGAGTACTTTTGGGTGTCAGGGAAAATGTATGGAGTAAAAAGTATATTATTTTCTTTAGGAATGTAGTGAAGTAAAAGTAAAAGTAGTCAAAAATATTAATACTAAAGTCATGTACATATACCCCCAAAAAACTACTTAAGTAGTACTTTAAAGTATTTTTACTTAAGTACTTTACACCACTGGTTAACTCTCTTTCTTAGCTAGCTCGACTATGCACTTGCCTCTGCTAGCAATACACTGTGCTAACATTAGCCTAGACTGTACCACAGAAAATAACAGTTTTAAACAGTTGTAAAAACCCACTTCTTCCAGACAGAATAGTTCCTGTAGATTCAGACTTACTCATCACCAATCTGTTGTTATGTCTCGTGGGTTTTATAACCACGTCTGTATAACAATTCAATAATGATGAGACAGGAGACAGGAATCAGTTCAACCATTTATCTGGAACGTGATCATCTCAACACATACAAACCCCCATGATGCTCTGCAGCACAACCCCAATATACAACAAATACATACATAAGTAAATGGACACTAAACAAAACTCATAGAGGAATTGAAATGTTCAGTTGTAGAAAGTAGGGCCATGGGATAGGGTCAGAAAGGTCAGTATGTTTGATAACTGGTTACAGAGGTAACATAACAAGCATAAGGTCCATTATAACACAGTGAAGTAGAGGTTGGAGCTAAAAGCAGACATGGACAGTGAGACGGTGTGAGGAGGTCAGGGGTGAAACACTAGATCAGGACAGGTAGAAATGGCAGGGCTGGAAATAGACACAGAGACACATTCTGATCATGGCTCAGACCTGACCTGAGACACCCAAACAGAAGATGCCATAGCAAAGTCCTGTCCAGTAGGCTATATGGGATTTCCTTTCATCAAAATACAACACATGAAAATGTGTCCAGTGTGTGTGTGTGTGTGTGTGTGTCCAGTGTGTGTCCAGTGTGTGTGAGTGTGTGTGTCCAGTGTGTGTGTTTGTGTCCAGTGTGTGTGTGTGTGTGTGTGTGTGTCCAGTGTGTGTGTCCTGTGTGTGTGTGTGTCAGGTGTGTGTGTCCAGTGTGTATGTGTGTGTGTCGTGTGTGTGTGTGTCCAGTGTGTATGTGTGTGGGTCCAGTGTGAGTGTGTGTGTGTGTCCAGTGTGTGTGTGTCCAGCGTATGTGTGTGTGTCCAGTGTGTGCGTCCAGTGTGTGTATGTGTTTGTGTGTGTCCAGTGTGTGTGAGTGTGTGTGTCCAGTGTGTGTGTGTGTGTGTGTGTGTGTAAGTGTGTATGTGTGTGTGTCCAGTGTGTGTGTGTGTCCAGTGTGTGTGAGTGTGTGTGTCCAGTGTGTGTGTGTGTGTGAGTGTGTCCAGTGTGTGTGTGTGTGTCCAGTGTGTGTGTGTGTGTCCTGTGTGTGTGTCCTATGTGTGTGTGTGTCAGGTGTGTGTGTGTCCAGCGTATGTGTGTGTGTCCAGTGTGTGTGAGTGTGTGTGTCCAGTGTGTGTGTGTCCAGTGTGTGTGTGTGTGTCCAGTGTGTGTGAGTGTGTGTGTTTGTAAGTGTGTATGTGTGTGTGTCCAGTGTGTGTGAGTGTTTGTGTCCAGTGTGTGTGTGTGTGTGTGTGTGTGTGTGTCCATTGTGTTTGTGTGTGTCCTGTGTGTGTGTGTGTGTGTGTGTTCAGTGTGTGTGTGTGTGTACAGTGTGTGTGTGTGTCCAGTGTGTATGTGTGTGGGTCCATGTGTGAGTGTGTGTGTGTGTGTGTCCAGCGTATGTGTGTGTGTCCAGTGTGTGTGTCCAGTGTTTGTGTGTGTCCAGTGTGTGTGTCCAGTGTGTGTGTGTGTGTGTGTGTCTAGTGTGTGTGTCCAGTGTGTGTGTGTGTGTGTCCTGTGTGTGTGTCAGGTGTGTGTGTGTTTGTCCAGTGTGTGTGAGTGTGTGTGTCCAGTGTGTGTGTGTGTGTGTGTCCAGTGTGTGTGTGTGTCCTGTGTGTGTGTGTGTGTCCAGTGTGTGTGAGTGTGTGTGTCCAGTGTGTGTGTGTGTGTGTGTCCTGTGTGTGTGTGTGTGTGTCAGGTGTGTGTGTGTCCAGTGTGTATGTGTGTGTCCTGTGTGTGTTTCCAGTGTGTATGTGTGTGTGTCCAGTGTGTATGAGTGTGTGTCCAGTGAGTATGAGTGTGTGTCCTGTGTGTGTGTGTGTGTGTGTGTGTTTGTCCAGTGTGTGTGTGTGTGTGTATGTGTCCAGTGTGTGTGTCCAGTGTGTGTGTGTCCAGTGTGTGTGTGTTCAGTGTGTGTGTGTGTGTGTCCAGTGTGTGTGTGTGTCCAGAGTGTGTGTGTGTCCATTGTGTGTGTGTGTGTCCAGTGTGTGGATGTGTTTGTCCTGTGTGTGTCCAGTGTGTGTGTGTGTGATCAGTGTGTGTGTGTCCTGTGTGTGTGTGTGTGTATCCAGTGTGTGTTTGTCCGGTGTGTGTGTGTTCAGTGTGTGTGTGTGAGTGTGTACAGTGTGTGTGTATCAAGTGTGTTTGTGTTTCCAGTGTGTGTCACTGTGTGTCCAGTGTGTGTGTGTGTTCAGTATGTGTGTGTGTGTGTCCAGTGTGTGTGTGTGTGTGTGTGTGTGTGTGTGTGTGTGTCCAGTGTTTGTGTGTGTCCAGTGTGTGTGTGTGTCCAGTGTGTGTGTGTGTGAATCTAGTGTGTGTGTGTGTGTGTGTGTGTGTGTGTCCAGTGTGTGTGTGTCCAGTGTGTGTGTGTGTCCAGTGTGTGTGTGTGTGTGTGTGTGTGTGTGTGTGTGTGTCCAGTGTGTGTGTGTGTCCAGTGTGTGTGTGTCCAGTGTGTGTATGTGTCCAGTGTGTGTGTGTGTGTCCAGTGTGTGTGTGTGTGTGTGTGTCCAGTGTGTGTGTGTCCAGTGTGTGTGTCCAGTGTGTGTGTGTCCAGTGTGTGTGTGTGTGTGGCCAGTGTGTGTGTGTTTCCAGTGTGTGTGTGTCCAGTGTGTGTGTGTGTGTCCAGTGTGTGTGTGTCCAGTGTGTGTGTCCAGTGTGTGTGTGTGTGTCCAGTGTATGTGTGTGTGTGGCCAGTGTGTGTGTGTGTCCAGTGTGTGTGTGTGTGTGTGTCAGTGTTACCATGGTTATTATTTACAGGGACACTGAGGAGTCATAACAAACCCTAAACCCTGGATAGAGGGGCTCAGTGAATGTGGAGTGGAATGTGTTCAGGTGGGTCAGTGTGTCAGAGGAGACTCTGTAGAAGGACAGAGTGCCGGCTGGCCAGTCCAGATACACTCCTACTCTGTGGGAGCTGGAGGAGGGGACATCTATGGTAGTGGACTTATTATTGTGACAGGCAGAGTAACTGTTGTCAGAGCAGAACAGACTCCAGGACTTGTCATTCCATCCAATCCCAAAGTCATCACCCCCTCCTCTCCTGCTGATTCCTTTATATGTCACTCCTATACCAACCCATCTCCCACTCCACTCTACTTCCCAGTAACAGCGCCCAGTCAGACCCTCTCTACACAGCACCTGTTTCCAGTCCTCAAATATCTCTGGGTGATCAGGATACGGCTGCTTCTCTCTCCTCCATGTCACCTTTCTGTTCTCCTCAGATCAGTTCTGATCATATGTTATACTGTATGGTAAAATAAAACACACTTATTCCCATTAATTACACACACACACACACATTGAACACACACACATCCTGAACACACACACACACACACACACACACTGAACACACACAGACACAAACACACACATCCTGAACACACACACACACACACAATGGACACACATACACTTTCTGAACACACACACACACAGATTTCTAACTTAAGACGAACATGCCACACACAAACACAGACACACACATTGTCAAAGCAACTCTTTGTAAATTTTCCTGATTTGTGCTTCTGTAGAACTACAGCTGATATTTAATATGACCAAGTAAGTAATGATGGTTGTCTTTGACTTTGACTTCACTTGAATTAAGACTTATTCTTAGTCATATTCTTCACAACAGTCAACACTCACATTTTCTATGTCCAGGTTTCATTCTGTTCTCTCCACCATGTTCCACACTGTAGCGGTAAGCAGAAGAACAGACAGTCATTGAGGGAAACACCTGAACTCACACACACACACACACACACACTGGACACACACACTGGACACACACACACACACACAGTCAGCATATAACTTTGTCCAAGCGGTGGTAAGAATGCTTTTCTGTGTGTGTGTCCAGTACGTGTGTGTGTGTGTCGAGTGTGTGTGTGTGTGTGTGTCTAGTCTGTGTGTGTCTTTATGCCAACAAAGTGTGATTCCAGAGTTTCTACAGTGTTAAGTAGCCTTAGTTATGTTATTTTAAGGACCTTTCTTGTGCCTCCTCGCCACAGCGCTACCGTGTCCTCAAGCAACTCAGCGAGAAGAAGCTGAAGGGTTTTTAAAGTGGACAACTTAAACGAAAACCATTCTCTTTTTTCATGAGTGTTCCAGAAGACAGACCTTCATTGCCAGGACAAATAGTGATGTTGTTTCCAAACCAAACTTCAAGGTCTTTAAGTGAGTGTGTGTGTGTGTGTGTGTGTGGGGGGGGGGGGGTCGGTCACATATTAACAGAGCTCTCTGCCTAGGCTTCCTCACGGCACCATGACAACCAATACTTACAAAGTAATCCTTATTTTGAATATTTTTGAAATAGACCAAATTTATTTTGGGCTGAGAATATAAGACTTATAACTCTGAGAGAGCATCCAAGGGCTAGAATGATGTATATAGAATGTATGACAAACAATAATTTTTAAATATAATTCTAAAATCTTCAGAATTCTGAGATGTTTGTCCATAATACAGAATTCAAGCCAACATTCCAATCTCATTATGACTCAACAATTAAGCTAGGCTACAACCATAGAATTTGGAATTAGAACTTGGCTACAACAAGTTCCAAACCAAAGAAAACAACCAGCATATCCATTCACCACACCATAACTACTCAAGTGTATATATTTTTAAACCTTCATAAGTGGACAGACATCGCGGAGAGGAGAGGTGAGTTAGAACATAATAATGTGTAAAAGTGTTTGACTTCTAAGGAAATCAGTGAAGGTAGGCCTACTTATTACCATTTAATAAATTATACCAGTTAGCCTGAAGGTAACTGAAGTTGGAAAACTGGCATGGCCAGACAGTTTTAAGAAAATGACATGGAAAAGATTCACACAAAATAAAAAAAATAAGGAATACATGTTTCTCCATACATATTGATGCAGAGAGAAGTCATTGAGATGGAGAAAGAGATGACTGAAAGTGAGGAGATGGAGAAAGGCAACAAGATGAGGGGGGAACGAGAGATAGAAAGACAAAGAGAAATGGAGGGGCTGCTGAGAATGAGAAAGGAGATTGAGACTTGTAACAAGGTAGACCACTACCGGTGGAAGCTGCAGAGAGAGGTGTTGGAGGAAGTCAACAAGGTGAGGGTGGAACCAGAGCAAGAAAGAGAAAGGCTAATTGAAGTGTTGCTGAGACAGATAAGGGAGACTGAGGCTTCTATTGAGGTAAACTGCTACCAATGGAAGCTGGAGAGAGAGTTGTTTGAGAAACAGAGAGAAAGTGCAGTGTCAGACAGAAAAAATATGGAGCTCAAGATGGCAAAGCTGAAGGTGCAGAACATACTGCACTTGGCCAAGATAGGGAAGTTGACCGTGGAGAACACGAGGCTGTCAGCTGAGAATGAAAGGGTGAGAGAGGTGTCGGACAAACAGAGAGAAAGCGCAGTGTCAGACAGAAAAAAGATGGAGCTCAAGATGGCAAAGCTGAAGGTGCAGAACATACTGCACTTGGCCAAGATAGGGAAGTTGACTGTGGAGAACACGAGGCTGTTAGCTGAGAATGAAAGGCAGCAAGAGGTGATGGACAAACAGAGAGAAAGCGCAGCGACCGACAAACAAACAATGGTGGACAAGATATCAAAGGTGAAGATGTCCTTGGCCAAGTTATGGAAGGTGACAGTGGAGAACAAGAAGAGACTGTTAGCTGAGAATGAAAGGGTGGGGAAGGAGAGGGTGAGAGAGAGGAATGGATGGAACCTCATAAGAAATGGTTTGGAGACAGCTTTGGCCAAAGCAGACCAGGAGAGGAATCAGACCCTAGTAGCCTGGAAGGAGGACAGGGGGAGATGGGCCAAGGCCAAGGCTGGCCTACGAAGCCTCTTGGATCAACGGGGGGAAAGATGGATGAAGGAGAAGGAGGAGATTAAGAGGAGGAGCACGCAGGCAGCAGAGGAGTGGATAATTGAGCTGAGAGAGAAGGAGAGAGCGATAGAGGCTCTGGAAAGAGAAAAGATGAGGATTCTGTGCCTGAATGGACAAGAGAAGAAGGGATGGGAGATGGAAAAGAGAGAGATGGAGAAGGAGAACTGGAAGATTACAGAGGAGCGGGAGAGAAAGAGTAGTGAAATTGAGAAAATGCAAAGGGACAAAGAGAGATGGGCAATAGAGAAGAGGGATGTGGTGGAGAGGATGAAGGAGGCGTACATAAAGCTGTACCAGATGCAGACTGTCCTGAGGTTCAGAGAGCAAGAGCAGGCACAGGTACAGTACTCCATTTAACCAGTCACAGTTCAGGGAGGTCATAAGTCACCTCCTAATGGTTATACTATCAGATTCAACAGATTAAGTTGACTGCATGCTAGAGAAGGAGTAATAATAATATTTCAGATCACTGACCAACTTTCTCTTTCAGATGGAAACTAAACGCACCCAGAGAGTCAGGGCAAAGCAGGAGAAAAAGGAGAGGAAAGAAAGAGACTTGTTGGAGAAGAACAAAGTAAAAGAACTGCTCAGAGCTAGAAAAGCAGAGAGTAAGGAAGAAGTGAGGAAGAATAAGGAGAGGGTGAAAGCCCACCTGGACGAGGTGGCAAGGAACTATAACGAAAAGAAACAGAGGGAGAAAGAAAGAGAAAAGCTGTTGAAAAAGGCATATGGCAAAGAAAATCACATGGTGTACATCCCAGACCTCATACTGAAGAAGATGTAAGAACACAACGCATATGGAAGAGTAAATATTATCAGCTAGCATTGGTCAAAAGTTCATTTCTATCTTCTTTCATTTAGTGGAATACTTCATCAATAAAATAATATGAGCATTTATTTGTCAGCATTCATTCCCATATGGAAGAAAGAACACACAAAATATGAGAAAAGTATAAGATGTGGATTAAAGGTTGATGTGGTTACTGGATAATGCAATGTGAAGGGCTAGATTCTATCAAATCGGAGGTGGAACTGCGTTAGAGATGGCAAATCCACAAGCAGCTCCTTGCATTAGCTTATCGCGTACACTGCCATTGGATGCAACGAGAGAGAGAGAGAGAGGCATCAACAGAATACCCTTAGGTGCATGAATGCCTAGTGTGTTTATGTATACGTGTGTGTCAGAGGAGGCTGGTGGGAGGAGGTATAGGAGGACAGGCTCATTGTAATGGCTGGAATGGAATATTTTTATTTATTTTTATTTTATTATTTTATTTCACCTTTATTTAACCAGGTAAGCCAGTTGAGAACAGGTTCTCATTTACAACTGCGACCTGGCCAAGATAAAGCAAAGTAGTGCAATAAAACAACACAGAGTTACATATGGGGTAAAAAAAAAAACATAAAGTCAGAAATACAACAGAAAATATATATACAGTGTGTGCAAATGTAGCAAGTTATGGAGGTAAGGCAATAAATAGGCTATAGTGCAGAATAATTACAATAGTATTAACACTGGAATGCTAGATGTGCAAGAGATGATGTGCAAATAGAGATACTGGGGTGCAAAAGAGCAAAATAAATAACAATATAGGGATGAGGTAGTTGGGTGGGCTAATTTCAGATGGGCTGTGTACAGGTGCAGTGATCGGTAAGGTGCTCTGACAACTGATGCTTAAAGTTATTGAGGGAGATAAGAGTCTCCAGCTTCAGAGATTTTTGCAATTCGTTCCAGTCATTGGCAGCAGAGAACTGGAAGGAATGGCGGCCAAAGGAGGTGTTGGCTTTGGGAATGACCAGTGAGATATACCTGCTGGAGCGCAGACTACGGGTGGGTGCTGCTATGGTGACCAATGAGCTAAGATAAGGCGGGGATTTGCCTAGCAGTGATTTATAGATGGCCTGGAGCCAGTGGGTTTGACGACGAACATGTAGTGAGGACCAGCCAACAAGAGCGTACAGGTCACAGTGGTGGGTAGTGTATGGGGCTTTGGAGACAAAACGGATGGCACTGTGATAGACTACATCCAATTTGCTGAGTAGAGTGTTGGAGGCTATTTTGTAAATAAAATCGCTGAAGTCAAGGATCGGTAGGATAGTCAGTTTTACGAGGGCATGTTTGGCAGCATGAGTGAAGGAGGCTTTGTTGCGAAATAGGAAACCGATTCTAGATTTAACTTTGGATTGGAGATTCTTTATGTGAGTCTGGAAGTTGAGTTTACAGTCTAACCAGACACCTAGATATTTGTAGTTGTCCACATACTCTAGGTCAGACCCGTCGAGAGTGGTGATTCTAGTCGGGTGGGCGGGTGCTAGCAGCGTTCGATTGAAAAGCATGCATTTAGTTTTACTAGTGTTTAAGAGCAGTTGAAGGCTACTGAAGGATTGTTGTATGGCATTGAAGCTCGTTTGGAGGTTTGTTAACACAGTGTCCAATGAAGGGCCAGATGTATACAAAATGGTGTCGTCTGCGTAGAGGTGGATCTGAGAGTCACCAGCAGCAAGAGCGACATCATTGATATACACGGAGAAAAGTGTCGGCCCAAGAATTGAACCCTGTGGCACCCCCATAGAGACTGCCATAGGTCCAGACAACAGGCCCTCCGATTTGACACACTGAACTCTATCTGAGAAGTAGTTGGTGAACCAGGCGAGGCAGTCATTTGAAAAACCAAGGCTATTTAGTCTGCCAATAAGAATGCGGTGGTTGACAGAGTCGAAAGCCTTGGCCAGGTCGATGAAGACGGCTGCACAGTACTGTCTATTATCAATCGTGGTTATAATATCGTTTAGGACCTTGAGCGTGGCTGAAGTGCACCCGTGACCAGCTCGGAAACCGGATTGCATAGCGGAGAAGGTACGGTGGTATTCGAAATGGTCGATGATCTGTTTGTTAACTTGGCTTTCGAATACTTTTGAAAAGCAGGGCAGGATGGATATAGGTCTGTAGCAGTTTGGATCTAGAGTGTCACCCCCTTTGAAGAGGGGGATGACCGCGGCAGCTTTCCAATCTCTGGGGATCTCAGACGTTATGAAAGAGAGGTTGAACAGACTAGTAATAGGGGTTGCGACAATTTCGGCGGCTAGTTTTAGAAAGAAAGGGTCCAGATTGTCTAGCCCAGCTGATTTGTAGGGGTCCAGATTTTGCAGCGCTTTCAAAACATCAGCTGTCTGAATTTGTGTGAAGGAGAAGCGGGGGGGGGGGCATGGGCAAGTTGCAGCAGAGGGTGCAGAGTTGGTGGCCGGGTTAGTGGTAGCCAGATGGAAAGCATGGCCAGCTGTAGCAAAATGCTTGTTGAAATTCTCGATTATTGTAGATTTATCGGTGGTGATAGTGTTTTCTAGCCTCAGTGCATTGGGCAGCTGGGAGGAAGTGCTCTTATTCTCCATGGACTTTACAGTGTCCCAAAACTTTTTGGAGTTAGTGCTACAGGATGCAAATTTCTGTTTGAAAAAGTTAGCCTTTGCTTTCCTGACTGCTTGTGTATATTGGTTCCTAACTTCCCTGAAAAGTTGCATATCGCAACTCTTCCCTGAAGAGTTTCCATATGTTTGATGTGTTTGATACCGTTCCATTTATTCCATTTCAGCCATTCCAATATGCCCATCCTCCTATAGCTCCTCCTACCAGCCTCCTCTGGTGTGTGTGTGTATGTGTCAGTGGTACACGCCTCCGATGAGCAACACTGCTCTTACCCCCTCATCCCCCATCAGTGGCTGTCTCCTGCCCCCTCTCCTCCATCCGTCTCTGGCCACCTCTCCTGCTCCCACTCCTCCATCCCTCTCTGGCACACTCTCCTGCCCCCTCTCCTCCATCCCTCTCTGGCCCACTCTCCTGGCCCCTCTCCTCCATCCCTCTCTGGCCACCTCTCCTGCTCCCACTCCTCCATCCCTCTCCTCCATCCCTCTCTGGCCTATTCTCCTGCCCCCTCTCCTCCATCCCTCTCTGGCCCATTCTCCTGCCCCCTCTCATCCATCCCTCTCTGGACACCTCTCTGGCCACCTCTCCTGCTCCCACACCTCCATCAATTATTACACTGAGTCTGGCCTTGACCTGGGCCTCCCGGTACCTCTCTGTCATCTCACCAGTTTGTAGTGGCAAATAGAAAAAGTTATTGATGCCACTTACTAGTGACCTGGGGATAATTCCATTGCACACAATCCAATAAAAGAGAGAAATCCAATAATTTGAGTCCATTTATTTTCGTTATTTTCTTAAATCATTGTCACTAACAGAAAGAGTACGATATGAAACGGTTGAAAATTGTCTGTGCTCTCAGGCACACTAGTTCCCACCCACACAATTTTAATTTATTTTTTATTTTACCCTTATTTTACCAGGTAAGTTGACTGAGAACACATTCTAATTTACAGCAACGACTTGGGGAATAGTTACAGGGGAGAGGAGGCGGGATGAATGAGCCAATTGGAAGCAGGGGATGTGGTCCTCTGTAGCTCAGCTGGTAGAGCACGGCGCTTGTAACGCCAAGGTAGTGGGTTCGAACCCCGGGACCACCCATACACAAAAAAATTTATGCACACATGACTGTAAGTCGCTTTGGATAAAAGCGTCTGCTAAATGCCATATTATTATTAATATTAATTAGGTGTCCATGATTGTATGAGGGTCCAGATTGGGAATTTAGCCAGGACACCGGGGTTAACACCCCTACTCTTACAATAAGTGCCATGGGATCTTTAGTGACCACAGAGAGTCAGGACACCCATTTAACATCCCATCCGAAAGACGCCACCCTACACAGGGCAATGTCCCCAATCACTGCCCTGGGGCATTGCGATATTTTATTTTAGACCAGAGGAAAAAATGCCGGCACTTGCAGTCTAGGTAGGGCTTCATGTGCGAGATCTCTAATAGCGTCATTCTAGTGGAATCCAGAAAGAACAAAACCCTGTCCTCAAACATTTACATTTTATGTATTTAGTCTTCATAATCATCGTCCTTCATCAATTGTGTCTTTTTATTTTTATTTTTGCAAATTTAAAAGACCTAGCTAGCTAAAAGACAAAGTCAACCGGTTCCTTTAAAAATGACAGCTAATTTTCTCATTCACCTGGCAGCCTTTTATATATTCAATGGGGGGGAAATGTAAATCAGCGGGGCAGTCAGGTGCTAAACAGGTAAATATAGGGATTAAATCAATAGAACACAAACATGATGAATAGCTCCTACAACCCCCTATTCTCTATATAATGCACTGGTCAAAAGTAGTTCAATGTGAATAGGGAGCCAAGTGCTCCGTCATCTCGCTGAGTCTGGCCTTGGACTCCCGGTACCTCTGTCATCTTACCTGTTTGAAGAAGCCATTCGTAGTAATTACCGTCTGACCATTTTCAACAGTGCAGCTTTGCTAAGGACTGATCTGAAGTCATGGTCCATTTGGAAGTAGATTCTCCCAGGGCTTGCCAGGAATTGTGGCCAGGTATTTCCTCACTCCTCAGCACATTGCACCGATTAAAGAAGAAAGTTGTCCACTGAAAATGTATCTTCTAAAACTCGCTTTACGCCACAAGCTTGAGTGATGGGGTTCACTTCCAAAAAGGCATTTCCTATGTAGCCATACTATAATTTAAAGGCAGACATCAGCGGGCAAACAATTATTTAAGATGAATTCAAATTGAAGGATGATTTAAGCGACGAGGGATAGAAGTTGGAAAACCTCATGATGTCATCACGTCAGACATCACTCTTAAACTTGCTGGAACTGTAATTGAGACTGAGAGTTGAGGTTCAGTTTTATAACTTGTATATAGATAGATAGGATGGAAAACATTATTAACCCCCAAGGACAAATTGATTTAATTTGTTCGAGGGCCAATGTGGGGGTCACAGGTCAGGATCAGACCACCTCCCCTAAAGCATGAGACGGGAAAGGTCAGGGGGGCAGATTCCCAGCCAGTAAAACACCCTGAGTGGAAATGTGTGTGTATGTGTCCTCATCTCCTCTACCACTCAGCGGGTTAATGTCTATCCATCCTCCCGCTGGCTGCAACAACAGGAAGTGAGGTCATGCAGACAGTGTTTTATCAGGCCTTCAGGGAGCCAGTAAATCAGTTCTGTCTGTGTGTGTGCGTGTGTGTGTGAGTGCGTGCATATGTACATGTGCAGTCAGGGTATACGGTGCATGACTCCAAAGGGTAAATCACGCTCTATGTGTGTACTCTCTGTATGAGAGTGTGGGCCTCTCTTAGCAGCAGAGATCTGTCAGTTATGCGGGAGTATGTGGGAGTCCTCTACTGTTCTACAGTGAATTATCTTGGCACCTCAGCAAACTCATCATCGTCTCCCAAAGTACCAGCAGCTTCCCCTTCTCTTTCCTCTCTGTTTGTCTTTCCCTCCATTGTCTTCTCTCTTCTTTCATTAAGAGCTAAATAAACCAGTGAAGAAGCCTAGCACCACTAGGACTGTGTTCCAGAGCTAGGCATGTCCAGTTGCTCTCTATCCCTCAGTGTTCTGTTGACACATCCTATCATTACTCACTGCTAGTTGTTCAGCAGGATCCATTCTGAGTTTTCAGTCTATGTATAGTCTTCCAGAGGCTAAACATGAACAAATCTGATGTTTTCCACTTAAAGGAAAATATAAAAGCATACTTGGAGGCTGCTCGGAGGCTTTCTTCCCCACCCCAAGGCCGGTATAGCTCTACCAGTGTTGCCAGATTCTATTGCCACTTTCTAGCACAATCAGAACCAAAATCCTGCCCAATCCACTAAAAAGTAGCCACATTTTAACAGATTTCTCTGTGAGCTGGGTGGGCGGGATGTGTATGTTTCTTGCATCGCATTTCTTTTAGGTGTGAAACTACCCAATCTGGCAACACTGAGCTCTACCTCCAGGACCACCAGTGGTAATGAGGGGATAGTAGAGAGGGGCCAGGGGAGGAAGCAGAGGGGGTTGTGGTTGTAGTTACTGGTGCTTCTTCATTTTAACAGAGGTGTGGTCTCCTTGATGGCTTTCTCACACTCCTCTCTCTGGACTGTTAAGCACTTTAGGCCCTGATCTCTCCCCCTACCTTCCTTTTCACTCCTCCTCTCAGACCAACAGCCCTCTTCCTCTGTGTTAGTCTTCAGCTGTGACAGACGCACAGAAGGGTGTCTCCCCTCCTCTAAAAGCTCAGACACACCGGTTGGATTGTCAACCGTTTGCCTGCCGACAGTTTTTTATTTATTTTTATTTCACCTTTATTTAGTACTTAGCACCTCTGAACAGTGTCGGCAGTCAATCTCTTATGTGTTCATTTACATTTACATTTTAGTCATTTAGCAGACGCTCTTATCCAGAGCGACTTACAGTTAGTGAATACATATTTTATGTATTCACTAATGTATTCACACTGTATTTGTTCACACAGCAAAGACCTTGGAAGTCGTCAGCCACTCAGCCTTGTTAAAATACTCCAAACCAGAAGGTGGTAGTAGCGTTGTTTGGCAAGCATATATGTGCGTATTGCTTATGGTCTAGATTCCAAGTTATCTGCGCTAATGTCGTTATTTTGTACAAAGCCCTTGTTGATACTAGCCAGATGGCCACTACTAGATAACTACCTAGCAAGATGATGAAGAAACAATTTAAGGCACTCTCCATAATCCCATATTGCCAGTGCCAGCCCATAGCCAAATGTTTAGCTAACTAGTTAATGTTAGCATATTCGCTAGCTAGCACAACATAGCTAGCTAGCTAAGGACATTGCACTAACTAGGCAGCTAACACAGGCAGCTGTTTAATGGAAACTATCTAATCCATTGTGATTTAATTATAATGGCAATACTAACTACAGTGGTTAGCTGTCTTGGAGGAAGTATTTAGTGTTGTGTGCATTGCGTCTGTGCACTTATCTAGCTACCATCCCATAGCCTACATTGCATATGAAGTGTGACTGGCTCATCTGTGGATGTACGCAGAAAATGCCCTCTTTAAAAATAAATAATTGCTGGCTCCCCCACATGGGGTTTCGTGCTCTCTGACTGGCTCAAAGTCAAGTTATTGGCCACTGACAAGCATTGCTATTCTACAAGTAGAATTGGTAGGTTCGTTGCTACTGGGTCGGCACGCAGCAGGTACCATTTTTGTTCTAGCAAGAGAAGGAACGGCCTCCCTCTGTCATGGCCCAGTACTAAATGAGGTCAGAACATAGAGATTGTAGAGGAATACAAATATCTGACTGTCCACTTAGACAATAAGCTTCAGTAGAGTAAATCTACAGACCTGATTTACAAAAAGAGTCAACAGAGACTGTACTTTCTCAAAAAGCTGGGATCTTTTAATGTTAACTGTACTATACTGACTGTGTTTTACAAATCTTAGTATTTAAACTTTTTGCATTGTTTGTTGGTTTGGCAATGCCACTGTCAGACAGAAAAATATGCTGAGAAGGATTATCACCACAGCAAGCAAGGTGATGAGATCTTTAAGTTCAGAGCCCTCAGCAAGGCTCACAAAAACATTTTAGACCCAAGCCACCCCCGTACCTGAACTTTGAACTACTCCCCTCTGGGTGCAGGTATAGGGCACCCCCCGGCAGGAAAAACAGAACTAGACAAACATTTGTGCCAGGTGTGATATCCCTCCTAAACAGCTTGGGCTAATGTTCCTATCCACCAGTAAGGCCAGCAGGCTAGTCTCTTTCATTGATATATACTGTATGTAACTGTTATGAATTTTGTATTGTCAATTTGTTGTCTGCTGTATAAACGCCACTTTAAAAATGTGCATGATAGTGCAACAAAATGTCCCCATGGGGACAATAAAGTCAGTAATGTAAAGTAAGTACTCATCGGCAGTATATCGGCAGTGAGATTCTCAGTGTGTTTCATGCTTAACAGCCCCACCATAGTCACAGTGTCAACACTGCTGTTTGACCACTGTGCTTCATCTCTGTAGAAAACTCATTCAGATGTAGAAAGCTCAGTGATGTGGCAGTAACCGGTAAAGACACATTCCTGTATTTCATTACAAACTGTAGTTTATTGTCCAATTTCAGATGAGTGTTTTCTAGTCTGGCTGGGCTAGAGGCTGGAGCTCTCACCTGTGTAGCTCTGTTTGTGCTCAGACAATCCTACATTTCACACATACACACACGCACACCATTCACCTGCACTGCACAGGCCCCAGAAGCACTGAGAATACTGGGCCTCAATTGGCTCTCAGTCACTGCAGCAAATAGCTATCGCCATAATGAAAGGTTTTTAATACGAGTAGCTGTTTTCCCCTGATGTGTCTTTGTCAAACTGTGGAAGTTTATTTAGTGGTGAAAGTCATTCTCAATCATTTTAACGTTCAACTGTCTCGGTAATTAGCAGGTTCAATGCAGCGAAGGGGTATTTTGGAATGACACCCTCCATTATATGGTGTTCAAGGACTGAACACTCGTTGGTGCAACACAGAATGTACCGAGATAGAAGGAGAGATTGTGGGTGTCTTTATGCCAACAAAGTGTGATTCCAGAGTTTCTACAGTGTTAAGTAGCCTTAGTTATGTTATTTTAAGGACCTTTCTTGTGCCTCCTCGCCACAGCGCTACCGTGTCCTCAAGCAACTCAGCGAGAAGAAGCTGAAGGGTTTTTAAAGTGGACAACTTAAACGAAAACCATTCTCTTTTTTCATGAGTGTTCCAGAAGACAGACCTTCATTGCCAGGACAAATAGTGATGTTGTTTCCAAACCAAACTTCAAGGTCTTTAAGTGAGTGTGTGTGTGTGTGTGTGTGGGGGGGGGGGGGGTCGGTCACATATTAACAGAGCTCTCTGCCTAGGCTTCCTCACGGCACCATGACAACCAATACTTACAAAGTAATCCTTATTTTGAATATTTTTGAAATAGACCAAATTTCTTTTGGGCTGAGAATATAAGACTTATAACTCTGAGAGAGCATCCAAGGGCTAGAATGATGTATATAGAATGTATGACAAACAATAATTTTTAAATATAATACTAAAATCTTCAGAATTCTGAGATTTTTGTCCATAATACAGAATTCAAGCCAACATTCCAATCTCATTATGACTCAACAATTAAGCTAGGCTACAACCATAGAATTTGGAATTAGAACTTGGCTACAACAAGTTCCAAACCAAAGAAAACAACCAGCATATCCATTCACCACACCATAACTACTCAAGTGTATATCTTTTTAAATCTTCATAAGTGGACAGATATCGCGGAGGAGAGGTGAGTTAGAACATAATAATGTGTAAAAGTGTTTGACTTCTAAGTAAATCAGTGAAGGTAGGCTTACTTATTACCATTTAATAAATTATACCAGTTAGCCTGAAGGTAACTGAAGTTGGAAAACTGGCATGGCCAGACAGTTTTAAGAAAATGACATGGAAAAGATTCACACAAAATAAAAATAAATAAGGAATACATGTTTCTCCATACATATTGATGCAGAGAGAAGTCATTGAGATGGAGAAAGAGATGACTGGAAGTGAGGAGATGGAGAAAGGCAACAAGATGAGTGGGGAACGAGAGATAGAAAGACAAAGAGAAATGGAGGGGCTGCTGAGAATGAGAAAGGAGATTGAGACTTGTAACAAGGTAGACCACTACCGGTGGAAGCTGCAGAGAGAGGTGTTGGAGGAAGTCAACAAGGTGAGGGTGGAACCAGAGCAAGAAAGAGAAAGGCTAATTGAAGAGTTGCTGAGACAGATGAGGGAGACTGAGGCTTCTATTGAGGTAAACTGCTACCAATGGAAGCTGGAGAGAGAGTTGTTTGAGAAACAGAGAGAAAGTGCAGTGTCAGACAGAAAAAATATGGAGCTCAAGATGGCAAAGCTGAAGGTGCAGAACATACTGCACTTGGCCAAGATAGGGAAGTTGACCGTGGAGAACACGAGGCTGTCAGCTGAGAATGAAAGGCAGCGAGAGGTGATGGACAAACAGAGAGAAAGCGCAGCGACCGACAAACAAACAATGGTGGACAAGATATCAAAGGTGAAGATGTCCTTGGCCAAGTTATGGAAGGTGACAGTGGAGAACAAGAAGAGACTGTTAGCTGAGAATGAAAGGGTGGGGAAGGAGAGGGTGAGAGAGAGGAATGGATGGAACCTCATAAGAAATGGTTTGGAGACAGCTTTGGCCAAAGCAGACCAGGAGAGGAATCAGACCCTAGTAGCCTGGAAGGAGGACAGGGGGAGATGGGCCAAGGCCAAGGCTGGCCTACGAAGCCTCTTGGATCAACGGGGGGAAAGATGGATGAAGGAGAAGGAGGAGATTAAGAGGAGGAGCACGCAGGCAGCAGAGGAGTGGATAATTGAGCTGAGAGAGAAGGAGAGAGCGATAGAGGCTCTGGAAAGAGAAAAGATGAGGATTCTGTGCCTGAATGGACAAGAGAAGAAGGGATGGGAGATGGAAAAGAGAGAGATGGAGAAGGAGAACTGGAAGATTACAGAGGAGCGGGAGAGAAAGAGTAGTGAAATTGAGAAAATGCAAAGGGACAAAGAGAGATGGGCAATAGAGAAGAGGGATGTGGTGGAGAGGATGAAGGAGGCGTACATAAAGCTGTACCAGATGCAGACTGTCCTGAGGTTCAGAGAGCAAGAGCAGGCACAGGTACAGTACTCCATTTAACCAGTCACAGTTCAGGGAGGTCATAAGTCACCTCCTAATGGTTATACTATCAGATTCAACAGATTAAGTTGACTGCATGCTAGAGAAGGAGTAATAATAATATTTCAGATCACTGACCAACATGTATGGACTTTCTCTTTCAGATGGAAACTAAACGCGCCCAGAGAGTCAGGGCAAAGCAGGAGAAAAAGGAGAGGAAAGAAAGAGACTTGTTGGAGAAGAACAAAGTAAAAGAACTGCTCAGAGCTAGAAAAGCAGAGAGTAAGGAAGAAGTGAGGAAGAATAAGGAGAGGGTGAAAGCCCACCTGGACGAGGTGGCAAGGAACTATAACGAAAAGAAACAGAGGGAGAAAGAAAGAGAAAAGCTGTTGAAAAAGGCATATGGCAAAGAAAATCACATGGTGTACATCCCAGACCTCATACTGAAGAAGATGTAAGAACACAACGCATATGGAAGAGTAAATATTATCAGCTAGCATTGGTCAAAAGTTCATTTCTATCTTCTTTCATTTAGTGGAATACTTCATCAATAAAATAATATGAGCATTTATTTGTCAGCATTCATTCCCATATGGAAGAAAGAACACACAAAATATGAGAAAAGTATAAGATGTGGATTAAAGGTTGATGTGGTTACTGGATAATGCAATGTGAAGGGCTAGATTCTATCAAATCGGAGGTGGAACTGCGTTAGAGATGGCAAGTCCACAAGCAGCTCCTTGCATTAGCTTATCGCGTACACTGCCATTGGATGCAACGAGAGAGAGAGAGAGGCATCAACAGAATACCCTTAGGTGCATGAATGCCTAGTGTGTTTATGTATACGTGTGTGTCAGAGGAGGCTGGTGGGAGGAGGTATAGGAGGACAGGCTCATTGTAATGGCTGGAATGGAATAAATGGAAGCGTTTCCATATGTTTGATGTGTTTGATACCGTTCCATTTATTCCATTCCAGCCATTCCAATATGCCCATCCTCCTATAGCTCCTCCTACCAGCCTCCTCTGGTGTGTGTGTGTATGTGTCAGTGGTACACGCCTCCGATGAGCAACACTGCTCTTACCCCCTCATCCCCCATCAGTGGCTTTCTCCTGCCCCCTCTCCTCCATCCGCCTCTGCCCACCTCTCCTGCTCCAACTCCTCCATCCCTCTCTGGCACACTCTCCTGCCCCCTCTCCTCCATCCCTCTCTGGCCCACTCTCCTGGCCCCTCTCCTCCATCCCTCTCTGGCCACCTCTCCTGCTCCCACTCCTCCATCCCTCTCCTCCATTCCTCTCTGGCCTATTCTCCTGCCCCCTCTCCTCCATCCCTCTCTGGCCCACTCTCCTGCCCCCTCTCATCTATCCCTCTCTGGACACCTCTCTGGCCACCTCTCCTGCACCCACTCCTCCATCCCTCTCCTCCATCCCTCTCTGGCCTATTCTCCTGCCCCCTCTCCTCCATCCCTCTCTGGCCCACTCTCCTGCCCCCTCTCATCCATCCCTCTCTGGACACCTCTCTGGCCACCTCTCCTGGTCCCACTCCTCCATCAATTATTACACTGAGTCTGGCCTTGACCTGGGCCTCCCGGTACCTCTCTGTCATCTCACCAGTTTGTAGTGGCAAATACAAAAAGTTATTGATGCCACTTACTAGTGACCTGGGGATAATTCCATTGCACACAATCCAATAAAAGAGAGAAATCCAATAATTTGAGTCCATTTATTTTCGTTATTTTCTTAAATCATTGTCACTAACAGAAAGAGTACGATATGAAACGGTTGAAAATTGTCTGTGCTCTCAGGCACACTAGTTCCCACCCACACAATTTTAATGTATTTTTTATTTTACCCTTATTTTACCAGGTAAGTTGACTGAGAACACATTCTAATTTACAGCAACGACTTGGGGAATAGTTACAGGGGAGAGGAGGCGGGATGAATGAGCCAATTGGAAGCAGGGGATGTGGTCCTCTGTAGCTCAGCTGGTAGAGCACGGCGCTTGTAACGCCAAGGTAGTGGGTTCGATCCCCGGGACCACCCATACACAAAAAAATGTATGCACGCATGACTGTAAGTCGCTTTGGATAAAAGCGTCTGCTAAATGGCATATTATTATTATTAATATTAATTAGGTGTCCATGATTGTATGAGGGTCCAGATTGGGAATTTAGCCAGGACACCGGGGTTAACGCCCCTACTCTTACAATAAGTGCCATGGGATCTTTAGTGACCACAGAGAGTCAGGACACCCATTTAACATCCCATCCGAAAGACGCCACCCTACACAGGGCAATGTCCCCAATCACTGCCCTGGGGCATTGCGATATTTTATTTTAGACCAGAGGAAAAAATGCCGGCACTTGCAGTCTAGGTAGGGCTTCATGTGCGAGATCTCTAATAGCGTCATTCTAGTGGAATCCAGAAAGAACAAAACCCTGTCCTCAAACATTTACATTTTATGTATTTAGTCTTCATAATCATCGTCCTTCATCAATTGTGTCTTTTTATTTTTATTTTTGCAAATTTAAAAGACCTAGCTAGCTAAAAGACAAAGTCAACCGGTTCCTTTAAAAATTGCAGCTAATTTTCTCATTCACCTGGCAGCCTTTTATATATTCAATGGGGGGGAAATGTAAATCAGCGGGGCAGTCAGGTGCTAAACAGGTAAATATAGGGATTAAATCAATAGAACACAAACATGATGAATAGCTCCTACAACCCCCTATTCTCTATATAATGCACTGGTCAAAAGTAGTTCAATGTGAATAGGGTGCCACGTGCTCCGTCATCTCGCTGAGTCTGGCCTTGGACTCCCGGTACCTCTGTCATCTTACCTGTTTGAAGAAGCCATTCGTAGTAATTACCGTCTGACCATTTTCAACAGTGCAGCTTTGCTAAGGACTGATCTGAAGTCATGGTCCATATGGAAGTAGATTCTCCCAGGGCTTGCCAGGAATTGTGGCCAGGTATTTCCTCACTCCTCGGCACATTGCACCGATTAAAGAAGAAAGTTGTCCACTGAAAATGTATCTTCTAAAACTCGCTTTACGCCACAAGCTTGAGTGATGGGGTTCACTTCCAAAAAGGCATTTCCTATATAGCCATACTATAATTTAAAGGCAGACATCAGCGGGCAAACAATTATTTAAGATGAATTCAAATTGAAGGATGATTTAAGCGACGAGGGATAGAAGTTGGAAAACCTCATGATGTCATCACGTCAGACATCACTCTTAAACTTGCTGGAACTGTAATTGAGACTGAGAGTTGAGGTTCAGTTTTATAACTTGTATATAGATAGATGGAAAACATTATTAACCCCCAAGGACAAATTGATTTAATTTGTTCGAGGGCCAATGTGGGGGTCACAGGTCAGGATCAGACCACCTCCCCTAAAGCATGACACGGGAAAGGTCAGGGGGGCAGATTCCCAGCCAGTAAAACACCCTGAGTGGAAATGTGTGTGTATGTGTCCTCATCTCCTCTACCACTCAGCGGGTTAATGTCTATCCATCCTCCCGCTGGCTGCAGCAACAGGAAGTGAGGTCATGCAGACAGTGTTTTATCAGGCCTTCAGGGAGCCAGTAAATCAGTTCTGTCTGTGTGTGTGCGTGTGTGTGTGCGTGCGTGCATATGTACATGTGCAATCAGGGTATACGGTGCATGACTCCAAAGGGTAAATCACGCTCTATGTGTGTACTCTCTGTATGAGAGTGTGGGCCTCTCTTAGCAGCAGAGATCTGTCAGTTATGCGGGAGTATGTGGGAGTCCTCTACTGTTCTACAGTGAATTATCTTGGCACCTCAGCAAACTCATCATCGTCTCCCAAAGTACCAGCAGCTTCCCCTTCTCTTTCCTCTCTGTTTGTCTTTCCCTCCGTTGTCTTCTCTCTTCTTTCATTAAGAGCTAAATAAACCAGTGAAGAAGCCTAGCACCACTAGGACTGTGTTCCAGAGCTAGGCATGTCCAGTTGCTCTCTATCCCTCAGTGTTCTGTTGACACATCCTATCATTACTCACTGCTAGTTGTTCAGCAGGATCCATTCTGAGTTTTCAGTCTATGTATAGTCTTCCAGAGGCTAAACATGAACAAATCTGATGTTTTCCACTTAAAGGAAAATATAAAAGCATACTTGGAGGCTGCTCGGAGGCTTTCTTCCCCACCCCAAGGCCGGTATAGCTCTACCAGGGTTGCCAGATTCTATTGCCACTTTCTAGCACAATCAGAACCAAAATCCTGCCCAATCCACTAAAAAGTAGCCACATTTTAACAGATTTCTCTGTGAGCTGGGTGGGCGGGATTTGTATGTTTCTTGCATCGCATTTCCTTTAGGTGTGAAACTACCCAATCTGGCAACACTGAGCTCTACCTCCAGGACCACCAGTGGTAATGAGGGGATAGTAGAGAGGGGCCAGGGGAGGAAGCAGAGGGGGTTGTGGTTGTAGTTACTGGTGCTTCTTCATTTTAACAGAGGTGTGGTCTCCTTGATGGCTTTCTCACACTCCTCTCTCTGGACTGTTAAGCACTTTAGGCCCTGATCTCTCCCCCTACCTTCCTTTTCACTCCTCCTCTCAGACCAACAGCCCTCTTCCTCTGTGTTAGTCTTCAGCTGTGACAGACGCACAGAAGGGTGTCTCCCCTCCTCTAAAAGCTCAGACACACCGGTTGGATTGTCAAACGTTTGCCTGCCGACAGTTTTTTATTTATTTTTATTTCACCTTTATTTAGTACTTAGCACCTCTGAACAGTGTCGGCAGTCAATCTCTTATGTGTTCATTTACATTTACATTTTAGTCATTTAGCAGACGCTCTTATCCAGAGCGACTTACAGTTAGTGAATACATATTTTATGTATTCACTAATGTATTCACACTGTATTTGTTCACACAGCAAAGACCTTGGAAGTCGTCAGCCACTCAGCCTTGTTAAAATACTCCAAACCAGAAGGTGGTAGTAGCGTTGTTTGGCAAGCATATATGTGCGTATTGCTTATGGTCTAGATTCCAAGTTATCTGCGCTAATGTCGTTATTTTGTACAAAGCCCTTGTTGATACTAGCCAGATGGCCACTACTAGATAACTACCTAGCAAGATGACGAAGAAACAATTTAAGGCACTCTCCATAATCCCATATTGCCAGTGCCAGCCCATAGCCAAATGTTTAGCTAACTAGTTAATGTTAGCATATTCGCTAGCTAGCACAACATAGCTAGCTAGCTAAGGACATTGCACTAACTAGGCAGCTAACACAGGCAGCTGTTTAATGGAAACTATCTAATCCATTGTGATTTAATTATAATGGCAATACTAACTACAGTGGTTAGCTGTCTTGGAGGAAGTATTTAGTGTTGTGTGCATTGCGTCTGTGCACTTATCTAGCTACCATCCCATAGCCTACATTGCATATGAAGTGTGACTGGCTCATCTGTGGATGTACGCAGAAAATGCCCTCTTTAAAAATAAATAATTGCTGGCTCCCCCACATGGTGTTTCGTGCTCTCTGACTGGCTCAAAGTCAAGTTATTGGCCACTGACAAGCATTGCTATTCTACAAGTAGAATCGGTAGGTTCGTTGCTACTGGGTCGGCACGCAGCAGGTACCATTTTTGTTCTAGCAAGAGAAGGAACGGCCTCCCTCTGTCATGGCCCAGTACTAAATGACTTTGTAGGATGGTGTGATGAATCACACTTGGTCCTCAATACCAACAAGATCAAAGAGATGTGCATAGATAGACTTCAGGAAGCGAACAACACCCACCTCTGCAACATCTATCAGAGGTCAGAACATAGAGATTGTAGAGGAATACAAATATCTGACTGTCCACTTAGACAATAAGCTTCAGTAGAGTAAATCTACAGACCTGATTTACAAAAAGAGTCAACAGAGACTGTACTTTCTCAAAAAGCTGGGATCTTTTAATATTAACTGTACTATACTGACTGTGTTTTACAAATCTTAGTATTTAAACTTTTTGCATTGTTTGTTGGTTTGGCAATGCCACTGTCAGACAGAAAAATATGCTGAGAAGGATTATCACCACAGCAAGCAAGGTGATGAGATCTTTAAGTTCAGAGCCCTCAGCAAGGCTCACAAAAACATTTTAGACCCAAGCCACCCCCGTACCTGAACTTTGAACTACTCCCCTCTGGGTGCAGGTATAGGGCACCCCCCGGCAGGAAAAACAGAACTAGACAAACATTTTTGCCAGGTGTGATATCCCTCCTAAACAGCTTGGGCTAATGTTCCTATCCACCAGTAAGGCCAGCAGGCTAGTCTCTTTCATTGATATATACTGTATGTAACTGTTATGAATTTTGTATTGTCAATTTGTTGTCTACTGTATAAACGCCACTTTAAAAATGTGCATGATAGTGCAACAAAATGTCCCCATGGGGACAATAAAGTCAGTAATGTAAAGTAAGTACTCATCGGCAGTATATCGGCAGTGAGATTCTCAGTGTGTTTCATGCTTAACAGCCCCACCATAGTCACAGTGTCAACACTGCTGTTTGACCACTGTGCTTCATCTCTGTAGAAAACTCATTCAGATGTAGAAAGCTCAGTGATGTGGCAGTAACCGGTAAAGACACATTCCTGTATTTCATTACAAACTGTAGTTTATTGTCCAGCTCTCACCTGTGTCACAGACAGATGTCATGTGTTCATCATACCCCCCTCCCATCCCTCCTCCACACCAAACCCCCCCCCCACCCCCCCCCCCCACACACACACACACACACACACACACACACACACACACACACACACACACACACACACACACACACATACAAACACACAGGTGAGCTGAGGCACATCTGTCTTAGAGTTATCACTCTCCTCCTCAGCAACACTTTCATTAGGAGTTGGCAGAGGCAGCCTGCCTCGTGCGCGCACACACACACACACACACACACACACACACTTGGACAAATGTATATACTTACTGTTTGTGTGTGTGTGTGTGTGTGAGTGTGTGTGTGTGTGTGTGTGTGTGTGTGTGTGTGTGTCCAGTGTGTGTGTGTTTGTGTGTGTGTCCAGTGTGTTTTTGTGTTGGTGTGTCCAGTGTGTGTGTGTGTGTCCAGTGTGTGTGTGTGTGTGTCCAGTGTGTGTGTGTGTGTCCAGTGTGTGTGTGTGTGTGTCCAGTGTGTGTGTGTGTGTGTCCAGTGTGTGTGTGTGTGTCCAGTGTGTGTGTGTGTGTGTCCAGTGTGTGTGTGTGCGTGTGTGTCCAGTGTGTGTGTGTGTGTGTGTGTGTGTGTGTGTGTGTGTGTGTGTGTGTGTGTGTGTGTGTGTGTGTGTGTGTGTGTGTGTGTGTGTGTGTGTGTGTGTGTGTGTGTGTGTGTGTGTGTGTGTGTGTGTGTGTGTGTGTGTGTGTGTGTGTGTGTGTGTGTGTGTGTGTGTGTGTGTGTGTGTGTGAGTTCAGGTGTATCCCTCAATGACTGTCTGTTCTTCTGCTTACCGCTACAGTGTGGAACATGGTGGAGAGAACACAATGAAAGCTGGACTTAGAAAATGTGAGTGTTGACTGCTGTGAATAATATGACTAAGAATAAGTCTTAATTCTAGTGAAGTCAAAGTCAAAGACCACCATCATTACGTACTTGGTCATATTAAATATCAGCTGTAGTTCTACAGAAGCACAAATCAGGGACACCAAAGTTTACAAAGAGTTGCTTTGACAATGTGTGTGTCTGTGTGTGTGTGTGTGGCGCGTTCATGTTACTTTAAAAATGTGTGTTTGTGTTCATTCATGCATAAAGGAGTGTGTGTGTCTGTGTGTGTGTGTGGCGTTACATTAGAAATGTTTGTGTGTGTTCATGCATGAAGATGTCTGTGTGTCCAGTGTGTGTTCAGGATGTGTTTCCAGTGTGTGTGTGTTCAGGATGTGTGTGTGTGTGTAATTAATGTGAATAAGTGTGTTTTATATTACCATACAGTATAACATATGATCATTCAACAAGTCTCAAGTTACCTTAACTTCTCCTTTTGATACCTAGAAACATCTACATTAAATGAATTAGTGAAAAGTGAGTTAACATTCTAATGTGAATGATGATGATTTCTAATATTATGTCTGGTTTCATCCATCAGATGTCTGTGATCTCACACTGGACCTAAACACAGTAAACAGATTCCTCTCTCTGTCTGAGGAGAACAGAAAGGTGACATGTAGGACAGAGGAGCAGCCGTATCCTGATCACCCAGAGAGATTTGAGGTCTGTAGACAGGTGCTGTGTAGAGAGGGTCTGACTGGGCGCTGTTACTGGGAGGTAGAGTGGAGTGGGGAAGGGGCTGTTATAGGAGTGGCATATAAAGGAATCAGCAGGAGAGGATGGGGAAATGACTGTTGGCTTGGAGCCAATGACAAGTCCTGGAGTCTGATCTGCTCTGACAACAGTTACTCTGTCAGGCACAATAATAAGTCCACTACCATAGACGTCCCCTCCTCCAGCTCCCACAGAGTAGGAGTGTATCTTGACTGGCCAGCCTGCACTCTGTCCTTCTACAGAGTCTCCTCTGACACACTGACCCACCTGAACACATTCCACTCCACATTCACTGAGCCCCTCTATCCAGGGTTTGGGGTTTATGTTGACTCCTCAGTGTCCCTGTAAATAATAACCATGGTAACACTGACACACACACACACACTGGACACACAAACACACTGGACACACACACACACACACACTGGACACACACACACACTGGACAAACACACACACTGGACAAACACACACTGGACACACTGGACACACACACACACTGGACACACACACACACTGGACAAACACACACTGGACAAACACACACTGGACACACTCACACTGGACACACACACACACACTCGAAAAACACACACACACACTGTACACACACACACACTGAACACACACACACTGGACACGCACACTGGACACACACAAACACACATACACACACACACACTGGACACACACACACACACACACACACTGGACACACACACACACATACACACACACACAGGACACACAAACGCAGGACAAACACACACACACACCGGACACACACACACACACATACACTGGACACACACACACACACACAAACACACTGGGGACACACACACACACACACTAGACACACACACACTGAACTTACACACACACACACACTAGACACACACACTGCACACACACACACATGGAACACACACACGCTGAACACACACACACACACACAGTGGACACACACAAAGACACACACAACCAAACATATTGGACACACACAAACACACACACACACACTTGACAAACACACACACTGGACACACACACACACACACACTGGACACACAAACACACACTAGACACACACACACACACTGGACACACACACACACACCGGACAAACACACACTGCACACACTCACACTGGACACACACACACACACACACTGGACACACACACACTGAACACACACACGCTGAACACACACACACACACACATTGGACACACACAAACACACACACACTGGACAAACACACACACTGGACACACACACACACACTCACTCACACACACACTAGACACACACACACACACACACTGCACACACACACACTGGACACACACACACTGGACACACACACACACACACTGGACAAACACACACTGGTCTCACTCACACTGGACACACACACACACACACTGGACACACACACACACACACACACACATACGTGTTTATAGACAATATCAGGACTTATGACAAAAATGTGACATATTGGGACATGCCTTTCCCAAGGTCCAAGAGACCTGGGAATCAGAATAGTTTGGTCCCATGATTCTAGGAATACATCCATCTGTTGAGATTTTGTCTAGGGCTATATTTTGTTCAGACCTGATTTTAATAGTATATATGAGGACTTTTTCGGGTTCATGTGACATATAAGGCCCATAGCAACAGCAGCCCATAGATACACACTGATTTTCAGGTTTATGTGACTTATGAAGAACCTGTAAATAGGGTCTGTATTTGAACGTGGTTCCGGTTACATGTTGAAATGTCTGCATAAGAATCATAGGTGTACAATACTTAACTAAAGCTTTAAAAAATATATTATAATAATCATGCTCACCAGATAGGTAACCTTCAACAGAAATGCCTATCCATGTTCACATAGCTCATAAATATAATATATTCTCAGTCTACTGTTTAAGTCGTATTATTGTTATTTATAACAATACATTTGCAGTCAATATTCATGTAAAAAAAGAGGGTACACTTTATGCCTTACTTTTATTGAGTGCCAGTGAAAATATGCAAATTAACAAATCAATTGAACACCCAGAATAGACCACCTACACTTTGCCTCCTTCCCTGCTATGCACAAGGCAGTAGAAATGGCATGTTTGAAATGAATGAGAAACTCTCTATTAAAGCATCCAGCTTCTATGAAACATGACAGTGTACATTCAGCTAACCTGTCTAAATAACATAGGGATTTACATCATAGTTACATAGTGCAAGTTACCATACACAAGGCCTGTTACAAGCACCCATTGAAATGGTAATAGTTTAACAGTAATTTAAACACCTTGCCACATTCAACAACTTGTGGTTAAGAACAAAGTGCTTCTGAAAACTTAGGAACAATAACAATCCCTTTAAGTACTGTTTATCTCTTTTCCCTGTCAATGAGAGCAAGTATTAACACATATCATCAACTGTTATCCCAAAAAAATGTGACCATAAGTAGCAAACATATGCTCATTAATAGCCCTCAATTATACATAAACATACAAACATGTGGGATCTACAGTCGAGCCTATGTGGCATGTTTGTACAAGAACCAACAATATAAATCATTTAAGGAAAATAAAATAATATGAACATGAAACCCACAGATATGAACACTATCTGAGGAGAAGCTGATTGAAATTGGAATTGAATGGTACCTGAGCTACAGTTGGCATGCTCTAGTTCTATCTATTCATCTTCCTTTTTAATGCTACATTTCTGTTGTGGATGTAGTATTTGATAGCAACCCAGTCTCTGTCTTTCAGAGCTACTGGCTCTGCTTGGAGGCAGGAGTCACAGTCCTTTTTACCTGGTATTCTGCAGCTTGTTATGAAATTAAGCAAATGCCGCTCAACAGCTTTCACTTCATCACCTGTCCACTTGCTTCTCACCTTCACAGCTTTCATAAATGGAAACAAAATACAACTGATTAACAATGAGCTCTGCTAAAGTGACAAATGGAGGATATGATACAAAGGATTCTAGTTAGTAGTTATATGATGTTATCAATACATGTGAATACAAAATGCTTACTAACCTTGCTTTCCTTTGGAGCACTTTGAGGATGCTTGGGATGTGACTATTTTACCATGTCTTGGTTGTGTGTTGCTCATGTGTACGTTATCCAAGGTGGTTGACTCAGGAGTGCCCTTCATGTTGTCCAGGGTGGTTGACTCAGAAGTGCCCTCCATGTTGTCCAGGGTGGTTGACTCAGAAGTGCCCTCCATGTTGTCCAGGGTGGTTGACTCAGAAGTGCCCTCCATGTTGTCCAGGGTGGTTGACTCTGGTGTTTGCCTCAGAAGTGTCTGGTCCCTAGAAGTCTCTGTTGTTGAGCCTTTGCAAAGTAATAATGAATGTGATTATGTTCTATGAGCTTCATGACAATACGTTTGCTTGCTTGTATTATTCACTGTAAACAACCTCAATGTCAGGCAATATGCAATTCTACATTAGATATTAACTGATATTTGAGATATAAACATAAACTGATTGCAAATCCATAAATGTGGAATTACTTATCACCACCAATGTGATTGTTAAAAAACAGATAGAGGATCATTTCGATAATCCCCACAGAAATGTGCATTTATGTGACATAACTTAAAGATATTACCACATATATACAAGTCAGGATACCTTTGCATTGATGTAGGTCAGCAATGGTTTCTTCACTGGAATCATCATCACTCATTTCTACTTCATATGGTTGGGTAAAAAACATTTACGGCCAATTATTTAAATTAAGGACTAACAACACTTATAATAGTTATATTTGAAGTGGCTAAAAACTATATTTCAAACAAAATTTTACCTTCAGGATTGACCTCAATGTCATCCAGCCCTTTCCCCTGCAGGTAAGGCAGTCTTCCTTTTTCGATTGCTATCAACAGTTTGCTGACTTTTGCGAGCTGCAGGGTACTCTCTGGAAGCCGATAGAATTCTCTATGGACACGGATGTCATGTCCTAGAAAGGTGGCAAGTTGATCCATTTCATTTTCTTTGAGGTTTAGTAGTGTGGACAAAGTGGCGACTTGTTTCCGCAATCTTGTTGAGGTGAGTGCCTCTGGGTTCTTTGCACCACATTGTTTGAATACTTGCGAAAGCAGTCAGAGCCTCTGTAATGGGAAAGGACACCTGGCCGTGTAAACATGTACACATTTTCTTTGTGGACTTGACACTCTTTTCTGCTTATCATGAGGAGGTCCATGGCAGTGATCATGTCAGGGGTTAGAAGCACTGGAACTTTTCTTGACCTTTTACCTCGAATCTCAACTCTCTCAAAGTGCTCTGCAAGCTTCCTCTCGAAGTCAGTAAGGCCCCTCACAATGTCTGGATTCAGCTCCGTAAGATCCCTGGATGTGAAAGACTGAAGCTCCATTTTTGAAACTTCCCCTTCCCTCCTTCTGTTAAATAGTACTACCTGCATCAAAGTCACTTTAGGAAGATTTCCAAAGCTTTTGCTGTTGGGTTCTTCCTCAAGGTCCTTCATACACTTAGCACGCTCAGTAGCAAGAAACGTGTGCAGCACCGACACATCCTCTGTAAAGGGTCAAACCTGTGGTTTATTCCATTTGGCTTGTTGAAGCGTACCCAATGCGGCAGCTGAAATGGACTCTGTCCACTTTTTCTGATGTAAAGTGGCAAATTGCTTTGCAGACTCTGCAACAGCAGGGCGATGTGCAGTGATGGCATTGCATTGAATAATGCCTGCAACTTTGGCTAAACTGTGTCCCAATTTCAAAGCCAATGATGGGATTTTATACGAGTTGCTTTCAACATCATAACCAGCAACATATCTTACTGCCTGTATCACATGGGGAAAGTTACAGGGCATAACAAGGACTTCGGTGCTCTTCAAAGGTGTTATAGCCCTTGCCGTTATCAATAGTCTTGCCATCGCTCTATTTTTTTGGCGTATGTAGTCATTCCTTCTCTCATATGGTTTCCTGGAATTCAACAGTGACTCGCCGATACAAAGGAATTCAGTTTCACTCCTTACAACCGAGGAAACGTCATCCTGGTTCATTTCACAAGCAATCTTCCAAACAGTTTCCTTAACTGAGTCAGGTCTTGGTAAGTGCAGTTGAATCCGTTTTCGCCCAACTTGAGGCTCTCCCTCAACAGACTTCTTCGGGCAGTTTCTCACATGTCTCCATAGGGAATTTCTTGCATACAGTCCTTCGCAAAATTTGCAGTCACGGTAGTCATCAGATGGTTTTGCATTACTAGGTCTTTTACAGGCAACCATCTCTCCAGTGCCACAGCTTGCCACTTCAGTATTATGGTCAAAGTTTCATCTCTTCTTAAGAGAGCGTAACAACTCTCTTCTTTTGCGGGATCCTTTATTAAAACTGAAAGCCATTGCAACATCAGGCTTTTCACTGTGGATGGATTTGAGGTGTCTTGCCAATTTATAAATGGCCTTTTTACAATAAAGACAAAATTGCTTCTTGTTGTACTTGCTTCCTTTTGCTGTTATTGACAAAGGTGTGACATTTATGGAGCTTTTCTGGTGTGATGTGTTCTCTGATGAATTGGCACTGCAGCTTATTACTGAAGTACAAGGATTGCTGCGCATCTTTGAATAACTTAATGTTCTTGGCTTCTCTGAACTGGTGGTACTATCCCCACTGTGTGCTGTAACATTCCCTAATGGTTTGTTCTCTGACAATTTGTGGTGGAGATTCTTTTCTGTGGTTTTATATTCCTTACTACAAGAACTTGTAGTACTTATAATAGAAGCATCCGAGGAATTGCCACATGAGTCTGGAAGATAGTCTGCAGCATCCGAAGATTCATCAAGGTCTGAAAAAAAAGAAAAAAAAGCATCTAATTCTGTCAATAACTTTATACATGTATTAATACCTAGGGTATCATACTCCCTACAGTACCATCACATTGTGCATAACACCTACATACTCACAGAAAAATGTATTCTAGTAAACTGATTTAAAGACCTCTGTCTCTCAGCTATCTCTTCTCATAACGATCCTCATAACGATCATGACGGCGCCTCAGATTTTGCAGATGGCGGCTTTTTCTAAGCTGTACAAATTTCTACAATGTTTCCTCACATCAAAAATACCACAATGTGTTAACAAAGAACATTAACTATTTTATCTAATGACAAGAATGCAGCTTTCTTACCTGCTTTGCAGTAGGACACTGGAAGGGTACAATTCCACTGGACTTGCTTTCCTTGAATGAAATTATGAAGAATAAATATTTGTTTTTAATAACACAGTACCGTAACAGTAAATTAGGATATTATACATTATACTGTATGTGAAAATAATTTGGGTTAAGAAATTGACAATACTGTTTTATAGATGACCTATAAATGAAAAAATGAATATGTGGATCTGGGGTTTTCAAGCAAGACTCTATAGAAATGGTTAAAACTGTACAATATCTGCTAACCAACAATATGAGGACTGTGTAACACACACACTCTACTCTGGTTGGGTCATACCATATCGGGACGTCATCTGAAACACATTTACGCCTTGAACAGACTAAGTACAAAATGAGGAGATGACGACTGAACACATCTAGAGTCAAGGTTCCTGACTTTGAGTTATCCTTTTGATGTCAAAGAAAGCTCACAACCTTAAAAGTAATGTAAATGGGTCAACTGCAATATAAATTAAATCACGCAAATTGATAAGAAATATGTTAAATGGGCAAAAACATTGCCCCAAAAATACAAAAACATAGGCATTAGAGAGAATAAAGATTAATTTTATGTTTTGAGGGGTGGTTAGTTCTGACAAATGGTCGGGCTAATTTTGTTTATGCTATGATATCGAAACAAGTGATGGGAATTTTGATATTGTGAACATTTTACACAAAAGGTTGGTTGTAATACAGTAAAAAGCCATGTAATTTATATATTGGAATGAACTGAAACAACAATTTAATTTAAATAGAAAAGATCTACAGTAAATGTGTAATAACCTGTTGGAAGGATGAAGTGGATCTCTGTCTCACTTCTGGGTCTGCTGAAGGTTGAGCTGGGATCTTGTCAGTTGGTGTCTGCAACGAAATACAACAATAACATGTCAGAAATATAGTGTTTTATAATATAGATCATATCTATTTAGTAAACTAATGATCATACTCAGTTCAGTCACAATATATTCCTACCACCTGTCTATCATAATCCCCTTTGGGGTGAGACTCATTGCTGAGGTCAAGGGCTGCATTGACCACAGATGTTAGGAAAGATAATTCATATATGGATCTGGGCTTTTTATGCAAGACTCTATAAAAATGGTTAAAACTGTACAATATCTGCTAACCAACAATATGAGGACCGTGTAACACACACACACTCTACTCTGGTTGGGTCATACCATATCGGGACGTAATCTGAAACACATTTACGTCTTGAACATCCTAATTACCAAATGAGGACTTGACGACTGAACACATCTGGAGTCAAGGTTCCTGACTTTGAGTTATCCTTTTGTTGTCAAAGAAAGCTCACAACCTTAAAAGTAATGTAAATGGATCAACTGCCATATAAATTAAATCACGCAAATTGACAAGAAATATGTTAAATGGGCAAAAACATTGCCCAAAAAATACAAAAAACATAGGCATTAGAGAGAATAAAGATTAATTTAATGTTTTGAGGGGCGGTTAGTTCTGTCAAATGGTTGGGCTAATTTTGTTTATGCTATGATATCGAAACAAGTTATGGGAATGTTGATATTGTGAACATTTTACACAAAAGGTTGGTTGTAATATAGTAAAAAGCCATGTAATTTATATATTGGAATGAACTGAGACAACAATTTAATTTAAATAGAAAAGATCTACAGTAAATGTGTAATAACCTGTTGGAAGGATGAAGTGGATCTCTGTCTCACTTCTGGGTCTGCTGAAGGTTGAGCTGGGATCTTGTCAGTTGGTGTCTGCAACGAAATACAACAATAACATGTCAGAAATATTGTGTTTTATAATATAGATCATATCTATTTAGTAAACTAATGATCATACTCAGTTCAGTCACAATATATTCCTACCACCTGTCAATCATAATCGCCTTTGGGGTGAAACTCATTGCTGAGGTCAAGGGCTGCATTGACCACAAATGTTAGGAAAGATAATTCATATGTGGATCTGGGCTTTTTATGCAAGACACTATAGAAATGGTTAAAACTGTACAATATCTGCTAACCAACAATATGAGGACCGTGTAACACACACACTCTACTCTGGTTGGGTCATACCATATCGGGACGTCATCTGAATTACATTTACGTCTAGAACAGCCTTAGTACCAAATGAGGACTTGACGACTGAACACATCTATAGTCAAGGTTCCTGACTTTGAGTTATCCTTTTGTTGTCAAAGAAAGCTCACAACCTTAAAAGTAATGTAAATGGATCAACTGCCATATAAATTAAATCACGCAAATTGATAAGAAATATGTTAAATGGGCAAAAACATTGCCCCAAAAATATAAAAACATAGGCATTAGAGAGAATAAAGATTAATTTTATGTTTTGAGGGGCGGTTAGTTCTGTCAAATGGTTTGGCTGATTTTGTTTACGCTATGATATCGTAACAAGTTATGGGAATGTTGATTTTGTGAACATTTTACACAAAAGGTTGGTTGTAATAGAGTAAAAAGCCATTTAATTCATATTTTGGAATGAACTGAGACAACAATTTAATTTAAATAGAAAAGATCTACAATAAATGTGTAATAACCTGTTGGAAGGATGAAGTGGATCTCTGTCTCACTTCTGGGTCTGCTGAAGGTTGAGCTGGGATCTTGTCACTTGGTGTCTGCAACGAAATACAACAATAACATGTCAGAAATATAGTGTTTTACAATATAGATCATATTTATTTCGTAAACTAATGATCATACTCAGTTCAGTCACAATATTTTCCTACCACCTGTCTATCATAATCCCCTTTGGGGTGAGACTCATTGCTGAGGTCAAGGGCTGCATTGACCACAAATGTTAGGAAAGATAATTCATATGTGGATCTGGGCTTTTTATGCAAGACTCTATAGAAATGGTTAAAACTGTACAATATCTGCTAACCAACAATATGAGGACCGTGTAACACACACACTCTACTCTGGTTGGGTCATACCATATCAGGACGTCATCTGAAACACATTTACGTCTTGAACAGCCTTAGTACCAAATGAGGACTTGACGACTGAACACATCTATAGTCAAGGTTCCTGACTTTGAGTTATCCTTTTGTTGTCAAAGAAAGCTCACAACCTTAAAAGTAATGTAAATGGATCAACTGCCATATAAATTAAATCACGCAAATTGATAAGAAATATGTTAAATGGGCAAAAACATTGCCCCAAAAATACAAAAACATAGGCATTAGAGAGAATAAAGATTAATTTTATGTTTTGAGGGGCGGTTAGTTCTGTCAAATGGTTGGGCTAATTTTGTTTACGCTATGATATCGAAACAAGTTATGGGAATGTTGATTTTGTGAACATTTTACACAAAAGGTTGGTTGTAATACAGTAAAAAGCCATTTAATTCATATTTTGGAATGAACTGAGACAACAATTTAATTTAAATAGAAAAGATCTACAGTAAATGTGTAATAACCTGTTGGAAGGATGAAGTGGATCTCTGTCTCACTTCTGGGTCTGCTGAAGGTTGAGCTGGGATCTTGTCAGTTGGTGTCTGCAACGAAATACAACAATAACATGTCAGAAATATTGTGTTTTATAATATAGATCATATCTATTTAGTAAACTAATGATCATACTCAGTTCAGTCACAATATATTCCTACCACCTGTCAATCATAATCGCCTTTGGGGTGAAACTCATTGCTGAGGTCAAGGGCTGCATTGACCACAAATGTTAGGAAAGATAATTCATATGTGGATCTGGGCTTTTTATGCAAGACACTATAGAAATGGTTAAAACTGTACAATATCTGCTAACCAACAATATGAGGACCGTGTAACACACACACTCTACTCTGGTTGGGTCATACCATATCGGGACGTCATCTGAATTACATTTACGTCTAGAACAGCCTTAGTACCAAATGAGGACTTGACGACTGAACACATCTATAGTCAAGGTTCCTGACTTTGAGTTATCCTTTTGTTGTCAAAGAAAGCTCACAACCTTAAAAGTAATGTAAATGGATCAACTGCCATATAAATTAAATCACGCAAATTGATAAGAAATATGTTAAATGGGCAAAAACATTGCCCCAAAAATATAAAAACATAGGCATTAGAGAGAATAAAGATTAATTTTATGTTTTGAGGGGCGGTTAGTTCTGTCAAATGGTTTGGCTGATTTTGTTTACGCTATGATATCGTAACAAGTTATGGGAATGTTGATTTTGTGAACATTTTACACAAAAGGTTGGTTGTAATAGAGTAAAAAGCCATTTAATTCATATTTTGGAATGAACTGAGACAACAATTTAATTTAAATAGAAAAGATCTACAATAAATGTGTAATAACCTGTTGGAAGGATGAAGTGGATCTCTGTCTCACTTCTGGGTCTGCTGAAGGTTGAGCTGGGATCTTGTCACTTGGTGTCTGCAACGAAATACAACAATAACATGTCAGAAATATAGTGTTTTACAATATAGATCATATTTATTTCGTAAACTAATGATCATACTCAGTTCAGTCACAATATTTTCCTACCACCTGTCTATCATAATCCCCTTTGGGGTGAGACTCATTGCTGAGGTCAAGGGCTGCATTGACCACAAATGTTAGGAAAGATAATTCATATGTGGATCTGGGCTTTTTATGCAAGACTCTATAGAAATGGTTAAAACTGTACAATATCTGCTAACCAACAATATGAGGACCGTGTAACACACACACTCTACTCTGGTTGGGTCATACCATATCAGGACGTCATCTGAAACACATTTACGTCTTGAACAGCCTTAGTACCAAATGAGGACTTGACGACTGAACACATCTATAGTCAAGGTTCCTGACTTTGAGTTATCCTTTTGTTGTCAAAGAAAGCTCACAACCTTAAAAGTAATGTAAATGGATCAACTGCCATATAAATTAAATCACGCAAATTGATAAGAAATATGTTAAATGGGCAAAAACATTGCCCCAAAAATACAAAAACATAGGCATTAGAGAGAATAAAGATTAATTTTATGTTTTGAGGGGCGGTTAGTTCTGTCAAATGGTTGGGCTAATTTTGTTTACGCTATGATATCGAAACAAGTTATGGGAATGTTGATTTTGTGAACATTTTACACAAAAGGTTGGTTGTAATACAGTAAAAAGCCATTTAATTCATATTTTGGAATGAACTGAGACAACAATTTAATTTAAATAGAAAAGATCTACAGTAAATGTGTAATAACCTGTTGGAAGGATGAAGTGGATCTCTGTCTCACTTCTGGGTCTGCTGAAGGTTGAGCTGGGATCTTGTCAGTTGGTGTCTGCAACGAAATACAACGATAACATGTCAGAAATATTGTGTTTTATAATATAGATCATATCTATTTCGTAAACTAATGATCATACTCAGTTCAGTCACAATATATTCCTACCACCTGTCAATCATAATCGCCTTTGGGGTGAGACTCATTGCTGAGGTCAAGGGCTGCATTGACCACAAATGTTAGGAAAGATAATTCATATGTGGATCTGGGCTTTTTATGCAAGACTCTATAGAAATGGTTAAAACTGTACAATATCTGCTAACCAACAATATTTGGACCGTATAACACACACACTCTACTCTGGTTGGGTCATACCATATCGGGACGTCATCTGAAACACATTTACGTCTTGAACAGCCTTAGTACCAAATGAGGACTTGACGACTGAACACATCTATAGTCAAGGTTCCTGACTTTGAGTTATCCTTTTGTTGTCAAAGAAAGCTCACAACCTTAAAAGTAATGTAAATGGATCAACTGCCATATAAATTAAATCACGCAAATTGATAAGAAATATGTTAAATGGGCAAAAACATTGCCCCAAAAATACAAAAACATAGGCATTAGAGAGAATAAAGATTAATGTTATGTTTTGAGGGGCGGTTAGTTCTGTCAAATGTTTGGGCTAATTTTGTTTACGCTATGATATCGAAACAAGTTATGGGAATGTTGATTTTGTGAACATTTTACACAAAAGGTTGGTTGTAATACAGTAAAAAGCCATTTAATTCATATTTTGGAATGAACTGAGACAACAATTTAATTTAAATAGAAAAGATCTACAATAAATATGTAATGACCTGTTGGAAGGATGAAGTGGATCTCTGTCTCACTTCTGGGTCTGCTGAAGGTTGAGCTGGGATCTTGTCACTTGGTGTCTGCAACGAAATACAACAATAACATGTCAGAAATATTGTGTTTTATAATATAGATCATATCTATTTAGTAAACTAATGATCATACTCAGTTCAGTCACAATATATTCCTACCACCTGTCAATCATAATCGCCTTTGGGGTGAGACTCATTGCTGAGGTCAAGGGCTGCATTGACCACAAATGTTAGGAAAGATAATTCATATGTGGATCTGGGCTTTTTATGCAAGACTCTATAGAAATGGTTAAAACTGTACAATATCTGCTAACCAACAATATGAGGACCGTGTAACACACACACTCTACTCTGGTTGGGTCATACCATATCGGGACGTCATCTGAAACACATTTACGTCTTGAACAGCCTAATTACCAAATGAGGACTTGACGACTGAACACATCTGGATTCAAGGTTCCTGACTTTGAGTTATCCTTTTGTTGTCAAAGAAAGCTCACCACCTTAAAAGCAATGTAAATGGATCAACTGCCATATAAATCAAATCACGCAAATTGATAAGAAATATGTTAAATGGGCAAAAACATTGCCCCAAAAATACAAAAACATAGGCATTAGAGAGAATAAACATTAATTTTATGTTTTGAGGGGCGGTTAGTTCTGTCAAATGGTTGGGCTAATTTTGTTTACGCTATGATATCGAAACAAGTTATGGGAATGTTGATTTTGTGAACATTTTACACAAAAGGTTGGTTGTAATACAGTAAAAAGCCATTTAATTCATATTTTGGAATGAACTGAGACAACAATTTAATTTAAATAGAAAAGATCTACAGTAAATGTGTAATAACCTGTTGGAAGGATGAAGTGGATCTCTGTCTCACTTCTGGGTCTGCTGAAGGTTGAGCTGGGATCTTGTCAGTTGGTGTCTGCAACGAAATACAACGATAACATGTCAGAAATATTGTGTTTTATAATATAGATCATATCTATTTCGTAAACTAATGATCATACTCAGTTCAGTCACAATATATTCCTACCACCTGTCTATCATAATCCCCTTTGGGATGAGACTCATTGCTGAGGTCAAGGGCAGCATTGACCACAAATGTTAGGAAAGATAATTCATATGTGGATCTGGGCTTTTTATGCAAGACTCTATAGAAATGGTTAAAACTGTACAATATCTGCTAACCAACAATATGATGACCGTGTAACACACACACTCTACTCTGGTTGGGTCATACCATATCGGGACGTCATCTGAAACACATTTACGTCTTGAACAGCCTTAGTACCAAATGAGGACTTGACGACTGAACACATCTAGAGTCAAGGTTCCTGACTTTGAGTTATCCTTTTGTTGTCAAAGAAAGCTCACAACCTTAAAAGTAATGTAAATGGATCAACTGCCATATTCATTAAATCACGCAAATTGAGAAGAAATATGTTAAATGGGCAAAAACATTGCCCCAAAAATACAAAAACATAGGCATTAGAGAGAATAAAGATTAATTTTATGTTTTGGGTGGCGGTTAGTTCTGTCAAATGGTTGGGCTAATTTTGTTTACGCTATGATATCGAAACAAGTTATGGGAATGTTGATTTTGTGAACATTTTACACAAAAGGTTGGTTGTAATACAGTAAAAAGCCATTTAATTCATATTTTGGAATGAACTGAGACAACAATTTAATTTAAATAGAAAATATCTACAATAAATGTGTAATAACCTGTTGGAAGGATGAAGTGGATCTCTGTCTCACTTCTGGGTCTGCTGAAGGTTGAGCTGGGATCTTGTCAGTTGGTGTCTGCAACGAAACACAACAATAAATATTCTGTATTATACTCTATTTAATCAGTGTATACAGTTGAAGTCGGAAGTTTACATACACTTAGGTTGGAATCATTAAAACTCGTTTTTCAACCACTCCAAACATTTCTTGTTAACAAACTATAGTTTTGGCAAGTTGGTTAGGACATCTACTTTGTGCATGATACAAGTAATTTTTCCAACAATTGTTTACAGACAGATTTTTTCACTTATAATTCACTGTATCACAATTCCAGTGGGTCAGAAGTTTACATACACTAAGTTGACTGTGCCTTTAAACAGCTTGGAAAATTCCAGAAAATGATGTCATGGCTTTAGAAGCTTCTGATAGGTTAATTGACATCATTTGAGTCAATTGGAGGTGTACCTGTGGATTTATTTCAAGGCCTACCTTCAAACTCAGTGCCTCTTTGCTTGACATCATGGGAAAATCAAAAGAAATCAGCCAAGACCTCAGAAAAAAATTTGTAGACCTCCACAAGTCTGGTTCATCCTTGGGAGCAATTTCCAAACGCCTGAAGGTACCACGTTCATCTGTACAAACAATAGTACGCAAGTATAAACACCATGGGACCACGAAGCCGTCATACCGCTCAGGAAGGAGACGCGTTCTGTCTCCTAGAGATGCATGTACTTTGGTGCGAAAGGTGCAAATCAATCCCAGAACAACAGCAAAGGACCTTGTGATGATGCTGGAGGAAACAGGTACAAAAGTATCTATATCCACAGTAAAACAAGTCCTATATCGACATAACCTGAAAGGCCGCTCAGCAAGGAAGAAGCCACTGCTTCAAAACCGCCATAAAAAAGCCAGACTGTGGTTTGCAACTGCACATGGGGACAAAGATCGTACTTTTTGGAGAAATGTCCTCTGGTCTGATGAAACAAAAATAGAACTGTTTGGCCTTAATGACCATCAATATGTTTGGAGGAAAAAGGTGGTAGGCTTGCAAGCCGAAGGACACCATCCCAACCGTGAAGCACGGGGGTGGCAGCATCATGCTGTGGGGGTGTTTTGCTGCAGGAGGGACTGGTGCGCTTAAAAAAATAGATGGCATCATGAGGAAGGAAAATGATGTGGATATATTGAAGCAACATCTCAAGACATCAGTCAGGAAGTTAAAGCTTGGTCGCAAATGGGTCTTCCAAATGGACAATGACCCCAAGCATACTTCCAAAGTTGTGGCAAAATGGCTTAAGGACAATAAAGGTAAGGTTTTGGAGTGGCCATCAAAAAGCCCTGACCTCAATCCTATAGAAAATGTGTGGGCAGAACTGAAAAAGCGTGTGCGAGCAAGGAGGCCTACAAACCTGACTCAGTTACACCAGCTCTGTCAGGAGGAATCGGCCAAAGTTCACCCAACTTATTGTGGGAAGCTTGTGGAAGGCTACCCGAAACGTTTGACCCAAGTTAAACAATTTAAAGGCAATGCTACCAAATACTAATTGAGTGTATGTAAACTTCTGACCCACTGGGAATGTGATGAAAGAAATAAAAGCTGAAATAAATAATTCTCTCTACTATTATTCTGACATTTCACATTCTTAAAATAAAGTGGTGATCCTAACTGACCTAAAACAGGGAATTTTTACTTGGATTAAATGTCAGGAATTTTGTAAAACTGAGTTTAAATGTATTTGGCTAAGGTGTATGTAAACTTCCGACTTCAACTGTATATATATATATAAAGCGGTGACAACATACATGTAAGAAGGGACATGTATTTATATATTTTATAATTCTTTGACAGATCTTATACATTATAATATATCAAAGCAGATTTACTTACCAGAGCACGCCATGGCCACTGAGATTATCCATAATCATAGGTTATTTCACTTTCTGCTTGGATGTTTTCAATAGCAAACAAGCAAAGATGAGGTTTACATTGGACTATCATCTTTTTCATTTTGCAATTTGGGGACCTGTGGGCATCATTTACCAGCCTCCCCAGTGAACCATCTTCGCAGGATGCATCTATGCTAAAATTGAAGAGGGAAACAGATTTACGTTTTCTCCACAAAACATATAAACATATAGAGATGAACTGATGTCTTATAGGGTTTTACTTACCACCATGAGCCATTGTTCCATTCAAAATCAAACAAGAAAGCATTTTGCTTTTCCGTATACTTCCCCTGCCTCTTGTCCCATTCATATTGCGATATAAACTCCCCACGGTACTCGAGGACAAAGGATCCCTTTTCAATTGGTGCTGAGGCAAATACACCACGTCCTGATGTAACAAAGTTAAGAACTTAGTATCAAGTAATACAGTTCTAATTAGGTTAATGAATTGCAGTTGATCAGACCCATTTAGCCTGCTTATCAATGTGTATGATTTAATATTTAGGGGAAAGATCCATTGCAGGGGTGCAAACTGGTAAGGACCCAAAAAGGTGACATCATTCAAAATAAATTTGGTCTGAAAACTATGAAATCACGAGGAGACGTATTTTATGTTGGATTTAATGACAGATCTACAGCTAAAAACGGAAACGCCGAAACAATGGCGTTAAAGCGGGGCAAAAAGAGATGTGATCCCCGGTCAGGTTCCAGCAGTTATCACCACTAGACCTGCAGTGACTTGCACCGCTGAGTCTGCCTTTGACTCCTCGCTTTAGACCGCTTTATTGCAGACTTTGTATTTAAGGACATCAGCGTACACAAAAAATCCCAAATCACAACAGGCAGGGATTACGCACACACCCACTCATGTTGTGAACACTCTGTCGGTAGGCCTACTCGGCGGTGCATTTTCGCTGTTCTGTTAACTTGAATGGTGCCATATTTGTTCTACGCGCTGATACGCATCATTCACATATATTGTAAATTTTTATCACCCAAATGCTTCTACATTCCGTTTATCGTTGGGGTTGTTATGATCAAATGTTAAAAACATTTTTGAATTCAAATCACATTACCGGCTTTCACACATAGCGCGAACGGTCTGCCGACTGGCCAAGGAAATTACCACCAATATCACACATTCTAATAGAAGTTGGGAGGTGTAGTTCATAAATCTTGAATATTTTCCCCCATCCCCCAACTGCTTGCAAAAGAATCACAACATAACTTCTGAAATTGGATGTTAAAGCCGTATGTGTCTAATGCAGCGGTACGCAGTGATTTTTTCACTTGTGTAAGACTTGAATGTGTTTCAAATGACATCCCAATATGGTATGACCCAATAAGTGTAGCGTGTGTGTATAACATACCTTTATAGTCATTGATCCATTTGACTTTATACAAGGCTTGTCACTTCCAGAAATAATAAAATGAATAGCCTCAGCCTCAGGACTAAGTCTGGCTCTTCGTTTTGACATGCTCTTCAATTGCCCATGTGCTCCTCAACTAGAAAACATCTACATTGGATGACAAAAAGACAGCGAGACAAATACAGAAAAGACTAATACTTGATTTGAATCGAATAAGGATATATCAAATGGTATTAGTCTGCCTTTAGTCATATCGTGCTCATGTTCTTACTAATGCAGTATCCGGTTAGCTTATTAGGCTAACCGATCAGTGCAAACCTTATGCAACTGCAATCACAATAGCAATCTTTTCACAGTAAGCACAGTAAGCAATCTTAACACCTTCAAAGATAAATACTGTTATAAAAGTATAGTACTGTAAACTCTACAAATAACATTATCTGAACTGAACAACCAATATCATCACTTTGGCTTTAAATGCAAAAACATGATAGTGCTAAGTAACATTTGTGGTCAAGAACACTTAAATGTACGAACAGCTTAGAACAACTATCTCTTTAGTTGTAAATGAAGAAAAATAAATGTATTACCTTCATTTCTCTTGCACTTCTTCCAGTTCTGAATTTTCCATGTGGCAAAAGTCCTTTTCATTCCTTTCAGCTAATTTGCCAACATTAGCTTATCTGGCTAATTGATGCTAAATTACGTTTTTAATTGAGGGATTTAGGAGGATTTTATGATAATAAATAAATAATATGCCATTTAGCAGACGCTTTTATCCAAAGCTTAGTTATAGTTGACTATGATGACATGTATTATGTGTATTCAAGTAAATCTATCTTGAAAAGTTGGAAAGTGTGCTCAAACAAAATCAGGAAATGTCATGTAACTAAAGTGTGTCACGTGACTAAAGTGTGTCACGTGACTAAAGTGTGTTTAAAGTGTGTTAATGTTCCAAAACTGACCACTAGGTGGCGTATTCACAGGTGAAGAAAAAGCGTAAACACACACACACACTTCAAATCATGAGATTGTGACATTTAAAGACTTTTCAGATTTTTGGTTTAGGGGCATTCTATGGTCGTCTAGAACACTGTAGTGAGCTCGGAAAAATGAGGACTCCAAAAATGTCCTCATATTTCCGAGCGTCCTGACATTGAAGGTGAGTTGTCACAAAATTGTCTTCATATGTCACCAAAACGAGTACACACACACACACACACACACACTGAACACACACACACTGGACACACACACTGGACACACACAAACATACATACACACACACACACACACTGGACACACACACAAACACACACACTGGACAAACACACACACTGGACACACACACACTGGACACACACACACACACTGGACACACACACACACACTGGACAGACTCACACTGGACACACACACACACACACTGGACACACACACACACACACACTGGATACACACACACACACACACACACTGGACACACACACGCAGGACAAACACACACACACACATATACTGGACACACAAACACACTGGACACACACACACACACACTAGACAGAGACACACTGAACACACACACACTAAACACCCACACACACACATTGGACACACACACAAACACACTGAACACACACACACACACACACACACTAGACACACACACACTGGACACACACACACACACACACACACACACACTGAACACACATACACACACTAGACACACACACACACTGAACACACACACACACACACTGGACAAACACACACACACTGGACACACACACACACACACACACTGGACACACACACGCAGGACAAACACACACACACACACATATACTGGACACACACACACACAAACACACTGGACACACACACACACACACACACACACACACTAGACACAGACACACTGAACACACACACACTAAACACCCACACACACACACACTGGACACACACACAAAAACACTGAACACACACACACACACACACACACACACTGGACACACACACACACACACACACACACACACACACTGAACACACATACACACACTAGACACACACACACACACTGGACACACACACACACACACACAAACACTGGACACACACACACACACACTGGACGCACACACACACACTGAACACACATACACACACTGAACACACACACACTGAACACACACACACTGGACACACACACTTGACACACACACACACACTGGACACACAGTGGACACACACACTGGACACATTTCCATGTGTTGGATTTTGATGAAAGGAAATCCCATATAGCCTACTGGACAGGACTTTGCTATGGCATCTTCTGTTTGGGTGTCTCAGGTCAGGTCTGAGCCATGATCAGAATGTGTCTCTGTGTCTATTTCCAGCCCTGCCATTTCTACCTGTCCTGATCTAGTGTTTCACCCCTGACCTCCTCACACCGTCTCACTGTCCATGTCTGCTTTTAGCTCCCACCTCTACTTCACTGTGTTATAATGGACCTTATGCTTGTTATGTCACCTCTGTAACCAGTTATCAAACATACTGACCTTTCTGACCCTATCCCATGGCCCTACTTTCTACAACTGAACATTTAAATTCCTCTATGAGTATTGTTTTGTGTCCATTTACTTATGTATGTATTTGTTGTATATTGGGGTTGTGCTGCAGAGCATCATGGGGGTTTGTATGTGTTGAGATGATCACGTTCCAGATAAATGGTTGAACTGATTCCTGTCTCCTGTCTCCTGTCTCATCATTATTGAATTGTTATACAGACGTGGTTATGAAACCCACGAGACACAACAAAAGATTGGTGATGAGTAAGTCTGAATCTACAGGAACTATTCTGTCTGGAAGAAGTGGGTTTTTTACAACTGTTTAAAACTGTTATTTTCTGTGGTCAAGAATAGGCTAATGTTAGCACAGTGTATTGCTAGCAGCGGCAAGTGCATAGTCGAGCTAGCTAAGAAAGAGCGTTAACCAGTGGTGTAAAGTACTTAAGTAAAAATACTTTAAAGTACTACTTAAGTCGTTTTTTGGGGTATTTGTACTTTACTATTTATATTTTTGACTACTTTTACTTTTACTTCACTACATTCCTAAAGAAAATAATGTACTTTTTACTCCATACATTTTCCCTGACACCCAAAAGTACTCGTTACATTTTGAATACTTAGCAGGACAGAAAATGGTCCAATTCACACACTTATCAAGAGAACATCCCTACTGCCACTGATCTGGTAGACTCACTAAACACAAATGCTTTGTTTGTAAATTGTCTGAGTGTTGGAGTGTGCCTCTGGCTGAACGTACATTTTAAAAACAAGACAATCGTCTGGTTTGCTTTATGTAAGGAATTTGAAATGATTTATACTTGTACTTTTACTTTTGATACTTTAGTATATTTTAGCAATTACATTTACTTTTGATACTTAAGCATATTTTAAACCAAAATACTTTTAGACTTTTACTCAAGTAGTATTTTACTGGGTGACTTTCACTTTTAGTTGAGTCAGTTTCCATTAAGGGATCTTTACTTATACTCAAGTATGACAATTGGGTACTTTTTCCACCACTGGAGTTAACATCGTCATGGACGGCAGAAAACGACTCGAGACGGATATCGGAGTGGGAAAACAACGTGATTAAAAAGGAGGAATATACAGTGATTAAAGGAAAGGACATTTATTCAACTGTGAAGACAAACCTTTTAATTAAATCTGCTAAATGAGCGAATTTAGGAGGAAACGTCAGTGAGTGAAGTGAATGAAGATCACGTGACTGAGGAAAATATTGCTTTGGTTGAGGACAATATTGAAGTGAGTGACAATCAGGAGCTTATTGAGAAATGAACAATTATTGGAATTGATGGAAACATTGGACAGTTTGATAAACGTATTGAACAGTGGAGTTTATATACAGAACGGTTTGAATATTTTGTTCTTGTAAATGACATGGATGAGGACAACATTGTGCCTACATGTTTTAGTGTAATGGGGCCAAAGACATTTAATTTACTAGGCAGCCTGCTACAGCCAGACAGAACAGGTAATAAGACGTATGGGGATATTGTGGAGATACTTAAAGGACATTTTTCACCAGAACCACTAGTTACTAAGCCTTTTCCTAGCTCGTTTGTGAGAACCAGTTTATGTCTTCAGTCCTAGTTTTGTTTCACCTGCCTGTTTGCCTACCTGTGTATGACCATTGCCTGCCTGTGACCACGATTCCTGCCTTCTGTAAAGGCGTAATACACACCTGCCGCTCTGCGCGTGAATCTACACCTTTTTCTCCCTGAGTATTCATTACAGTACCCTAATGTTAAGTGGCATAAATGTATAGTTATTAGGAGCAGACATCTTTAAAGATAATAAGAAAGAGGGAAAAAGATAGAAACTAAATGAAATGATGAAAGTATAAAATAGTAACCATCTGGTGAGCTAATACCCTGACCCTACCACAAACCCACCAACCCCCTCCCCAACTGAGGGAGTTAATAAACCATACCCTTAGACGCCAGTCTTTAAGCTAGATGTACCTGCTATGCATAGCATCGCCCCAAAGAGGTTCATTCTAAATTATATGTATATATTGCATTAGAAGTGCATTGACTGTTCCCTGTAACATGAATGTATTGTTAGTCGAGTCACAAAATACAATTTGAATCAAAGAGACAAACATCGGCAACAATAATGACTGGACTATTTATCCCCACT